>NC_089829.1:9232240-9552084 GCF_035046505.1 Tiliqua scincoides
CTCCACCACCCCACATGCAAATCCGCCCCCCCCCTTACCTGGAGAGCACAATATCTCACGCGACCACGACACATCGGGGAAACCACCTGAAGATTCCCCAACACTTTAAATTGTGCTTCTAGTAAATTAGAAGCACAGTTTTGGACCCTCGTCGAGAGCCTTGGAGGACCTTCTGTGGGGTCCTAAAGCTCCACACCTGGGGCATTTACCCCATCAGGTCATCGGGAGGTCTGCAACTACAGAGCAAAATCTAACAAATAGCATTGGGCCAATGGAGAACAAGTTAGTCCAGGGGAGTAGTCAAGGCACAGCTGTATTTTAGAGGCACAGAGGGCAAATATACACTCAGCAAACAAATGCCAGGCAGAACAAGTGTATTTTGAGCCCTCACTGAAAAGGCACGAGGGTGGGAGTAGTTCCCCTAGAAGGGAATTCCATGGTTGTGGTGCCACCACAGAGAAGGCTTGCCCCCAAGCTGCCACCCCTCTCACTTGAGACAGAATCAGAACTTGCAGAAGTCCCCCCTCAGATGAACTAAGAGGACAGGACAGGCTGGAATGCATGGAATGTGGCAGTCTCTCAGAGATCCTGGACCCAGATTATGGAGGGCGAAAGGTTAGAACAAGCATACAACAAACCTTTATTAAGCATATGGTTTTACAACTAATACCTCCAAACAGTCATGTATGAGGGTATATGTTAAAAGAGAGATAAGAAATAAGGGTTAAAACACAACAATTTGCTTACACAGTTACTCCAAGTTGCTTAGAACCAGCAGCTTAGCCCGTTTCATGTTGCTCAAATGAAAAAATTTAGCAACTGGAAGGGTCACGAATTCGAATTCACCCTCCAGCAAAAGTTGTAAAGAGGTGATCTCAGAGAGACCTTTTTCGTTTCCTGACAACGAGGGGAGATGCTGGTCTCTGAGCACTTGATTAAAAGCACAACGCAGAACAATGTGTGGAAGAGAGTCTACCTCTCTGAGGCCACAATTGCAAAATCGTTCTTCTTTCGGAGCAGAACAAGTGTTAGAACAAGCACTTTAGGTTAGAAGTAGACCCAGGAAGGTGGGCTAGATGGGCCCCTGGCCCGATCCAGCACAAATCTTCTTTTGTTCATCCCAAGCACTATGGGATGGTCACATCCTCTGCCAAAAGTAAAACCAACTCTGTGACCTCAATGGGTTTGAGGAAGTTCTAGGAAATGGAAGTCCAGGGTCTTTGTCAATTTAATTTTCTTTTAGTGGCTCACATGTTCTTCATGTTGTTTGAAAATAAAATCTTTAAGGCCCTGCATGGGGTAGGCCGTCTTTTATTACAGACAATTCAAAGTCACCACACAGAAACAAGAGCTGGTCCAGGAAAACTACCTCAATATTTCCCATTCAGTGAGAGTCTGGCTGCTCATGGACACCCAAAAGAGAGCACAAAGTTCTGAAGCAGAACCAGGTTGCGACAATAGCAGCCCCTGCAACATTTTTGTTTGTTGGAAGTATCACTCCTTTTGGGGGCAGGTACAGTGTGCAGGTGTGGGCAGCTTGATACACATCAAGAGAGAGAGGCTTCCAGCCCCTCCTGCCTCTTGGTTTCTGTGCCTTTCTTTCATAACCTGCTCTTGTCTAAGAAAGGGCTCTGAATGCTGTCCTTTACCATCTGGAAACAAGTCCACTTTTGAAGGCTTCAGTAATGCAGGTGTCCTCTGTTATCTGTGGAATTGGTACCTGCTGCTTCAGTTATCTGCAGTTCCGCAGGTACCAGGGATGCCCTTTGACAGGGTAAAGAGAAGGCTATAAACAGCTCTGTTTACCTGAGTGCAGCAAAACAGTCTTCTGAGCTGCCTGTAGCCTTTTCCTTCCTCCTACTCCCCAGTGTCAGCCCAGAAAGAGACCAGCAAGAAAATGCATCATAGTGCATTTTGGGGCAACACTGGAGGCAGGGGGAGCCTCAGAGCAACAAGGAGGTGGTTGCAGGCAGCTTGGAGGGTTGCATATGCCTTGAAAACACAGTGGTTTCGCTAGACAAAGGTAAACAGAGCCATTCTTAGCGTCTCCTGTCCAGGATCCGGCCCAGGATCACCCTACTGAGGCTGCAATCCTATCCACACATACCTGGGAGAAAGTCCTATTGCCTATAATGGGACTCACTTCTAAGTAGACATGCATAGGATCAGACTCTTACAGCCCAATCCTGAGCTGCCCGGAGCCGCAGGACCCAGAGGCTCCACAAAGGGCTGCCGCCGGATCTGCAGGACCCCAAGCTGCCACCCTTCTCACTTGGGACAGAAGCAGAACTTGCAGAAGACCCCCCTCAGATGAACTAAGAGAGAGGTCACCTCCAGTCATGACATCGCTTCTGGTGGGTCCTGACAGATTCTCATTCTAAAAAGTGGGTCCTGGTGCGAAATGTGTGAGAACCACTGTATTAGGTTGTATTTTCCCATCTGGATTGCAATCCTTGAGACTGATGTGTCTGAAATGAATGTTATCATGAATGTAATCTGTGAACCAGTTTAGCAGCTGTGAAGATGCAACCGATGTCCTCCCACAAGGGACAAGTTGCAGCCTGCCCAGATTCGGTAACCAAGAAGCCCTATTATACTTAGATCAAGCTTTATCTTGCCTGTCAGTCAAAACAACTGGCTATTTTTCCTTATAGGAGGAGTTTAGAGAGCTTCCTCTCTGCTACTGGAAGTAAAATCAGATGGGAAGCTTTTTCCTCCCAAGCCCACTGAAATGGGATTCCTGCCTGCATTCCTGCTTTTAATCCTAGCTGCTTTCTGCACACTTCTGATTTTGCTGGTTGCGGGAAGCATTTACATCCATGCCACCACCACAGAGATTCCTCCTGGAGTGGAGCAGCCGGCAAAGTTCCGACTCCTTCATGTCATAGTCATTGGCTTCGGTTTACTGGTAGGTTGATGAGGGGTTAGAGTTAAACTACGTTATGTCAGCATGAGATTAATGAGGGTCTTGTTGACTGGGCAGGTTAAGGGTTAAAGTAGCCAAATAGTTTTGAGATTCAGTCTGGGTTCAATTGACCCATTTCTGCCCTGCCCAGAGGTGTACACATTTCATCCCTGTAGCTTATTTGCAAAGTTGGGGAGAAATGGCTTAAGCAGGACCGGACTTTCCAAAGTAACCTTCAGTGCACTTCAGATGCACTTCAAGTCAGAGCCTGTGGTCTGGAGTCGATTCTGTTTTGTGAACCCTCCCTCTAGAGGAGGCCTGCACAGCGTTGTCATTGTCCATCTCCCTCCTGTACCTTCCTTTTGTTTCAATAGTTGGATGCATCAAAGGCAAAACCATGGCATTTTCAGAGAGCAGAAGGGCAATGATTGCATGTGCAGGCACATGTGCTGCTGTTCTGGTGCCCCAAATACAATAGTCAGTTCAACGAAGCACAGAACTTGCTAGTATTAGCATCTGAACTTTGAGTCCACCCAGCGCACTGACATTTTCGGAGAGCAGAAGGGCATTGATTGTATGTTTGCCTTGCACTGTTGTTCTGGTGCCCGCAATACTAAAATCAATCAAGGAAACAGGAGGAGGAAAGGTGGGAAGGTCAAATGCTTGTGGGGGCAGGCAACCCTTTTCACCTGAGGCCATATTGGAAGGGGTGGACATTGTACATGAAGCCAGAACTTGCTAGAATTGTCATTTGAACTATGAGTCCACCCAGTGCAGATGTGAAACCCGAGTAAGCAGGTGGGAAATTTTTTATGAAAGTACGTATTTCAAAATCTAGATTTAGAAACCGGAAATACAGCAGACCTCCAGAATATACTCCTGCAGATTTCAGGACAGGTGTGTCCATCCCTTGACTTGAGCCTCTAAGTAGCTGACTACAGAAGGATCTAGCCATAGGAATTCATCAGACTGTTGTCTACAAGGTCAAACCAGGAGGTCATGTCTGCTTACTCCATCCCTGCACACAATTTCTCTCTCTCACTCTCAAAAGGGAAAGATTTTCGAGAATCTTCGTATCTGCAGCCAACTCAGGTTATCCGGTATCTGCAAAACAGGCTAACACGAGCAAAAGACCCTGCGCTCTTCATAAAGGATGTGAAGTTCAAAGATGTGCCTGTCCGAATGTACCAGCACAAAGTTCCCTCTGGTGGCCGAAGGAAGGGCATCGTCTTCTTCCATGGAGGTGGCTGGGTTTTCGGGAGCACTGGTGAATTGCAGCCAAAATTCACCTGGATTATACTTTTCAGAGCGTTCTCATGGCGGTCTGCCTAATGAAGAAACATAGTTACCCTGCTGTCATTGTTTATACAGGAGGACCCCATACCCAAGGAGGTTCCCCAGTATTAGTGGGGAAAAAGAAAACAATACAGCAGGAAGCTATATAGGAAATGTCATGCTTCCAGTTAGTCACCGCTTGCCTACCGGCTAGTGGCCTGTACATTCAATTCTTCATTTGAAGAAGAAGATTTGGGGATCATTCATCTCCAATTTGAATGGGAGGTGTTCTGGGAAGGCGAATAGACAGTGTCCCTCCCTTGGCCCCTCTCCTATTTTTGGTCAGTCCTTTTAGTCCTGCACTGCTCCCAGGCTAGTGCATGATCAATTGATGCGCTCCTGTGCTTTGTTCCATGCACACATGTGCACCAGGAGTGAGGTTGCTACATTTCAGCAACAGAGCTGGGCGCATGTGCAGGAGGCAGGGCCTGAGGGCCAGAACAGTTGCAGGGCTGGACTGGGGCCTCTTAAAGGCCAGATCTAGGAACTGTCATACTCTGTGCACCTCCGATCCATAGCATGTGCCCCAAAACATACTGTATCCATCGTGGAAAGGACACTGTTTGTGATTAACCTACGCTACAAGGAGCCTGTCTGGAAGTACTATAGATCTGTGGCCTAGCCTTGTCAACAGACTTTGCGTACTTTTCCCTGCCTGAACAAGGTCATGTAAATCCACAAGGTGCATTTGCTGTGGGGACAGGTGCTTGCAGCAGAGCCCCTAAAGGTAAGGAAAAGGAGTGCTCAGTGCGGATGTGAAGCCCGAGTAAGCATGTTGGAAATGAGTTCTTATGAATGTACTTTAAAGATTTAGAAACAGGACATACAGCAAACCTCAAGAAAAAAACAATCCTACAAATTTCAGGAAAGGTGTGACTATCCCTAGATTTGGAGCCTCTTAAGTAGCCGACTGCAGAGGGATCTAGCCACAGAATTCATTGGGCTTTTGTCTACAAAGTCAAACCAGGAAACCATGTCTGCTTACTCCATCTCTGCACACACTTTCTCTCTCTCACTCTCAAAAGGGAAAGATTTTCGAGAATCTACGTATCTGCAGACAAATTCAGGTTATCCGGTATCTGCAAAACAGACAAATGCAAGGAAAAGACTCTTCAAAAAGGATGTGAAGTTTAAAGATGTGCCTGTCCGAATTTACCAACCCAAAGCTCCATCTGCTGGTCGAAGGAAGGGCATCATCTTCTTCCATGGTGGTGGCTGGGTGATGGGGAGCATCCGTGAGTCACAGCAGAAATTCATCTGGATTATATTTTAAAAGTGGGATTTTTCAGAGCATTTGCATGGGGGTCTGCCTAACGAAGAAACCTACTTACCCTGCTTTCGTTTTTTATATGACAAATCCCCAGCCCCCAATTTCACGGGGGTTCCCCTGTATCCACGGGAGATAAGAAAACCATGGATACGTGGGATAGTGGAATTTTGTATAGGGGGCCCCACCTTGATTCTGAAAATAACCTCTGCAGAGATTTGTGAGAATTACTTTTTATTTTGGTATATGTTTGTGTATTTAAGAAAAGCTTTAGGGAGTGTGTGTATGTATAGAGAAAGTGTGTGTGTATACACAACAATGGTTTATACAGGTGGAATGTATTTATTCGAAGGGGTTACGTTCCCATAACCCCCCCCCCATATATGCCGAAAACCACAGATAATGAAATTAGAGCCCATTGCGGTTTCTGGAGCCCATGATTGCATCCAGAGCAGTTCTGAGCCTCGAAAAGGCCACACACTGGTTCTCTGTGTCTCAGAATGCTGCCTGGAGCCTTTTTTCATGACTTCTGGTTTGGGGTAAAAACCAGAAGTTATTTAAAAAAACGCTCCAGGTGTCATCTTGAGCCTCGGAGAGGCCATGCGCGGTGGCCCACAGCCTCTCTGAGGCTCAGAAAACCTCCCATACATGACCGGAACAAGGTCTGCAGGGGGAGAGGGGCAATCAGGTTTTGATATTTGCGGTGAGGCAAATCCAGCAGATTCCAGATCCGTGGATAAGGAGGCCTTATCCATGGATAAAGCTAAATTTTAAGTATTCATGTATATATATAGACACACACATACAGGTGTGGCCTGTATGTGTGTGTCTATATATATATACATGAATACTTAAAATTTAGCTTTATGTATTGCATCATATTTAAACGATCGTACACACACACACACACACACACACACACACACTCTCACATTCTGCACTCTGTGTGTGTGTGTGTGTGTGTGTGTGTGTGTGTGTGTGTAAAACCATTGTTGCTTTTGTTCCTCCAGCAAGTAGCCTGGAATCCTCATAATTGTTACCTGGATCCATGGAGCTGGTGGTTCTGCTTCTTTCCTTCTTGGCTGAAAATGGTTTTAACATTCCCAGGAACAAAAGGCTATTGCTTTTCCTTCTCTCACTTATTATCACATCCTTTTAGTTGCTTATTGTCTGCCTGCTTGATCACTGAGCCTTTCCATTCCGAGCCTTTGGGATGGCACATGTGCAAACACATTTCACAAATGCCAGGGGTTCTTTCATTTGTCATCTCTGGAAACGCTTCCTTTGCAGGTACCCATGACAAGATGTGCTGCTATTTCGCCAGAGAAAGCAAATCGGTGGTTGTGTCTGTGGAGTAAGTCGAGCTAAACGTGGGGGGCATGTGGTCAGGAGGGTTGTAGTCTTGTGGCAGTTGCGTTACACACTCTAATAGCTAGAGCTTAGTAGAGCCTGAATCAGCCCAGGCAGGCCACTGTTGTGATCTCCATGCCGTTCCCAAAGTCAGAACTTCCCAAAGTCAGAACTCTGGGAACAACCCAATCCTAACAAACTCCTCCATGCAGCTGTGCCATCAAAGCTCACACTGCATCTTGAGGGGGAACACTCTCAGAGGTCTCCTCTGGGTTAGATAACCTTCGTTCCCCTGCCTAGAAATAAGCCTCTGCTGCCAAAATGGGTGTACTCAGGTGTGCACCAGCAATTTTGCTGGAGCACGTTCAAGTAGACCCAGCAGGATATACTGAGGCCGCGAAGGGGCTTAGGATATTGGTGGCGCTTCTACTGCTGATATTGTCGTCTTCCTGGCCCCAATCCATCCTCCTCCTGGTTCTCTGCTCCATTCCTTCCTCTCATTGCCCCCTTACGTGCATCTGTTGCTCCCACCTATCCTCTCCATACTTGAACCAGGACCCGTTTGAAGGCCTCTGGTGGAAAGAATGAAATGTGGTGACTGGAGAACTGTATGCAGTATCCCAACGATGTCTGCATCACATATCTGGGCATCAGCTAAAGACCCACATTCATCAGCAGTCTGACATGCCCAGTTTGCCCCAGTACCAGTGGCAAAGTGGTGCAAGATGGCTAAGGGGCTTGTGTTGCGGCTACACCTGGAAACCCCATCTCCAAATGAAAGCAGTCCAGACTTCTAGCACCACTGTAGGGCTGTTAGTGGATGCTCCCACTTGTGAGGCTGGGAGGAATCATCACCACCTCTCACTACCCATACTCCTTACCCTTAGCTGGGGAGATTGCAGGGGCCCGGTATATCATGGGGTATCCAATGCAGCCTTTCACCCAGGACTTCCTGCAATAAGCACTAGTTCTATCATTTCAAGTGTATCAATCTGCTTCGCTTTAGCTACCGCCTGGCTCCTGAGCACAAGTATCCAGTGCCCCTCGATGACTGTCTCGCTGCCACCACCCATTTTCTGGAAGCCGCAGAAGACCACATGGTGGATCCTGCCCAGGTCATTGTTGCAGGTGATAGTGCTGGAGGCAACCTTGCAGCTGCTGTTTGCCAAATCTTAGCGGGCAGACCTGGCCTTCCAAAGGTGCGGGCCCAGATCCTCATCTATCCTGGTCTCCAGGGAATAGACTGCAACTTGCCTTCATATCAGCAAAATCAAACCGTGCCCTTTGCATTCAGGGAAGAGGCTGTTTCTTATGCTTTGCAGTGTCTGAAAGGGGAATCATCTCTCTTGAAAGAGGTCTTGGAAGGCTCTCATGTTCCTGTCACCCAAAAATTACAATACCAGAAATGGCTGAGTGCAGACCACATTCCCAAAGAATTTAAGGCCAGAGGCTACAATCCCCCTGTGACCGCGTCCTGCAAGGATGACGTCTACGAGGCAGTTAAGGCTTTGAGTTCGCCAGGTTTCTCCCCCCTTCTTGCTGAGGATGCTGTGATTTCCCAGCTTCCAGAGACTTGCATTGTGACCTGCGAATACGATATCCTGAGGGACGATGGCTTGCTCTACAAGAAAAGACTGGAGGACCACCAGATCCCAGTGACTTGGTACCACATTGCTAATGGCTTCCACGGCATTTTGTCCTTCATTGAATGGGCTGGTTCAGTTTTCCTTCTGCAAAGAAGGGGATGGATGACATTGTCAAGTTCATCAGAAATTTATAAAGGAAATTCTGAAGAATTCTGATGTTTTTGATGGTACTACACTATTTGTGTTCTGGACATTTACGTCCTGGCTAAATGCCTCCTGGTCATTGGTGTCACTGAACACATGCGTCTGGTTTTTTTTTTGCCTCCTGGTCATTTGTATCCCACTATAACTGGTCAACAGGCTATTATTGGGCAACAACCACATTATATATCCTAAACCTCTTATTCTAGCCCTAATTCTCATCCGAACTCTACCTATGAATTTTAAAAATAAAGCACTTCTAATATAAATATACATATACCTATATAGGGACATGAATGTCCAGGACACAAGAAGGATGGACGTAAATGTCCATTAACAGGACGCAGGTGACCAGGGCACAGTTGTTTTTGTTGTTTTTTTACAGGTATTTCTATACCGCCTTTCTTGGTCGTCAGTTTTCTCCTCAGACTTTATTCAAGGCGGTTTACATAGGCAGGCTATTTAAATCCCCGTAGGGATTTTTACAGTTGAAAGAAGGTTCTATCTTTCAAGAACCACAACATTCAGATGTTTCTTTCTGATCTGGTTTCACATTCTGGCCTCCATCCTCCCATGCTCAGAGCAGAGCTCAGCTGCTTCAAGGTCGCACGGTGCCGGTGGCCTCAAACTGGTGATCTGCAGGATGTTATCTTCAGGCAAACGGAGGCTCTACCCTCTAGACCAGACCTGCTAAGTTGTGTCCTTAGCAATGGTCCCATCACTGTTTGTGATATTTATACTTCCCCATTGCAAGCACCAGGCCCAGAAGCTTCCCCAGTTGAGACACATGTTAATTTGGAAGACCTTGTTGCCCCTCAGCAGGGGCAAGCTGAGGTTTTGCAAGCTATGTGCTGCAGATCATCGCTCAATACTAATCCTGCCTGGACCCCTTCCACCCAATGACAGTTGTCTAACCCAATGCCTCCTTCACAGTCAACAGTTCTTTGTGTGCTTTCCTGGAATGTGGCAGGTTGGGCAAAGAAAGTTATTGATCCTGATTTTGGTGAACTACTCAAGAGTCATGACATTGTACTTCTGCAGGAAACCTGGTCACTGGACCCCATCTTTCTTCCAGGTTTCAAATCCATCACACTGCCTGCTCACAAAAGTGGCAGTAAAGGTAGCCCCTGAGGGGTGGGGGGGGGGGGCAAACCATCTATTTTTCCCGAGCTTCTTTTTATGGCAGATAGCATTGTCCAATTCAGATTATTAAGATCAAATGTGTACTATTTGTGTGTGCTATTGGTTGTTAATGTATATATCCCTCCTACTCATTCTAAAGGCTACATCAATTGAATTATCTGAATTTAGTACTCAGAGATGTAGAGGTTAAGCATCCTGGCGCCGTTCCTTCTGGTGGGAGACTGGAATTCCCAAGTAGGTGCTCATTCAGATATTTTCAAGCAGTTAGATACTGCCAGTGTACTACCTGAATATTGCTATTTTACACCTTTTTCAAAAGACCTTTTTAATCATCCTGATTAACGCAGTTAATAGTCTTGCCTGTTGTTTGGATTTATCTGGTCGAATGGCTTGTTGGGACTTGTCAACGACAGTGAATTCACTTTCGTTGCTCATTTTGGGGCCATGTGATTGATTACACAGGCCGACACACATTTTGCTTCCTTAAACGTTACACCAATTCCTGGGTATATTTGGGGTGCCGATTCCAAAAATGGCATCCGTTTTGCCCTATCACGTCTAGTTTTGGAGACACAGCATAGCCTCTTTAGTGAATGGTTCAAGCAGCTTCCTCGTGAGGAAGCCTACACCATGGCTTCCTCATGAGGAAGCTGATTGAACCATTCACTAATGAGGCTGTACTATATCTCCAAAACTAGACATGATAGGGTAAAATGGATGCCATTTTTGAAATCGGCACGCCAAATTTGTATCAAACCACCATAAGGTTTGGGGAAAACTTTTCTGATCCTCAATTTTGTAGGCCTGCGTTATATACTAGTATCTATTCCTCTGCTGCCTTTAATTTCAGAGTTTAAAGATGGGCCTCCATTTCTCAGTGGTCACCTTCCCCTTAGTTGTTTATTAACCATCAGCTCTCATTCCGCTTCCCAGATCCCAGCATCTCACTCTTCTGAACTATCCCCTCCTCTGGTTAAAATCAAATGGGATGAGAAAACCAAAGCATCATTCCTTACCCTAGGGGCAGCAGGTGGCCCTCTATCTGATGAGTCATCACTTTCTGAGTCTCAGTTTCTGGATCATTCCTTAAGTAGATATGAGGCACTTATAGATTTTTTAGTAGACTCATTGGGCCAAAATCATTCCTTCTCCACGTGGATTAAGGAATAATGGCTATCCTCAAGATTTTTATCGGACTTGTAGAACATTAAAAAGGGACATTTGCAATACTTATAAAGAGTATAAAGATAGTCTTAGCCTGCCTCCTAGCTCTTTTTCTACAAGGCAGCACCTTGGCGGATGCTATTAAACTCCGCTCTCAGCAAGTCAGTCAAGACGGGTGGAGTCTGCTTGCAAAGGCTGTGACCTCCAATAATTCTGAGAACCTCTGCCTTATTAGTTCCCTGTTGTGTCAGAATAACACCTCATTAGGTCTTGGAAAAATCAGTCTCACCAGTTGGTGTTGAGTTAGGTATTTTTGACTTTTTGTTACACAAGTCAATTGTGTTTTCTTTCTTTTTTTGGCTGTTTGGCAATAACTTGTGATAGAATAAGGTAAGTCAACATGGTTTGTTTCATTCCATTCTGCATTTCAGTATCTATCACATGATAAATAACGTGATGATATTATTCATAAATACCATTGTTTCCACAATTTTGGCCACTAGTGATGTTGCCCCCCCGAATGTGTCACGTGGGGGGATCTGCCCCCCCACTAGCAACACCAATGTGCATGTCTTTATGATGTTGCACACAGCATGCTATCAATGGCCATTTTGAAGATGCTGCCGCAAATGTCGATAGTGGCTGCCCCTGCACACTGCTACGGAATGCAACCTGTGCTGGAGCAGATAAGCCACTGTGAAAGCCAGGTAATTGGGGGGGGGTGTAATAGGGAGGCATTGACAAATGTTTCTGGGAAGGGGAAGGGGGGGTGGCAGACTGGGGAGTGGAGGCTGGTTTCCAGCAGCAGCAACTGGTGCTGGATCACAAGTTCACAGAATAGGGTGGAAACAAAGGGTCCATCCGGACATGACTTGACATGCACAAGTTGCCCCTTTTTTCTCTCTCTGACTGGCTGCTGCTACTAAAGATGGGGGGTGAGAATCAGGGCCTGGCTGGGCTGGGTATGGTGGACATGGGCCCTTCCCAAACTCTGGTGGACATGGGCCCTCCCCCAACTCATGTCACTGCCCCATCTTGGGAATCTTCCATCCTATTCCTCTCCTCCTGCTGTGGGAAGCCAGTCTCTAGAATGGAACACATGACTGGAGTGGGCTGGACAATCCCATTGCAGGATTGTGATGGAGGGGGGGAAGCTGAGCAGACAGCGGAGCCCCCTCCCCTTTTCTGTGCTAATCTGGAGATCTCTGCCACTCTGGCTGAGTGCTATGAGTAAGTAAAAAAGACACACGAGGCAGAGGCTGGTTAAGTTGCATTAAAGAAATTTTACTGTTCCATGGTTGCATATTTACAGCATCTGATGAAGATCAGAGATAGTTCTGATACATGATGAAGAGGCCTTGGAGCTGCATCTTCCTGCATGGGGTACGCAGAAGATGGCAGTGTCAGGGCTGAAGAGCCCCAGCAAAGCACATCTTCCCAGATTGATTGTCAGGGGGAAGAGAAGGTGCTTAGCCTTTAAAATAAGGCAAAAAGGCACCCCTCCTGCAGGAACAAGAGGGAGTGACTGAGAGGTGGCCTTCAGGCCAATGGACATTACCCTGACCCGGTGTGCCATGCAGACCGAGTTGCACCAATTCCAACACAGTGATGTGTGGTGAGGTCCAGGCCCAGGGAAATAATACGTAATCAGTGCCCCCCTCCCCCCCATGAAACACTCACTCTCTTCTCCCCCTCCGGGAAATCAATTTTAAAGGCTACCTCTTCTTCCCCTACTCAGAGCTAGGAAGAACTCAGCAACTCAGGGAGAGCCCCTGAGGCAACTGCCAAGCTGCCTCTGCCAAAAAGCTGCAGAGGCTGGTATAGCAGTAAGGAACCGGTTCCCAACCTGTGATCCAGGCTTGACAGGTGGTCCACGAGACCCTGAGAAGTGGAGAAATGGGATTCCTGTCTTCATTCCTGCTTCTGATCCTGGCTGCATTAATTGCACTTGTGATTTTGCTGGTTGTGGGAAGCATTTATATGGATGCCACCCAAACAGAGATTCCTCCTGGAGTGGAACAGCCGGCAAAGGTCCACATCATTCATGTTGGCACTGTTGGCATGGCTCTCCTGGTAAGCTGACTCAGGATGGGGGGAGGAAGAGTTAAACCAAGTCACAATGAGACTGATAGGAACCTTGTTGACTGGGGGGGGGGGGCAATTGTTAAAATAGCTGGCTGGCTTTGGGATTCCATCCAAGGTCACTTAAAGCAGGCCAGGACTTTCCACAGCGACTTGGGAGACAGGTGAACTTCAAGTCAGGGCTGTGGTCTGGAGCTGCTTCTGTTCTGTGCACACGCTGTGTAATACAAGTGTTGTCATCGGCCATCTCCCTCCTGTGTCTTCTTTTCACTTCAATAGTTGCATGCATGAAAAGCAAGAACACGGCATTTTTGGAGAGCAGAAGAGCAATGCTTGCATGTGTGCCCATGGCCCTGAATGCAAAAGTCAATGACAGAAGCAGGAGGACAAGCAAGAAGCTCAATGCTTGTTGGCTCAGGCAGACCTTTGCACCCAAGGACATGTTGGAGGGGTGGACATGTACACAGGGCAAGAACTTCCTAGAATTACCACCTGAACTTTGAGTCTACCTCTGCAAAAAACATTTTGCATTCCACTCTTTTGGAAGATACAACATTCACTGCCCACCTTTTTTCCCTTTGGGGGCTTGGGGAGCAATTATCTTCGTTTTAAATGGGAGGTGTCTTGGGAAGGGAAATAGACAGTGTCCCTCCCCTGGCCCCTCCCTTATTTATGGTCATTTCTTTGAGACCAGCACTGCTACCAGGCAATAAATAGGAAGGCATAGGTCAGGCTCAGCATGGTGTGCTCCTGTGCTTTTCCTCAATGCACCATGTGCACACTGCATCTGGGAGTGAAGCTGCTACATTTCAACACCAGAGCTTGTTAGAGTTGCAACCCTTTGTCTGGTAAAGAGTTGTATGGAACCTTAGATGAGCAGGCACTCAAAACAGCATACACCAGCAGAGTTCTTTGAATGCAGTGGTTATATTTCAGAGCAAGGGTTATCACAGGTAGAGTAATCAGTAAACAGTCCTAGTCAGCACAATGAGCAGTCAGTCCATAAACAACAAATCCAAATCAGTTTTCCAAGATACACAGTCAAAGTTCATTCCATGGTCAGTAACAACATGTATCTACTCACATCCAGCCTCCCAAGTTACTGGCAGCAGTTCAGTAGTCTCCTAGTACACTCCTACTGCTGCACTGGAAGCTCAACAGACCAAACATTAAGTAGTTGGAGTGGCCAATCAGTGTAGGCCAAGCCACACCCAGGGTGAGGCAGTCACAGGTGTTTGCTGATCCTGCTGACTCCAGCAATCTGCACCTGTTCCTGAACCACCTTGTTGGCTGTGTTTCTGCCTTATCCAGAACATAGACCTGACAGAGCTGGCTGCATTTGCAGGAGGCAAGGCTGGAAGGCCAGAACCGTTGCAGGGCTGGACTGCAGCCTCTTGCAGGCCAGAAGCAGGAACTGAGCCTTACTTTGCTCACCAGCATGTATCCCCAAACATGACATAACAGTGGTGGAAAGAACCCTGTTTGTGATTGACCTGGCCTACAAAGAGCCTGTCTGAAGGTGCTATGGATCTGTTGCCCGGCCCTCTCCACAGATCTAGGTGTACACTTCCTTGCCTGAATCAGCTCATGCAACACCTGTGCATTTGCTGTGGGAAGAGATGATGCCAGCAGAGCCACAAGAGTTAAGGCCAGTGGACTTGAAGCCTGAGTAAGAAGGTGGGAAATTTCTTATGAAAGTACAGCTCCAGCCTATTTATACACGGATTTGGATTTGACTCAACATGAATGGTCCCTGCAAATGAGAAGGAATGTGCTGTTCCCTGGAGAAGGGGAAAAATGCACCCCTTTAAAATCAGTTTAAAAAACTGAACAGTCCTTTAACGACAGCCTCCTTCATGAGAGAGAGAAAGAGAGGGCAGCAGGCTGACAATCCATCAATCCTCCTCTCTCTAGGTGACCCCTCCCTTCCCCCCAGCATGTGAAAGAAAAGTGATCATTTTGCATTGGTGAAGGGAGGGGCTGAGTGAAGTGCTGATGGATTGTCTTCTTAATGACTCTTATCTTACATCAGGAAGGTCAGCAAGGCTGTTTTTAAATCAAAGAAACTTTGTTTTTTAAATTGATTTACTACTGTGCGTTTTTTGTTATCCACGTGAGTGCTTGGAATGGGACCTACGCGAATAATTAGTCTCAACCTGTACTTCAAAATCTAGATTTAGAAACTGGATATACAGCAGACCTCCAGAAAAATAATCCTGCAGGTTTCAGGAAAGTTGTGTCCAGCAGAGGACATCCCCAGCCACGCACCTGGGGCAAAAGTCCGCGATGGCACCTCTCCCATGGGCTATCGCTGCCCCCCACTAACCTGAGCCTCATAGAGCCTCATTCGACCTCCACCTGCATCAGATAAACCTCTGTGAGATTCCCCGATGCTTTAAACTGTGCTTCCAGAAAACCGGAAGAACAGTTTCCACCCCTGTCAGGAACCTCAGAGAGGCTTCTGCGAGGTCCTGGTGCTTCGCGCCTGGGGCTTTTGCCCCATCGGACGTAATGGTAGCTCCGCAACTGGTCCATCACTTCACTTTGAGTCTCTAAGTAGCTGATTGCAGAAGGATCTAACCACAGAATTCATCAGGCTGTTGTCTACCAGGTCAAACCAAGAGGCCATGTCTGCTTACTCCATCCTTGCACACACTTTCTCTCTCTCTCACTCTCAAAAGGGAAAGATTTTCGAGAATCTACGTATCTGCAGCCAAATTCAGGTTATCCGGTATCTGCAAAACAGAGGAACGCAAGGAAAAGACTCCAGGCTCTTCAAAAAGGATGTAAAGTTTAAAGGTGTGCCTGTCCGAATTTACCAGCCCAAAGCTCCCTCTGCTGGTCGAAGGAAGGGCATCGTCTTCTTCCATGGTGGTGGCTGGGTGGTGGGGAGTATCGGTGAGTCCCAGCAGAAATTCATCCTGATCATATTCTAGAAGTGGGATTTTTCAGAGCATTTGCATGGTGGTCTGTCTAACGAAGAAACGTATTTACTCTGCTGTCATTTTTTATACAGGACAGGCAGGCCTCCAAATCCACAGGGGTTCCGCTGTATCCACAGGGGATTTAAAAAACTATGGTTATGGGGAATACTGGAATTTTGGATAGGGGGCCCCACCTTGATTCTGAAAAGAACCTCTGCAGAGATTTGTGGGAATTACTTTTTATTTTGGTATATGTTTGTGTATTTAAGAAAAGCTTTAGGGAGTGTGCATATGTATAGAGAATGTGTGTGTGTATACAGAACAGTGGTTTATACAGGTGGAGAGTATTTTTTCTCAGGGGTTCCATTCCCGTACCCCCCATATATGCCAAAAACCATGGACAATGAAATTGGAGCTCATTGTGGTTTTCGGAGCCCATGGCTGCATCCTGAGCCATTCTGAGCCTCGAAAAGGCTGCACACTGGTTCTCTGTGACTCAGAATTCTGCCCGGAACCTTTTTTGATGACTTCCAGTTTTCAGCAAAACCAGAAGTTGTCCAAAAAAATGCTCCAGGTGGCATTCTGAGCCTTGGAGAGGCCATGCGTGGTGGCCCACAGCCTCTCTGAGGCTCAGAAAACCTCCCAGGCATGACCAGAACAAGGTCTGCGGGGGGAGGGGCAATCAGGGTTTTGGTATTCATGGTGATACAAATCTGGCAGATGCCATTGTTGCTTTTGTTCCTCCAGCAAGTAGCCTGGAATCCTCATAATTGTTACCTGGATCCATGGAGCTGGTGGTTCTGCTTCTTTCCTTTCTTGCTTTCAATGGTTTTAACATTCCCAGGGACAAAAGACTGTTGCTTTTCCTTCTCTCACTTATTATCACATCCTTTTAGTTGCTTATTGTCTGCCTACTTGATCACTGAGCCTTTCCATTCCGAGCCTTTGGGATGGCACATGTGCAAACACATTTCACAAATGCCAGGGGTTCTTTCATTTGTCATCTCTGGAAACGCTTCCTTTGCAGGTACCCATGACAAGATGTGCTGCTATTTCGCCAGAGAAAGCAAATCGGTGGTTGTGTCTGTGGAGTAAGTCGAGCTAAACGTGGGGGGCATGTGGTCAGGAGGGTTGTAGTCTTGTGGCAGTTGCATTACACACTCTAATAGCTAGAGCTTAGTAGAGCCTGAATCAGCCCAGGCAGGCCACTGTTGTGATCTCCATGCCGTTCCCAGAGTCAAAACCCTTCCCTAAAGGTGGGCAAATATGAACAGCCCAATCCTATCAAGCTCTTCCATGCAACTGTGTTATCAGAACTCACACTGCATCTTGAGGGGGAACACACCCACAGGTTTCCTCTGGGTAAGATAACATTTGTTCCCCTGCCTAGAAATAAGCCTCTGCTGCCAAAATGGGTCTACTCAGATGTGCACCAGCAATTTTGCTGGAACAAGTTCAAGTGGACCCAGCAGAGTATACTGAGTCTGCGAAGGGGCTTAGGATATCGGTGACGCTTCTACTGCTGTTATTGTTGTCTTCCTGGCCCCAATCCATCCCCCTCCTGGTTCTCTGCTCCATTCCTTCCTCTCCCTGCCCCTTTCCGCACATCCGTTGCTCCCACCTATCCTCTCCAAATTGTACGCAGCATTCCAACCATGTCTGCATCACATATCTGGGCGCTACTTACAAACACACACTCATCAGCAGTCCAACATGCCCAGTTTGCCTCAATACCAGTGGCAAAGTGATGCAGGATGGCTAAGGGGCTTGTGGTGCAGCTACACCTGGAAACCACATCTCCAAATGGAACCAATCCAGAGAGTCTCTAGCACCACTGTAGGGCTGTTAGTGGATGTTCCCACTTGTGATTGGGAAGGTTGAGAGGAACCATTACCACCTCTCACTACACCTACTTAGGTAGCTGGGGAGATTGTAGGGGTCCGCATACCATGGGGTACCCATTACAGGCTTTTGACCCAGGGCTTCTTGCAACCAGCACTGGTTCTGACTACCTTTTCAACTGTATCAATCTCCTTTTTCATAGTTACCGCCTGGCTCCTGAGCACAAGTATCCAGTGCCCCTCAATGACTGTCTCGCTGCCACCACCCACTTTCTGGAAGCTGCAGAAGACCATGGGGTAGATTCTGGCCAGGTCATTGTCGCTGGTAGTAGTTCTGGAGGTAACCTTGCAGCTGCAGTTTGCCAAGCCTTAGCAGGTAGATCTGGCCTTCCGAAGGTGCGTGCCCAGATCCTCATCCATCCAGTGCTCCAGGCCATAGACCTCAACTTGCCTTCATATCAGCAAAACCGGGCTGTGCCCTTTGCGTTCCGGGAACAGGCTGCTTCTAGTGTTTTGCAGTACCTGAAAGGAGAGTCATCCCTCCTGAAAGAGGTCTTGGAAGGTTCTCATGTTCCTGTAACCCAAAAATTACAATACCAGAAATGGCTGAGTGCAAACCACATTCCCAAAGAATTTAAGGCCAGAGGCTACAACCCCCCTGTGACCATGCCCTGCAAGGATGATGTCTACGAGGCAGTTAAGGCTTTGAGCTCGCCAGGTTTCTCCCCCCTTCTTGCTGACGATGCTGTGATTTGCCAGCTTCCAGAGACGTGCATTGTGACCTGTGAATATGATATCCTGAGGGACGATGGCTTGCTCTACAAGAAAAGACTGGAGGACCACCAGATCCCAGTGACTTGGTACCACATTGCTAATGGCTTCCATGGGATTCTGGGATTCTTTGATTCAGGCTGGTTCAGTTTTCCTTCTGCAAAGAAGGGGATGGATGACATTGTCAAGTTCATAAAAAGTTTATAAAGGAAATCCCGCCGAATTCTGACGTTTGTGACGGTACTGCAGTATTCGTGTCTTGGACAGTTATGTCCGGGTTAAATCCCTTCTGGTCATTTCTGTCCCTGGACACATGCATCTGGGGTTTTTGCATCCTGGTCATTTGAAGTTCACTATAACTGTCAAGCTTAAATACTTTGGTCATCTCATGAGAAGGGAGGACTGTTAAGAAAAGACCTCAATGCTGGAAAAAATGGAAGGCAAAAGGAGAAGGGGACGGCAGAGGATGAGATGGTTAGATAGTGACCTGGGCAACGAACATGAATTTGGACAAACTCCAAAAGTTAGCGGTAGACAGGGAGACCTGGCGTGCTGTGGTCCATGGGGTCATGAAGAGTTGGACATGACTTAATGACTGAACAACAACAAGAACGACATAACTAGTCAACAGGCTATTACTGGGCAACCTACCATATGTTATATGTCCTAAGCCTCTTATCCTGGCCCTAAATTTCACCCTAACCCGACCTATGCATTTTAAAAATAAAGCACTTCTAGCTGCTAGCTGGCAACGTTCAGTCTCGAAAGGCTATGGTATCGCGCTCTGAATGGTGGTTCTGGAACAGCATCTAGTGTGGCTGAAAAGGCCAATTCAGGAGTGACAATCCCTTCCACACTGGGAGCAAGTGCAGTCTGTCCCTGGTCTGTCTCCCTGGCTATGGGCCTTCCATCTTTGCCTCTTTGCCTCAGTCTGTTGGCCAAGTGTATCTTCAAACTGGGAAAGGCCATGTTGCACAGCCTGCCTCCAAGTGGGCTGCTCAGAGGCCAGGGTTTCCCACCTGTTGAGGTCCACTCCTAAGGCCTTCAGATCCCTCTTGCAGATGTCCTTGTATCGCAGCTGTGGTCTACCTGTAGGGCGCTTTCCCGGCATGAGTTCTCCATAGAGGAAATCCTTTGGGATCTGGCCATCATCCATTCTCACAACATGACCGAGCCAACGCAGGCGTCTCTGTTTCAGCAGTGCATACATGCTAAGGATTCCAGCTCGTTCCAGGACTTTGTCCTGCCAGGTGATGCCAAGATGTGTCGGAGGCAGCGCATGTGGAAAGCATTCAGTTTCCTCTCCTGTTGTGCACTGCACCCTGTGATGGGGAGGCCTCCTTCAGCTATGGGAACATTTGTTCCCTTACCTGGTGGTTGCAGTGCGGCTCCACTGATGCTGGAAAATTGGATAGAACTGGGCCCTGAGGCAACTGAAAAGCTGCCTTTCCTGGTGCTATACAGAGCAGTTGATCCCACAGGCTCCCTACTTTCTAAGTCAGCTGTCCCAAACTTGCGACCACTGTGAAATGGAAAACCGGTCCCCATTCAAATCGGAGCTTACCGTTCTGCCCTGTCACTGCGTGACTTCCAGTGAGATTGGCAAACAGGGGAGCTCTGGACAGTTGTGTCTTGTTGCCCAGCATCCCAGAAGACTGCACAACATGATGTCCATGCAGATACTACTGCCCAGAGCGTCCCTGTCCCCCAGTCTCACTGGAAGTCATGCAGAAACACAGTGGAACATGCACTCACAGGGCAGAAGGTTTACCCTGAGCCCCAGATCTGGCCCCCGGGGCTGGTATTTAGAAGGCCCTGTTCTAAGACACCAAACAGGCACAAGACCTTGCGCAGGAAAACCTTCTCAATATTTCCCATTCAGGTGCAAGCCTGGCTGATCATGCAGGCATGCACGTAACACAGGGAAGAGAGAGCAATCTTTAAAAGCACACCCAGGTTGTGACAAGTGCAGCGCCTTGCAACTTTTGGGTTTTTTTTGTAAACCCAGAAAGCTTTTGGGGCAGCTACTACATGCAGGTGGGGGCAGCCTTGTCTCACAGCCCAATCCTATTCAGGTGCCTTTTCTGGCCTGACTGGCAAGAATAGCTACATTGATCACTATCCAGGGCTGGGCTGCTCGTCGAAGCGCATTATAACAATGAAAGGCTCTTCTGCTGGTGCAAAATGACACCTACTACACATGGATCGAGCTGGTCTGAAGAGACCCTTTGCAAAACAAGAGACTTACAAAGCGGTAAATGGAAGTTATGTATTTACTGAATTTTTATCCCGCCTTTCTCCCACACAACTAACAAAGCTAACAAAGGGGGCCTCAAAGCGGCTAAAAGCATAAAATACAATACAATAAATAGATTAAAGCATTATTAAAGCATAACCATAAAACAGTTATCACAATAAAAACAGATCGTACCCCCATGGATCACATAAACAGAACTGCATTAAAGGTGAAAAGTTCAAAGTTAAATTGCCAGCCTATCATGTCCGCACTCAAACACATTCTTAAACAAGAAGGTCATGAGGTCCCACCAAAAGGACTCCAAGGAGGGAACTGTTTTTAGTCCCAGGGGGAGGGAATTCCACAAGCAGGGCGCTGCCACCAAAAAGGACCTATTTTTCACCGCCATCCCCCTCCCCACTTTCAATGGGGGCACAGTTAAAAGGGCTCCCTCTGATGACCTAAGAGGACGGGTAGGATTATAATGAAGAAGGCAGTCCCTCACACACCTTGGTAACAAGCCGTAAAGGGCTCCCCTTCCCTTCCGAACACTCCTAATCCACCCCTTGTTGCATTGTTTCAATGTGGCTGCATCATTTGGGGGGGGAGGAGGATAGGATTGAACAACTAGGCTCAGAAGTGTCCTATATAACATTTTAAAGACTTGAGAATTTTCTGATAAGAACTGAAAAAAGATGTCCTAAGCTTAGGGCCAAAAATCAGCAACAACTTAGATGCATTCCAAGCATGGCTGGTCCATCTATGAGTCCAACTCAGGAGGCAGATTTTTTTTTGGGGGGGGGGGGGGCACCCATCTCTGTCTGCCCACTTTCCTCCAGGGCTTCAGCCCTCTTCTTCCACTTCCTGGTTTGGAGAACGAAGAGGGGGATAGCAAGGAAGAGGAAGTGTGGAGGGGAGGAGAGTGCTGAGCTATAACACTGGAGACTGGGAGGAGCAGAGGATGGCACAGCATCAGGTAAGGAGCGTAGGAACTGGCACACTACCTCAGGAATCAGGAGGTCTTGAGTTGGCCCTGATCACAAGTCTATCCTGCTTGTGTTTCATTTTTGTGCACAGTGAGATGTTTTTGAGTGTCCAAATGACTCGCTCCCAGTACTTTGTGCAGGCTGCATCTGCATTTCAAATTAGCAATTCAAATAGCACTTGCAGAAAAATCTGAGGCAGAAACATGCATGGTGGCAGTGGTGGCCCTTGCCACCGTGGCACCCAGACATATGCCTGAAGGTGCCACTTCCACCTGGAGGTACCACCCACCCGTGTTGGCTGCCTCCCTCTGTGCCCCCCAGCCATGTCCCCCAGGGTACCTGTGGACTTCCCACCTAGATATGCCATTGCATGTTGGGGCAGGGCTTTCACATGCATTGGTGTGTGAGGTGCGCATCCATGGAAGCTGGACAGCAACCAGTGCAAGTATAATACTTACCCCTACTAACTGGGTAAGAGGCACTTTTCCAAGTGGGTGCTCCTCTTTTTAGCAGGGGGAGAGTAACTGGCCCACCTCACCCCAGCACTGTCTGTTCTAGTGGCTGTCTGCTGGTGTTCTTTTGCATCTTTTTAGATTGTGAGCCCTTTTGGGACAGGGAGCCATTAGTTATTTGATTTTTCTTTTTCTCTGTAAACCGCTTTGTGAACTTTTAGTTGAAAAGCGGTATATAAATAATAATAATAATAATAATAATAATAATGACTGTGCAGGGCGCTGAGGACCTCTTCCACTGTGAGATGCATTGCATGCACTTGGACCACTCACTTTTCTCAGTCTCATCTATTTTACAGGGTTGTACTGAGATGAGAAGGAGGAAGCCTTGTCCAATTCTTTGTTCTTTGGAGGGCAGAAGGGATAACAATTTCACTCTGTTGTCTTCTCTTGATGGAATAAATATTTATAGATAACAGCGTGATGAAGCAAGTCTTTTCAGAAGCTGTTGCATCCTCAGGGATGCCTATTCTATAAATTGGCAAGCTGTAGATTTCTCACAAATTGGGAGATAAATCATTGGCATACATTAGGCCAGTGTTTCTCAGACAGTGGTACAGTTACCACCAGTGGTACTTGAGGTGGTGTCTGGTGATACTCCCAGGATCTCAGGACACAGGAACACGATGCAACGAACAACTGTAGGAGACTAGACTTGGCGGGCAGAGCTCCAAAGCATGTTTTTCCATGCTTGAAAAAGCCCTCCCATCCACCCAGAGCCTCCTATTGGCGTTTGTTGCCTAGTATCTGACCTCCCAACTGTGGTCATTGGTGATGATATTAATGCCAGTTTCTTCTGGTGGTACTTCGAATAGGTGAACCATGTGAAGTGGTACAGGAGAACAAACTTTACATTAGGTGATATTTTCCCACCTGGATTGCAATCCATAATGCGCCTCCAGAATTTTTTTCAAGTCCGAGATTTTACATGAACCTGTTCAGCAGCTATTAAGACAGAACTGAACTTGAGTGAGAGCCTTACAGTGTTTTCATAGAAAACTTTTCCTCCTGCAATGGATCAGTCACAGCCTTTCCAAAGGGGAAAGCAAATCTGTTCCAAAAAGGCACTGATATTCTTTGATCAAGATGTACTTTGCCTTACAGTCAAAACAGCGGTCTTTTTTTTTTCCCTAGAGGAGGAGTTCAGAGAAACTTCCCTCTGCTACTGCTTTCCTGACCACATGAGAAGCAGGAAATCAAATCAGAAGGGGATCTCAGAGAGGACAAGGTCAGATTCTCCTCCCAGCCCCACTGAAATGGCATTCCTGCCTGCATTCCTGCTTTTAATCCTAGCTGCTTTATTTGCACTTCTGATTTTGCTGGTTGTGGGAAGCATTTATTTTGATGCCACCAACTCAGAGATTCCTCCTGGAGTAGAACAGCCAGTAAAGCTTCGAATCCTTCATGTCATGCTCATCGGCCTTGGTTTCTTGGTAAGCTGATGCAGGGCTGGGGGGGGGGGGAGAGAGTTAAACTACAGTTCATCAAAATGAGACTGTTTAGAGTCTTGTTGACTGGGCAGGTTTAGCTCTTAAGGGTTAAAGTAGCTGACTGGCTTTGGGATTCAATCTGGGTTCACTTAAATAGACTAGGATTTTATAAAGGGACCTTTGGAGACAGGTGCACTTCAAGTCAGGGCCTGTGGTCTGGAGCTGCTTCTGTTTTGTGCACTCACTCTGTACAGGAGGCTTGCACAGTGTAGTCCTTGTCCATCTCCCTCCTGTGTCTTCCATTCGCTTAAATAGTTGCATGCATCAAAGGCAAAAACATGGCATTTTTGGAGAGCAAAAGGGCAACGATATCACGTACGCCTTGTGCTGCTTCTCTGCTGCCCCGAATGCCAAAGTCAACCACAGAAACAGGAGGACTTGAAGTGGGGAGGTCTAATGCTTGTGGGGGCAGGCAGACCTTTTCATCTGAGGCCATATTGGAGGGGTTGACATTGTATGAGGGGCCAGAACTTGCTAGAATTATAATCTGAACTGATCCAGTTCCAGCTCTATAAAAACATTCTGCATTCCACTCTTTTGGAACACCCAACATTCAAGATCCACCTTTCCTTTCTTCATTCTTGAATGGAAGGATTTGAATGGGAGAAAGTGTCCCCCTTTTGGCCCCCTCCCTTATTTATGCTCAGTTCTTTTAGTTCTCTCAGTTCTGCTCTAGTTCTGGAAAGTAGGATAGGATTGAGTCCTTAATCCCTGCACACACTTAAGAACAGCCCTGCTGGATCAGGCCATAGGCCCTTCTAGTCCAGCTTCCTGTATCTCACAGTGGCCCACAAATGCCTCAGGGAACACACAAGACAAGGGACCTGCACCCTAGTGCCATCCCTTGCATCCGGCATTCTGAGGGACTGGCACTCTCTCTCTCTCTCTCTCTCTCTCAAAAGGGGAAGATTTTGGAGACTCTGCGTATCTGCAGCCAAATCCAGTTTCTCCAGTTTCTGCAGAGTCCAGGAAAACAAGGAAAAGACTCTACACTCTTCATAAGGGATATGAAGTTTAAAGATGTGCCTGTCCGAATTTACCAGCCAAAAGTTCCCTCTGCTGGCCGAAGAAAGGGCATCATCTTCTTCCATGGTGGTGGCTGGGTGATGGGGAGCATCGGTGAGTCCCAGCAGAAATTCATCTGGGTTATAGTTTGAAGGTGGGATTTTTCAGCACATTTGCATGGGGGTCTGCCCATATTTAAGGAAGACACATATTTACTCTGCTGTCATTATATTCTAAAAAGAGCCGTTGCAGGGATTTGTGGGAAAGCGGTTTTGTGTTTGTATATTTTAGAAAGGCTTTATTAGAATCATTTATTTGGAAAAATTTATATTCCACCTTTCCCATGCCGAAGCAATGCCCAAGGCGGTTTAAAGATAATAAATGTACAAATGCATTGAAACAATAAGGGGGGGGGAAGCATCATAGGAAGCTATTAAATCATTGATTTCTGCAGATACAATAAAACATTTTTTTAAAGGAAGCATTAAAACAAAGCAAAAACTCAACACACATTGTTGAGCCATTTTGGGGGGGGGGATCAGTTCAGGGAAGCAGTCAATCCACAACAGTATTGCAGAGGTACATGTGGCAAATGGCCACCTATCACCCAAGCATCAGACACAAAGGTACACTATATTTTGAGCCCTTGCTGAAAAAGCCATGATAGAAGGAGTAGTTCTTAATTCCCCTTGTAGGGAATTCCATAATTGTGGCGGCACTACAGAGAAGGCTCAGCCACAAACTGTCACCCTGCAAGGCAGTTAGCAGCTATCTTGCAAACTGCAGGAGCTGAGCTATTTGCAAGGTAATGGGCAGCTCCAGTAACTGATTGTTGAATAGCCTCAGGGCCGGAGGCAGTTTGTTACTGGATCTTTCCATCGCCCTTTGGCAGCTCACCAAAAATCAAGTTGCGATCCACCAGTGGGTCCCAACCCACTGTTTGGGAACCACTGCTGTAGAGCCATAAGGAGGGGGTAACAATCCAGAAGGAAGCAGTCAAGCCACAGCACCATTATAGAGGCGCAGAGGACAAATATTCACCCATCAGCTACGCTAGACAAAACAGGTATGTTTTGAACCCCTGCCGAAAGGCTATGAAGCAGGTAGTAGTTCTTAATTCCCCTGAAAGTAATTCCAAAATTGTGGTGCCACTACAGAGAAGGCTCACCCTCACACCAACATCCCTCTAACTTGGGATATAGGCAACACTTGAAGGAGAACCCCCTCATATGACCTAAAAGGGAAGGCTGGAATGTCTGGGAGAAAACCAGAAGTGGCGTTTTTTTCCACCTCTGGGCCAATCTGATGCTCACTGTCAATGAACTTCAGTCAATGGATTTAACACTGGAACAAAAGACTGTTGCTCTTCCTTCTCTCACTTCCTATTCCATCCTATTAGTTGCATATTGTCTCCCTGCTTGATCGCTGAGCCTTTCTGTGCTGAGCCTTAGGGATGGCACATGTGCAAACACATTCAAAAATGCCAGGGGTTCTTCTGTTTGTCATCTCTGGAAACACTTCCTTTGCAGATACCCATGACAAGATATGCCGCGATTTTGCCAGAGAAAGTGGATCGGTGGTTGTGTCTGTGGAGTAAGTTGAGCTAAATATGGAGGGTGGGCAGGTCAGGAGGGTTATACTTTTGTGGTGATTGCGTTGCGCACACTGAGAGGTGCAGCTTGGTAGAGCATGAATCGGCCCAGACCAGCCACTGCTGTGATCTCCATGTCCGTTCCCAAAGTCACAGCTCTTCCCTAGAGGTGGGCAAATATTGAGAGGGAGGAATGGGCAAGTCCACTATCTTCGACACAGGAAGTCTTGATGGAGCCCCGGAACTTGTCAGGACAATCAAATGTTTTTATTGCCAAGTTTGTCACTACTTCTCAAACCCCGGTCTTCTCCTTAATGAGAAGTGGGGACTGGAGAAGGGTACACAGCAGCGGTTCTCAAACTTTGTACTGCCACGACTCACCTCGTCCTCCATGGCGGGTCGTGACACAGTACACACTGGGACATGCTACAAAGCATTACTGGGAGCCACTGGAGGACATACCAGGTCAGGTCAAGCCTGCGACGTACTCGGCTGGTTTGCTTGGGCCCATGAATGCCTCATGGAAGTGACACAGAAGCAGCCTCCGGTTTGATTCTGCGACTTCAAGGTCACTGCCACAAGGCATTCGGGAGCCAAGAAGGCCAACGGAGTGGGTCACAGGCCATGAGTGACCTGGAATCAGTCTCTGGTGGTTCCCAGTAATGCTTTGCAGTGTGAAAGTGAGCATTGTGTCATGACCCCTCCCGTATTGGGTTGAGGCCTACCAGTGGGTCATGACCCATAATAAGCGAAATGCTGGTATACAGTATTCCAAGTGTGCCTGCCCCACAGATTTGGGCACTTTCACCTATCAGCTGGTCCTCCCCAGCCCAGCATGCCTCAATATCAGTGGCAACACTGATGCAAGTTGACCAAGAGAGTTGTGCAGCTGCTACCCTAGAACCTCCAAATGGGAGCAACCCTGAGAATCTCCAGCATCACAGAAGGGCTGTTAGTGGATGTTCCCACTGATGGATGGGGACGATGGGAGAAATAATCAGTACCTCTCACCCCCTCCCATGCATAGCAGGGTAGAGAGAACAGACCCAGCATGCCATGGGGTATCCAGTGCAGTCTGTGACCCAGGGCATCCTGCAACCAGCACCAGCTCTGACTACCTTTTCATCTGAATCAATCTCCTTTTTCATAGTTACCGCCTGGCTCCTGAGCACAAGTATCCAGTGCCCCTCGATGACTGTCTCGCTGCCACCACCCATTTTCTGGAAGCCGCAGAAGACCACGGGGTGGATCCTGCACAGGTCGTTGTCGCTGGCGATAGTGCCGGAGGCAATCTTGCAGCCTCAGTTTGCCAAAGCTTAGCAGG
This sequence comes from Tiliqua scincoides, assembly GCF_035046505.1. Taxonomy (NCBI): domain Eukaryota; kingdom Metazoa; phylum Chordata; class Lepidosauria; order Squamata; family Scincidae; genus Tiliqua; species Tiliqua scincoides. The sequence continues at coordinate 9,259,954 of NC_089829.1, forward strand.
TAGACCTGGCCTTCCGAAGGTGCGTGCCCAGATCCTCATCTATCCGTTGCTCCAGGCCATAGACTTCAACTTGCCTTCGTATCAGCAAAACCGGGCTGTGCCCCTTTTGTTCCAGGAACGGACTGCTTTTTACGTTTTGCAATACCTGAAAGGAGACGCATCCCTCCTGAAAGAAGTCTTGGAAAGTTCTCATGTTCCTGTGACCCAAAAATTACAATACCAGAAATGGCTGAGTGCAGACCACATTCCCAAAGAATTTAAGGCCAGAGGCTACAACCCCCCTGTGACCGTGCCCTGCAAGGATGATGTCTATGAGGCAGTTAAGGCTTTTTGCTCACCAGGATTTTCACCCCTTCTTGCTGAGGATGCTGTGATTTCCCAGCTTCCAGAGACTTGCATTGTGACCTGCGAATACGATGTCCTGAGGGACGATGGCTTGCTCTACAAGAAAAGGTTGGAGGATCACCGGATCCCAGTGACTTGGTACCACATTGCTAATGGCTTCCATGGGATTATAAGCTTCTCTGGCCTCGGCTGGCTCAGTTTTCCATCTGGGAGAAAAGGGATGGATGACATTGTCAAGTTTATAAAAAGCTTATGAAAGAAATGCCGCCAAATTCTGACATTTGTGATGGTGCTACAGTAGTGACATCACGAGGGTTTGCATCACCAGTGAGGGAGGCCAGTGCTTTACCCCTCTTATCCCATGAGCGAAGATGGATCTGCTCCCATGCAATGGGTGTGGCAACGCTCCATGTGATGCACCATCGCCCCGCCCCTGCTGGGTTTTTGGCTGTAACGGTGTTGATTCTACAAAGTTTGTTACCTGGCATCCTGTATGAAATTACACATCAAATGACATACAACATGATGGTGTTATTAAAGAAAACCCAACATTTAAATTTTTTGGCTACTAGTAGTGTTTGCCCCCCCCCCGGTGCATCACCCTGTGCGGTCCACACCCCCTAATGCCACCACTGAACTGCAGTATTTGTGCCCTGTATGATTATGTCCAGGTCAAATGCCCCCCCGGTTATTGGTGTTCCTGGACACATGCACCTGGCTTTTTTTTTTTTGCATCCTACAACTGGTCAACAAGCTATAACTGGGCAACAAACTGCATATTATATATCCTAAACCTCTTATCCTAGCCCTAATTATCACCCTAACCCTACCTATGCATCTTAAAGATAAAGTGCATCTATTATATTGGTTTATTTGTGGCAGCCCACTCCAAATCCCCGGATGATCTCCCCCAGTGGTTTTAAGTAGATGTTAAAAAGCATGGGGGATAGGATAGACCCTTGTGGCACCCCAAACTGTAAAGGCCAGGGTGCAGAACAAGTGTCTCTCAGCATCACCATCTGAGACCTGTTAGGCAGGAAGGAGAGGAACCATTACAGAACAGTGTCCCCAAGCCTCATTTTGGCCAGCCAATCCAGGAGGATACTTTGGTCAATGATGTCTAAAACTGCTAAAAGGTCCAGCAGGACCAGCAGAGATGCACTACCCCTATCTAATCCTTGGCGAAGGTCATCTTTCAGAGCGACTATGGCTGTCTCTGTCCCAAAACCCGGATTGGAACGGGTCCTGAAGGAAATAATCAGGGGACCTTACCAGGACCTTACCCAGATCTTACCCTTTGTGTTTACATGACAAAGGCCAGTGAGCACACTCACCCCCTCGGGGCACACTCCGGGGTGACGCCCAGTCACAAGGCAGACTGGGTGATGCCCGAGCTCCGGTCTGGGTGATGCCCAAGCTCTGGTCTGGGTGATGCCCGAGTTCGGAAGCAGACTGAGTAAACAGGCTGAATCCACAAAGTGCCAAATCCCTTGAGGAACTTGCATTGTTCCCCGACTGACCTTTGTACTAGGCTAGAATGTAGCTGAGGAACAGTGTTTACCTACTGGACTTTGTACTGGGCTGAGAGGGAGGTTAATAAAGGAAGGCAAGGAGGCTGGCTGTGTGTGTGTGAGCGCTCTCTCCCTGAAGCTTGCCAGCCTGCTTTGCTCCCTTCATGAACCCTAAACATGTGAGTGTGTCTTGATTGCGTCATTGCTTCAGGGTCCAGTCCTTCTTATCTAGGAACCTCTGGAGCTGGGACATCACCACTCGCTCAACTTGCTCAGTATAGGCATTCCCCTATACTGAGAACAAGAGGAGGACAGGTGTGGCAAGAATACACTACCTCCTAACTGATCCTTCTGCGGAAATAATAGACTCTGTGGCAACTTTCCTATATCAGCTCATTGAGTTGCACAATCGAGAAGTTGATTTGTTATCTGGCTGACCAAATGTATATAGTGTAGATTTGTTTGTTTTATATGCCAATAAAGGATTCTATATCTATCTATAGGCATTCCAAACAGGCATGCCTATCTATAGGTATGATCTAGTTGGCAACCTTCAGTCTCGAAAGACTCTGGTATCGCACTCTGAATGGTGGTTCTGAAACAGCGTCTAGTGTGACTGAAAAGGCCGATTCGGGAGTGACAATCCATTCCACACCGGGAGCAAGTGCAGTCTGTCCCTGGTCTGTCTCCCTGGCTATGGGCCTTCCTTCTTTGCCTCTTTGCCTCAGACTGTTGGCCAAGTGTCTCTTCAAACTGGAAGGGGCCATGCTGTACAGCCTGCCTCCAAGTGGGCCGCTCAGAGGCCAGGGTTTCCCACCTGTTGAGGTCCACTCCTAAGGCCTTCAGATCCCTCTTGCAGGTGTCCTTGTATCGCAGCTGTGGTCTACCTGTAGGGCGCTTTCCCTGCACAAGTTCTCCATAGAGGAGATCCTTTGGGATCCGGCCATCACGCATTCTCACAACATGACCAAGCCAACGCAGGCGTCTTGTTTCAGCAGTGCATACATGCTAGTGATTTCATGATCCATCCATCCATCCATCCATCCATCCATCCAACGCAGGCGTCTATCCAACACAGGCACCAATGCAGGCGTCTCTGTTTCAGCAGTGCATACATGCTAGGAAATTCCATGATCTATCTATCTATCGATCTAGGAATAGGCATGATCTATCTATATCTATATCTATCTATAGGCATTCCAATCCATTAGTCCAACTCAGGAGGCAGATTGGAAAATGAAGAGGGGGGGCAGTGAGGAAGAGGAGGTGTGGAGGGGAGGAGAGTGCTGAGCTAGAACACTGGAGACCGGGAGGAGCAGAGGATGGCACAGCATCAGGTCTGGAGGGTAGAAATTGGCATGCAGCCTCAGGCATTGGGAGCTCTGGGGTCGGCCCTGATCGCAAGTCTATCCTGCTTGTGTTTCATTTGTGCACAGTGAGACATTTTTTAGTGTCTACAGGACTCCCTCCCAGGACTTTGTGCAGGCTGCATTTGCATTTTGAATTAGCAATGCAAATAGAACTTGCAGAAAAATCTGAAACAGAAGAACACATGGTGGCAGTGGTGGTCTACTGTGGAACCCAGAGGCACACCTGGAGGTGCCACCCCAACCTGCATATGCCACTCCCCAACTGGAGATGCCACCCCCTGAATGCCAGCTGCCTCCCCCCAGAGGCATTCTGAGGGCCATGGAGCCTCCCCCCCAGCCATATCCCCTGGGGTCACTTGTACCCATGGACCTCCCCCCTAGATTCACCACTGCAGGGTGGGGGCAGAGCTTTCACATGCACCGGTGTGTGGGGTGCATATCTATGGAAGCTGGACAGCATTTGTGCAAGTATAATATCTGTGCAGAGTTGAGGACCGGTTCGGCCCTGATCCAAATTCCTCCTCTGCATGTGAAAATCACTGCATGCACTTGGACCACTCACTTCTCTCAGTCCCATCTATTTTACAGAGTTGTACCGACACTAGAAAGAGAGATACTTGTCCAATGAGCTGAGTTCTTTGAAGAGCAGATGGGTTAACAATTTAACTCTGTTGAATTCTCTTGATGGAATAAATATTTATTGATAACAGCGTGATGAGGCTGAAAAATGTTTCTGAAACTAGAAACAGATTCATCCTCAGAGAGGCAGGTTCAGTATATTGTCCAGTTCCAAACTTCTCACAAACTGACCTGGAAGCCAAAACATTGGTATACATTCAGTCGTATTTTCCCATCAGGATTGCAAATTTACAAGACCGACGTGCCTGAAAGTCTCCAGAATTTTTTTCAGGTCCAAGATTTTACGTGAACCTGTTTAGCAGCTATTAAGACAGAACTGAACTTGAGTGAGAGCCTTACTCGTATTTTCATAGAAAACTTTTCCTCCTGTAATGGATCAGTCACAGCCTTTCCAAAGGGGAAAGCAAATCTGTTCCAAAAAGGCACTGGTCTTTGATCAAGACGCACTTTGTCTTACAGTCAAAGCAGCAGCTTTTTTTATTCCCTAGAGGAGGAGTTCAGAGAAACTTCCCTCTACTATTGGCTGCTGGAATTTCCTGAGCACATGAGAAGCAGGAAATCAAATCAGAAGGGGATCTCAGAGAGGACAAGGCCAGATTCTCCTCCCAACTCCACTGAAATGGGATTGCTGCCTGCATTCCTGCTTTTAATACTAGCTGCTTTAATTGCATTTGTGATTTTGCTGGTTGTGGGAAGCATTTATTTTGATGCCACCAACTCACAGATTCCTCCTGGGGTGGAAAAGCCAGCAAAGCTCCGAATCCTTCATGTCATGCTCTGTGGTTTTTGTGTCTTGGTAAGTTAATGTGTGTGCGGGGGGCGGGGGGGGGGGGAGTTAAACTACAGTGCATCAAAATGAGACTGATAGGAACCTTGTTGACTGGGCAGGTTAAGAGTTAAAGTGGCTGACTGGCTTTGGGATTCAATCTGGGTTCACTTTAGACCAAGACTTTATAAAGGGACCTTTGGAGACAGATACACTTCAAGTCAGGGCCTGTGGTCTGGAGCTGCTTGTTTTTTGTGCTCACTCTGTACAAGAGGCTTGCACAGTGTTGTCATCGTCCATCTCCCTCCTATGTGTTCCTTTCATGTACAGGGTCATAAAACTTAAATAGTTGTATGCATCAAAGGTAATGACATGGTATTTTTGGAGAACAGAAGGACAATGTGCTGCTGTTCACCTGCCCCAAATGTAAAAGTCAACCAGTGAAACAGGAGGAGTAATAGTGGGGAGGTCAAATGTTCATGGGGCAGGTGAACCTTTTTTCCTGAGGCCGTATTTGAAGGGTGGATGTTGTACAAGGGGGGCAGCAGGGCCTCTGAGAGGAATTTTATCGGGGGGGGGGGGCGTACAAAGTTTCTTTTGGGCCCTTTAAAAAGGGGGAGGGGTGAAACAGAGTGGAGGAGGGTGGTGAAGGGAGAGCAGAATGGGGGCAGAGAAGGGCAAATCAGAATGGGAGGAGGTTGGAGACAGCTGGATAAGTCTTTGGAGCCCAGGTCTACCCACCCATGTGGCATAGACAGCTAGATACAGTAACACCGAAAACAAAACACACTCCTAAATCTCTCTAAAATCTTTTAAATACAGAAAATAATGCACAAAATTAGCACCATCATATTTAGGCTCACGGTAGAATGGAAAGTGCCCTGTGCATACCAAAACATGCTTCTGCAGCAGCTGTAGTCTTGCAGCTGTGTCCCTTTACACTCCTATAGACTCCTCCATGATAAGCAGATCCACAAGCCAAGGAGTTATTGTAGCAGGCCAGTTTCTTCCCAGATTTGACACTGTGTTAAGGAGTGTCATGTATGCATTCCTTGGCCCAGCATATATGGCTTGCCAATCGCTGCAGTAGCTGCAACTGCACACTCGTGGTAGTGTCTCCAGCATCCAGTGCAGGCAACAAGCCTGAGTAGATAAGAAAATGTAAGATCCCAGGAAATTCCTTAGGCTCCTGGGCCCCCTTTTTGACCCTGGGCCCGGGTACAAATTATCCCCTTTACCCCCCCCCCTAGGCCCTGGGGGGCAGATCTTGCTAGAATTACCATCTGAACTCCAGTTCCATCTCTGTGTTTTGCACTCTTTTGGAAAACACAACATTCACTATCCACGTTTTTTTCTTTTGGGGGTTGTGGATAATGCATCTGCTTCTTGAATGGGAGGTGTTCTGGGAAGGCACATAGACAGTGTCCTTCACTTGGCCCTTCTCTTATTTTTGGTGAGTCATTTTAGGTCTGCACTGCTCTCAGGCTGGCTCATGTGAGGCTTAATGTGGTCAGTCGGTGCGCTCCTGTGCTTTTCTTCCATGAACACATGTGCACACTGCAGCCGGGAATGAGGCTGCTATGTTTCAGCATCAGAGCTGGGTGTGTGTACAGGAAGCAGGGCCTGAAGGCTAGACCAGTTTCAGGGCTGCTCTGCAGCCTCTTACAGGCCTGATGCAGGTACTAAGAATTACTCTGTGCACCTCGGTGCTCTCTAGCACGTGCCCTAAAACTTGACATAACACTTGTGGAAAGAACACTGTCTGTGACTAGCCTGCGCTACAAAAAGTCTGGAAGTGCTATAGATCTGTTGCCCAGCCATGTCAACAGACCTGTGCATACATTTCCCTGCCTGAACAAGGTTACGCAACACCTGTGCCTTTGCTGTGGGGACAGGTGCTTGCAGCAGAGCCCCTAAAGGTAAGGAAAAGGAGTGCTCAGTGCGGATATGAAGCCCGACTGAGCATGTTGGAAAGGAGTTCTTATGAAAGCACTTGTGGATTTAGAATCCAGACATAGAGCAGATGTCCAGAACAACAATCCTACAGATTTTAAGGAAAGGTTTGGCCATCCCTAGATTTTGATCCTCTAAGTAGCTGTCTGCAGAAGGATCTGGACCTAGCAATTCATCAGGCTGTTGCGACCCACAGCGCACGTGTGCCACTTTTTTTGTAGAAAATCTTGAACATGCCATTTGAAAGTGCTGCGGGTTGACCATCCCTGACTTAGAGCTATAATGCTTCTGAACAGCCACTCAGTGTGATTCAGATGTGGGAGTTTGTCACCATGGAGGGGGGCATTTTGAGCCAGTACAAAAGGACTTCGGAGGGGTCCCCTCCTCTAAGCTCCACTTGGGATGGGGGCAGCTTCTTGGCAGAGTTGGTAACCAGCTGCCGCTTGGTCACAGCCACAGAGTGTGGTGTGCACATTCCCCAGCTGCGACTACACCAGATAGTGCCCTGTCCACCTGCCTGCTGCCTGGCTTGCTCTGAAGCCAGGGAGGAGTATGGAGCTGCTGCCATGTGCCATTTTGAAAGTGTCCATGTGCCACTAGTGGCATGTGTGCAGCACGTTGGCCATCCTGGGGTATCGTTGACAAAGTAAAACAAGAATACAATGTCTGCTTACTTAATCCATACACTCCTTCTCTCTCAAAAGGGAAAGATTTTGGAGAATCTACGTATCTGCAGCCAAATTCAGTTTTTCCGGTATCTGCAAAACAGACTAACACAAGCAAAAGACTCTGCGCTCTTCAAAAAGGATGTGAAGTTTAAAGGTGTGCCTGTCCGAATTTACCAGCCAAAAGCTCCCTCTGCTGGCCGAAGGAAAGGCATCATCTTCTTCCATGGTGGTGGCTGGGTGATGGATAGCATCCGTGAGTCACAGCAGAAATTCATCTGGATTATACTCTGAATGTGGGATTTTTCAGAGCATTTGCATGGGGGTCTGCCTAATGATGAAACATATTTACCCTGCTGTCATTTTTTATACAGGCAGGCCCCCACATCCACAGGGGTTCCCCTGTATCCATGGGGGATAAGTAAGCCTCAAATTTGGAAGACTACTATATAGGAAATGTCCTGTTTCCTGTTAGTCACCCACTAGTGTGCAGGATGGTTGCCTGAATGTTTGTTTCTTCAGTTAAATGTTAAGCAAGAAGCACATGCACTGCAAGCACTGGTTGGCAACCTTCAGTCTCGAAAGACTGTGGTATAAGCCTACAGCACCCAGTATTCCCAGGCAGTCTCCCATCCAAGTACTAACCAGGCCTGACCCTGCTTAGCTTCCAAGATCAGATGAGATTGGGCATGTGCAGGGTAACAATGGGATCTACTACTACTTGTAATGGGTGCATATGGGACACATGGGTCCCCCAGATTCTTGTATCGGCAGATAAGTGAAAGAGTGGATACTGAAATCTCAGATTCGGGGCTCCACCTGTATTCTGAAAAGAGCCTTTGCAGGGAATTGTGGGAATGACTTTTTATGTTTGTGCATGTTTATCTAAGAAGAACTTTATGGAGTGCATGCCTATGTACTTATTATTGCATCCTTTTAGTTGCATATTGTCTGCCTACTTGTTCACTGAGCCTTCCCATTCTGAGCCTTTGAGATGGCACATGAGTAAACACATGTTAAAAATGCCAGGGGTTCTTTCGTTTGTCATCTCTAGAAACATTTGCTTTGCAGATACCTATGACAAGATGTGCTGCTATTTCGCCAGAGAAAGCGGATCAGTGGTGGTCTCTGTGGAGTAAGTTGAGCTAAATATGGACAGTGGGCAGTCAGGAGGGTTATACACTTGTGTCTATTGCATTGCACACTGATAGGTACAGCTTGGTAAGTAAGTATACAGATATACAAACTTCTATCTATCTATCTATCTATCTATCTATCTATCTATCTATCTATCTATCTATTTGCACACAGACACACACAAAGTTCAGTAAAAGAAAATGTTCACTGTCTCTGCTAGTAGTGAAAATAAATTTGTCATGGAGGGGTGTCACATGACCTTGGTACACTGCTGGTCATCATGTAGCCGCAGAGCTTGCCAGGACAAGCAAACATTTGTATTACCAACTTTGTCAGAACTTCCCAAACCCCCTTCACTTTTATGAGAAGCTGGGACTGGGGAAGTGTACACAGCAGCAACTTTGTACTGCCATGACTCACCTCGTCCTCCACGGTAGGTTGTGACGCAGTGCTCACTGTCATGCCGCAAAGCATTATTGGGAACCACATAAGGCCGCTGCCAGGTCATCCTAGACCCTGGACCCAGTAAATTGGCCTTCTCGGGACCAAGACTGCCTTGCAGAAGTAACCCAAAGGAACTTCCAGTTTGATTCCACAATGCCTGAGTCTTTCCACAAGGCATTCTGGGGCTGAGAAGGCCAACAGAGTGGGCCACAGGCCCAAGGCATCTGGAAGCAGACTGTGATGGCTCCCAATAATAATAATAATAATAATAATAATAATAATAATAATAATAATAATAATAATAATAATAATAATAATAATAATAATACAGGTATTTATATACCGTCTTTCTTGGTCGTCAGATTTCTCCTCAGACTTTATTCAAGGTGGTTTACATAGGCAGGCTGTTCTAAATTCCCATAGGGATTTTTACAATTGAAAGGTTCTATTTTTAAAGAACCACAACATTTCAGATGGATCTTTCTGATCTGGTATCACATTCTGGCCTCCAGTTTCCTCCCACGCAAGCTGACAAGCAGCTCCTTCATCTCTCACATGGAGGGCAGCCAAGACGCTTCTTCGCTCACACCAAAGAGCAGGTGGAATAACTCGGCTCGGCTTGTCAGCTGCTTCAAGGTCTCACCATTCACAGTGCCTGACCATGCTTTGCAGCCTGACCATGAGTATCGAGTTGTGGCCCACCACACATCAGGATGAGGCCTACAAGTGGATTGTAACACACCGATTGAGAAAAGCAGGTATACAGTATTCCAAGTGAGCCTGCATCACAGATCTGGGCATCCACACCTATCAGCTTGTTGCGAAAATTCTTGTTTCGCCAAGAGTATTGGGAACGTTGGAAGACAGCGAAGGCAGCAAGCAACTAAAGACACCACACCTGATATATAGATTCACTGCCCAATCCTGAACACTGCACACCAGCTTACCACCGGCACGCACTGTCGCAAACATGTCATAAGGAATGGTGCTACTACAACACCTGGAATCCCCACCTCCAAATGGGAGAAACCCTGAGAATCTCCAGCATCACAGTACAGCTGTTAGTGGATGTCCCCACTGATGGGAGGGGAGGGTGGGAGGAACCATCAGCACCTCTCACCACCCCTACATAGCAGGGGAAATTGCAGAGGTCCAGCATGCCATGGAGTACCCAATGCAGTCTTTGACCCAGGGCACCCTGCAACCAGCACTAGTTCTGACTATCATTCCAACAGTATAAATCTCCTTTTCCTTAGTTATCATCTGGCTCCGGAGCACAAGTATCCAGTGGCCCTCGATGACTGTCTCGCTGCCACCACCCATTTTCTGGAAGCCGCAGAAGACCACGGGGTGGATCCTGCCCAGGTCATGGTTGCTGGCGATAGTGCCGGAGGCAACCTTGCCACTGCAGTTTGCCAAGCCTTAGCAGGTAGACCTGGCCTTCCGAACGTGCGGGCCCAGATCCTCACCTATCCGTTGCTCCAGGGAATAGACTTCAACTTGCCTTCGTATCAGCAAAATCGGGCTGTGCCCCTTGCGTTCCGGGAACAGGCTGCTTTTAATGTTTTGCAGTACCTGAAAGGAGACTCATCCTTCCTGAGAGAGGTCTTCGAAGGTCCTCATGTTCCTGTGACTCAAAAATTACAATACCAGAAATGGCTGAGTGCAGACCACATTCCCAAAGAATTTAAGGCCAGAGGCTACAACCCCCCTGTGAACGTGTCCTGCAAGGATGACGTCTACGAGGCAATTAAGGCTTTGAGCTCGCCAGGTTTTTCACCCCTTCTTGCTGAGGACACTGTGATTTCCCAGCTTCCAGAGACTTGCATTGTGACCTGCGAATACGATGTCCTGAGGGACGATGGCTTGCTCTACAAGAAAAGATTGGAGGACCACCGGATCCCAGTGACTTGGTACCACATTGCTAATGGCTTCCACGGGATTCTGGGCTTCTTTGATTCAGGCTGGTTCAGTTTTCCATCTGGGAAGAAGGGGATGGATGACATTGTCAAGTTTATAAAAAGCTTATAAAAGAAATCCTTCCAAATGTGGATGTTTGCAATGTTTGCCAACTGTCGGATGCCACAGCCATTTGTTCCTCGCCTCTACCATGGTATCCCCAGCTTGCCACCACTTGCCCTCCCCAGTGCGCTCCTCTTTGAGGCTGACTCTGCATTGCTTGCATTTCAGTGGGGAGTGAGCAGGAGACAAAAAGTGGGAAGGAAGAGAGGGAGGTGCTCTGCCTTCCACACCAATGGCCCAAACATAACTGGCCACTGTGGTCACATAAAGGCGTGTATGACAGTGTGCATGCCTTTACAGTGTTGCACATAGCATGATCCCAGTTGCCATTTTGAAGACGCCACCACAAATGGCTGCAGTGACGGCCCCAGCGCACTGCCACAGAAGGCGACCTGTGCTGCGGCACGTAAGCCATTGTGGGAGGTAGGCAATGGGCAGGGGGCAGAAGAGGGTGAAGAGAAGAAGGAAGGGGGAAGTTTCTGGGTGGGGTGGAGGAGTGTGACAGGCAGACCGGGGGAGCAGAACCTGGTTCCCAGCCACAGAGACTTGTGCTAGATCCTAACCTCATTTCCCTTCCCGCTCCCCAACTCTCCACAGACTTGCACCAGAAATATGGTGGGTGCAGTTCTGAAGAGACCTATTCAGGCAGCAGAGGCTTGCCCCAGGGTAAGGGATCATTTTTCCCCCTGTCCTCAATGAGGTCTCCACAACTGCCCCTGGAGGGGAGTAGATGACCGTAGCGGGTTGGACAATCCCTTTGGAGTCAGTGTTTAGCACTGAATGCATCATGATCAAAAGTCCTACTGCTCCTCTCTTAAAGAGTTCATTAGCGTGGGGCTTAATCAAGAAAGCCCTTTTTCTGTGCAACAGAACCATCTGCAGAAATGCTGCCACCTTGATGACCAAGAGGCTATGGGGCCTCTTTGCCATAACTTAGTCCCTCTAGCGCAGCAGGCTAATATCTCTTCAGAAGATATTGTACCTCTCCCCTGCACCTCTTTCTTCTCCTTTCTAGAGACCCAAACTGGGATAAATAAAAGGCGATTTAACAAATTGATAGAGGAAAAGTACATCACAGGTTAAAAGTCACAATGACTGTGTGCAACCTCCGGGTTTTAGAGGTAGCCTATCTCTGAATGCCAGATGTGCGAGAGTGAAAACAGGATCTGGGTCTTAGATGCTTCCAAAGGCATCTGGTTTCATGTCTTAGGTGTTTCCAAAGGCATCTGGTGGACCACTATGAGATAAAGGAAGCTGGACTAGATGGGTCCGTGATCTGATCCAGCAGGAATCTTCTTGTGTTCCAATGATGCCATCCCAAAATCTGTGCTCTTTTACATGACAAAGAAACTGACACAACTTCCCAAAAAGTTCTAGACCTTTTCCTTGTAACTATCCATTGTCGTAAGAGGGTGTTTAACCCTTTCTCTCATGCCCTTCTCTGATGTAAATCACCCTCTACCCTCCACCTCTTACTAACTTCATGACTGTGCATTGACACCTTATTGACTTCATTGGCATAATAGCTTTTATTTGACCATGGTAGGATCTCTTGTTGCCTAGAGGGTTACCATGGGGATGATCAACAATGGAGAACCTGAGACCCAGGAACTTCAGAGGTTAGATGTCCTCCTCTGCACACACAGAGATGGGGGCCTAGGAGCTTTCGCTCTGGGCCATAGCATGTGAAACAAGCCATGTTCACCCCCTATAGGGATGTGCAAGAATGGTACCTCCCCAGCTGGAGGATCGAGCCAAAGTACTCGACTAAAGTGCTCATTGGGAACTGGCTGGAAGAAAGGAAGAAGGTAAGTTTGGGGGAGGAGGAATAGAAAGCCAAAACAAAGGCATGAGGGAGGGGAAAGAAGAAGGAGGAAGACTTCCAGGAAGCATCACCTCCAAACCTGGAGCCATAATGTGGGAAACCCATGATTAAAACCACCCGTGGATTTTGTTCTACTCCTAAGCTGCTCCCTGCAGCTGCTTCAGAGACTGGGAAAGTGGTGCTCTGGGAGACACAGGTTGCAATACTATAGACAGTTTCCTGAAAGTAAACTCCATTGGACACAATAGGACTTACTTCTGAGTAGACATGCCCAGGATTGCTACTTTAAGCCTTACAGGTGGTGCAGTGGTGATGTTTGAAGGGCAAGAGCTCTTCATGACAACGCCCATTGTCACATCCCAGTCTGTCCCCCTGTAGCCATGCCCACAGGGGGTACTAGGCAGTACCAAGCATTTGGTTTTTGGGTTGCGTTCCTATGCACACTCTTGAGATTAAGCCCATTAAAGACAGTGGATCTTTCTTCAGAGTAGACAAATATAGGCTGATGTGGTCAGTCTCTTGGTCCTTCAAAAAAGAATTAGGAGCCTACAACCCAGACCATCTCCTGGGGGACTGGCATGGTGCCAGGCTTGGGATGTGGGAGAAGACTGCACCAGGCACATTGATTTTTTTTTAAGCCAGTACACCTCCAAATACCAGTTTGTGGACTGCACAAGTGCAAGGGGAGGACTGGTGCCTTCATGCCTTGTGTACGGCTTTCCAAGAGGCATTGGTTGGCCTCCTTGGGAAGCAGGAAAGTGGACTTTGGGCTGGGACTCCATCCAGGACAAATTACTGTCTCTCCGCACTGAGAAATTGCAGTAACTGATTAAATCTGTACATGCTCAAATACGGTCCCCTTCCTTACTGCACATGTTCCAAAGCAGAGGATGAAACCCACCCAGTTCAATGGAGCTTGCTCCCAACTTGCAGAAGCACAATTTAACATAAAAGGAAGACAAGGCAGTGAAGTGAGAGAGACAAGACAGAGCTGGCCCCTGAGTGCTGGGCCTAGCTTAGTAGTGGCCCTCTCAACCCCTCTTCCCTCATTTCCTTCACCTAGAACAACACCCTTCCCTTCTCAACCTCAGGTCCAGAGGTGGGCTATGCCTTTCCTTTTCCTGTGTGCAGTGGGTGCTGCCAGGAAGGTGAGATGTGCCCGGGGTAAGTTAAGGTCATGCTCGAGTGTGGGTGCCTTTTAGTGGCAGCCAGGGATATTGCAGGCTCTCCTTTAAAAGTGCTCAACCCAGATGGCCTCCATCCAAGTCAGCCAAGGTAGCTGTGGCTGTCCAACAAAGGGGTCTGGTAGGAGAGAAGTTGCACCTCCTGCAGAAGAAGCCATGGATCTGTGCTGTGCTGCCTACTGGCTGGGCCACACACCTGATTCTTACTTCCCATTCCCAATGCAAGTCACACCTGCTGAAGCTGCTATTGGTTGGGAGGGAGGGGGACGGATGCTGCTTCTGTCTTTCCGTCCTGTGAAGTTAATTAGAGGTTGAGGGTAGGGGGTGCTTTACATCAGGCATAGGAGAAAGGGTAAAAGACCCTCTCCCAGACAATGGGCTCTTACATGGTCAGCTTCTACTTAATGCAAAAGACCACATTTGCCAGGCCAGGAATTTGCTCACAGCCTTCTAGGCAAGTAGATAATCCATGGGTGGTGTTGTTCCTTAGTAAGTAAGTAAGTAAGTAAGTAAGTAAGTAAATAAATAAATAAATAAATAAATAAATAAATGCCATTGGTTTGAATTATCTTAGTTCATAAGAGAAAATGGGGAACCCAGCAAGAGCGTCTACAGACGAGACTATGTTCGTTTCCCAATGGAGGTTCCAGACAGAACCGTGATGAGGAGGATGAAGAAGAAACTGGATGTAAGTGGATAGCAGTGGGGGCGTGTGGGTAAGCTAGGTGGGGACTGCTAGACTAGGGTATTTGCATTCTGAACAATTGTGTCCTGGTCAAATGCATCTCAGTTCCTGGCATCCCTGGATATTCACATCTGGGGTATTTCAAAAAAAAAAAACCCACTATAACTGGATAACAAACTATAACTGGGAAACAAATCCCATGTGATATATCAGGCATGGCCAAACCACAGCTTGCAGGGCACATGCAGTTCTTTGACATATAGTACGTTGGCTGAGCTCCTGTAGGCATCAAAATTGACATATAAATAAATAAATAATTTGCGAGCTTTACAATTATTTCCTGGGTATAAAGTGAGAGTCTACAGGATTAAAACGTAAGTATAAAGCTCCTGGTGAGTAAATATATTTAAGTATGTAGTTGGTGGTTGGCAACCTTCAGTCTCGAAAGACTATGGTATAAGCCTACAGCACCTGGTATTCCCAGGTGGTCTCCCATCCAAGTACTAACCAGGCCTGACTCTGCTTAGCTTCCGAGATCAGACGAGATCAGGCATGTGCAGGGTAACAATTGCTGCATATTTAAGAATGTAAATGCTTTTTAAATAATGTGTCTCTCAAATATCTGAAGTTTCTCATATGCGGCTCTTATGTTAAGTGAGTTTGGCCACCACTGTTGTATATCCTACATTAGAACATAAGAACAGCCCCACTGGATCAGGCCATAGGCCCATCTAGTCCAGCTTCCTGTATCTCACAGCGGCCCACCAAATGCCCCAGGGAGCACACCAGATAACAAGAGACCTCATCCTGGTGCGCTCCCTTGCATCTGGCATTCTGACTTAACCCATTCCTAAAATCAGGAGGTTGCGCATACACATCATGGCTTGTACCCCATAATGGATTTTTCCTCCAGAAACTCGTCCAATCCCCTTTTAAAGGCGTCTAGGCTAGACGCCAGCACCACATCCTGTGGCAAGGAGTTCCACAGACCGACCACGCGCTGAGTAAAGAAATATTTTCTTTTGTCTGTCCTAACCCGCCCAACACTCAATTTTAGTGGATGTCCCCTGGTTCTGGTATTATGTGAGAGTGTAAAGAGCATCTCCCTATCCACTCTGTCCATCCCCTGCATAATTTTGTATGTCTCAATCATGTCCCCCCTCAAGCGTCTCTTTTCTAGGCTGAAGAGGCCCAAATGCCGTAGCCTTTCCTCATAAGGAAGGTGCCCCAGCCCCGTAATCATCTTAGTCGCTCTCTTTTGCACCTTTTCCATTTCCACTATGTCTTTTTTGAGATGCGGCGACCAGAACTGGACACAATACTCCAGGTGTGGCCTTACCATCGATTTGTACAACGGCATTATAATACTAACCGTTTTGTTCTCAATACCCTTCCTAATGATCCCAAGCATAGAATTGGCCTTCTTCACTGCCACCGCACATTGGGTCGACACTTTCATCGACCTGTCCACCACCACCCCAAGATCTCTCTCCTGATCTGTCACAGACAGCTCAGAACCCATCAGCCTATATCTAAAGTTTTGATTTTTTGCCCCAATGTGCATGACTTTACACTTACTGACATTGAAGCGCGTCTGCCATTTTGCTGCCCATTCTGCCAGTCTGGAGAGATCCTTCTGGAGCTCCTCACAATCACTTCTGGTCTTCACCACTCGGAAAAGTTTGGTGTCGTCTGCAAACTTAGCCACTTCACTGCTCAACCCTGTCTCCAGGTCATTTATGAAGAGGTTGAAAAGCACCGGTCCCAGGACAGATCCTTGGGGCACACCGCTTTTCACCTCTCTCCATTGTGAAAATTGCCCATTGACACCCACTCTCTGCTTCCTGGCCTCCAACCAGTTCTCAATCCACGAGAGGACCTGTCCTCTAATTCCCTGACTGTGGAGTTTTTTCAGTAGCCTTTGGTGAGGGACCGTGTCAAACGCCTTCTGAAAGTCCAGATATATAATGTCCACGGGTTCTCCCGCATCCACATGCCTGTTGACCTTTTCAAAGAATTCTATAAGGTTTGTGAGGCAAGACTTACCCTTACAGAAGCCATGCTGACTCTCCCTCAGCAAGGCCTGTTCGTCTATGTGTTTTGAGATCCTATCTTTGATGAGGCATTCCACCATCTTACCCGGTATGGATGTTAGGCTGACCGGCCTATAGTTTCCCGGGTCCCCCCTCTTTCCCTTTTTAAAAATAGGCGTGACATTTGCTATCCTCCAATCTTCTGGCACTGTGGCCGTTTTGAGGGACAAGTTGCATACCTTAGTCAAGAGATCTGCAACTTCATTCTTCAATTCCTTAATAACCCTTGGGTGTATGCCATCAGGGCCCGGTGACTTATTGATCTTTAATTTATCAATGAGGTCTGAAACATCTTCTCTTTTAACCTCTATCTGACTTAACTCCTCGGTCAGGAGGGGCCGTTCGGGCAGCGGTATCTGCCCGAGGTCTTCTGCCGTGAAGACAGATGCAAAGAACTCATTTAATTTCTCTGCCATCTCTAAGTCTCCTTTTATCTCCCCTTTCCCTCCCTCACCATCCAGAGGGCCAACCGCTTCTCTGGCGGGTTTCCTGCTTCTAACATATTTGAAGAAGCTTTTATTATTCCCCTTAATGTTGCTGGCCATGCGTTCCTCATAGTCTCGCTTGGCCTCCCCTATCACCTTCTTACATTTCTTTTGCCACAGTTTATGTTCCTTTTTATTCTCTTCATTAGGGCAAGACTTCCATTTATGGAAGGAAGCTTCCTTGCCCTTCACAGCCTCTCTAACTTGGCTGGTTAGCCATGCGGGCACTCTCCTGGATTTAGTGGAACCCTTCTTTCTTTGCGGTATACACCTCTGCTGGGCCTCTATTACTGTTGTTTTAAGCAGCCTCCATGCACTCTGGAGAGACTGGACTCTTTTTACCCTCCCTTTCAACCTCCTTCTAACCAGCCTCCTCATTTGAGGGAAGTCCGCCCGTCGGAAGTCAGACTCTTCCTCTTTAGGAAGAGGAATCCTAAACCTCTTATCCCAGTCCTAACCCTTCCTTTGCATTTGAAAAATAAAAAAATGCATCTAATATAAATATGCATCTATTGGGACACAAATGTCCCGGATGCAACAAGAACGGGTGCAGATGTCCAATACCAGGATGCATTTGACAGGACACAGTTGTCCAGGACGAATTGATCCTGTCACTGGGGACTGCTGATGTCCAGAAGCATCACCCCTCAAATTCAGGAGTCAGGCCGATCTCGGAAGCTAAGCAGAGTCAGGCCTGGTTAGTATTTGGCTGGGAGACCGCCTGGGAATACCGGGTGCTGTAGGCTTATACCATAGTCTTTCGAGACTGAAGGTTGCCAACCAACCAACCAGGTTGGGCAACAACCAGGAGTTCATGCCTGTTACTTGATCCACCCAGGCTCCTGTCCTCCTATAGGAGATTCATGCAGGACCAGGCAGTGATGGCAGCTCCACTTCTTCAAATCCTCATAAGAAAGAAATCCCCTGGTGGATCAGGCCCATCTGGTCCAGCATCAAGCATCCCACAGTGGTCAACCAGATTCCTCTGGGAAACCTGCAAGCATGAGATGTAGTCAATCCCCTCTCCTGCCCTTGCTCTCCTGAACTGACTTCCAGAGGCAATACTAGCTCTGAAGTTGGAGATTTCACATGGCTATTGATGGACTTATCCTCCATGGATTTGTCTAATCCTTTTTTTTTTTTTAAAGCTGCCTATGAACTTTCCTTCTCATAGATAAATGGGGGTGGGATGCAGCAGCAGCTCCCCTTTCTCTTGTCCTTCAAGAGTGGGTAGGGTAAAGAAGGTGCCACTCTCAAAAATCTCTTCATCAATGCAGAGGGTGGGAAGCGGCACCACTGGGAAGTTTAGGGGCCCCAATATTCCATGTGGGGCACCCAATGAAAGGTTTTTCTTCAGGGACCTCAGCATCCAGAAACTACCAGAAGTCAAATTAAAATCAGCAAATTGGATTTTAGGGTTTGCCAAGAAAGTACATCCTGACCCATCATGAAGAACCAAGCCACCGAAACTTGGTAACACAGTATGATGACCAGTACATGAGACATGGCTACAACCCCATACTACCTCCACTTCGCAAATGGAATCGACACAAGATGGCTTGGGTTCCAGAGAAATCAGACTACCCAATTGTTGGTAGGTGTTTGTGTATCACGACAGCATGACAAAGTGACCTTGGTTGTGGGGTACTAGCATGGGAGGTTGGAAGCACTGGCATTCCTGGAGGGGAGGGCAAAACGCTAAGTTAAGCAGGCTCCCCAATGCTGGTGGAAGGCAGCCCTCTCTCTTTCTAAAACCTTTATTGGCATATCAACACAACACAATTAACACTTACTTTACAATTGTCGTAACAATTTGCATAACAACCCAACAATTTAAAACAAAATACCAGAATTATTTAAATTCTGACAATGTTATTTTAAGAATATCGGATAAATAACCAGCAACAGCTGCAGTTAAAGAGTCACAAACATCACTCATGAACCTGGAGAGAGTAATATCAGAAGGGGTTAGGTCAGAGGAAATCCAAGAATTTAGGTAATGATTATGAATGTCAAGGTGTACTGGACAAAGAAAGAGTATATGAAACAAAAAATCAGGCGACTCATGACAGAAGAGACAGAGCCTTTTCTCCCGTGGAATGTTAAAAAAACGGCCTGAATGAACTGCCGAGGGGAAAATATTAAAACGAGCTAACATAAAGGCTCGCCTATGTAACGGGTTGGTTAATGTATAAAAATAATTTGATGCATGATTAAAAGATGGGGCCAAGCCAAAAGAAAGAGGGGAACAAATAGGGTTAAGATTAATACTTAGATAATTGAATTCAAATGCTAAGAGCTTGTCTTTTATCAATGAATATGCTCTTGTAAGACATATCTGCCAAGGATTCTAATGAGAGATCAAGAGAAACAAGTTTATTTTCTATCAACCGAAACCAAAAAGAAGAATAAGAATCTCTTAACAAATCATATAAAAAGGAACCTGAATGAGAGTTTAAAAACAATTTAAGCCAATATTTAAAGGTGAGTAACCAGGCTGTAGTTGTTGGTAAATGAATACCTAATTCTAGGATAATTGTGGAGACACGAATTAAATTTGGGATCCCTAGAATTCTGCGAAAAAAAGATGCTACAATCTGGTCAATATCCTTATTAATTGCTTTAATCCAAATTGGAGCACCATAGAACAAATGAGAAAGAATTTTGGACTGAAAAATCTGGATAGCAGCGGGAACATACTGATTACCTTCATTGTAAAAAAATTTAATATTGCTTTAAGTTGGGGGGAAAGAGACAAAATGATAGCTTTCTTATGAAGAGACCAAGAAAGTTTATAATGAAAAATAAGACCTAAATATTTATAAGGCTGGACTTGTTTGTATATGTTTGGACCTATCGTCCATGTTATAGGTGACCAAGAGTGGGAAAACACCATAATTTGAGTTTTGTTCAAATTAATTGTTAGGTCATTAAGTGTACAGTACTCCTGAAATGTAGCCAAGATGCAGCGAAGTCCCAATTTAGTTAAGGATAATAGTACTGCATCATCTGCACATAAAAGAGTAAAGACAGGGACCCCATTTAAGATCGGAGTAGAATGAGTAGAAGAAGAAAGAAAAGAAGGTAAATCGGATAAAAATAAATTAAATATTAAAGGAGCAAGAATACAACCCTGGCGAACACCATTGTGAATAGGGAATCTGTCAGTGAGAGTATTAGAATTTGGAATCCGAACCTGACAAAAATTCTGGGAATGTAATTGGCGTGGAAGGCAGCCCTTCCCCTTTGCCTTCGGAACCAATGGTGGCTGTGAAAGCAAAGCCAGCATTGGCTCTGAAGGCGAAGGAGAGGGACTGCCTTCCACCAGCACTGGGGAGCCTGCTCAACTTAGCGTTTTGCCCTCCCCCCCTCCAGAAACACCAATGGTTGGAACATCTGATCAAGCACATTGACTCTGTTTAGGACTGTCATCCTCTGCCCTGACAGAGGGGAGTCAAAAACTATTGTTTTGCCCATTGCAGCATGTTCTCCATGTTGGGAAAATCAGCCCCTATTACAGTTCTCCCATAGTGTTCTCTTTTGCAGCAACAGAAGAGAAGGAAGCTAAGGAGCAGATTCATCAGATATGGTTCCAAAACATTCATTCAGATTTCTTCCTAGGGATCGGGATTCCAAATTAGTCTTTTTTTTTTTTTTTAATCTCAGTGATGCTTCATGAAAAAAAACAAACCTTGATGTGATTGTTATATGTGTGATTTCATCAAAATACTTCTAGTGCAGTGCTTATCAGTGTGCCTTTGCATTGATCAACAACCACAGAAACATAATCTGAATGTTTCGGGATATAGACTTAAACCTGTCCTGTTCCTCCACCACCACCACCACCACCAGAAACTGAGAACATCCTCCACATGACAGCCTAGAGATATCTATGGATAGTTGTCATGTCCCCTCTTAACCCTCTTTTCTCCAAACTGAACTAGCCCAAGTCATCCTACCTTTGTAGGGCACAGTCTCCAAACTCCTCAATATCCCAGTGTCTCTGCTTCAGTTTGTCAATATTCCTTTAAAAGTGTAGCACACAATATTCCAGGTGGGGTCTGACTACACTGCAGATAACTGACCCTTTCCACGTGCAATAATGGAACCCTCTGTCTCATTCAAACCATGTGATTTTAAAAGGATAAGGGCAGGTTAACCCATTTCTGCCCAGCCCACGGGTAAATATTTGATCCCTGTTGCATGTATGCAATGTTGGGCAGAAATGACTTAATTGCATTCATCCCATTCTTATATTGGATAGAGGCCCCCTCTTTTCCCAGTCCACTAATGTTTCCCTAGCTTAAACATGTGCATGCCCCCACATCAATCATTGAATCATGTAGTTGTAAGGGGCCACATGGTCATCTAGTCCAAACCCCCTACCTGTAGCAGGAAATCTTCCTAGATCATTTCCTCCTAAAGCATGTGTCTGTCGAGTCTCTTCTTGAAGATCTCCAGTGAGGGAAAACCCACCACCTCCCTTGGCAATCTGTTCCACTGCCAAACTGCCCTGACCGTTAAAATTTCTTCCTGAAATCCAACCAGAATATCCTCATAAGTTAACTTCAACAGATAACCATGAGAATCACCATGATGAATCGGATGAAAAATCTGACTGGGCTAACTGTGCAGAGAGGTACCTTTTAAGCTGGTGTCCTCTTATATGTAGCAGGGGGAGAGCAACTGTCCCTCTTCACCTCAGCAAGGCATTTTTTTCAGTGGTTGTTGCTGGTGTCTCTTCTATTTTTGTTTTAGCATGTGAGTCCTTTGGAGACAGGGAGCCATATATTGATTATTTAGATGTAAACCGCTTTGGGAACACTGTTTTGAAAAGTGGTATATAAATATTTTTAATATAATATAAAAATCCATTTAGGTTTTGTCTCCAAAAATGACTTCTGGGGCCCCTCAAACAGAGCACAACAGTGATGACCATCCCTGGGTCTTATTCTTCATTATCTGGTACTCCAATCCTCTCTGATTAAACAAAAATTGACATTTGTGACTTTCAACCTCCTTTCCTCTTTTAGAACCCCCCACCAACTATGGACTGTTTGAGCACCTTCTCAAAAAGTGGAACCAGCAAGAGCAAGGCTTGATGAACAGCGTGTACACCGTATCCTATACCAAGCCCCTCATTTCTGCATATCCTGAGCGTCAAAGACCCGACACCACTCGCATCCCCAAAGTCAACCAGGCTCAGTGGCTGCCCAGAACCCTTGAAGGATACGGGTAAAATGGTGTGGGACAGCTCAGCTGCCATGCAACAGCTGATTGAAGGCAGCACTTTTACCCAACCCTCGTCCAAAAGGAATGTTCTGTGTCCCGTTGTAAGAAAACGCAGTTGGCCCACATCTTACATGCAATAGATTCGCACAAGCTCATGTTGCCTTGCTCTTTTCTTTTTTCTTTGCAAACTTTATGTTTATTTTATTCTGCTTACAACATGTTACATTCTCTGTGTGTGTGTGTGTGTGTGTATATATATATATATATATATATATATATATATATATATATCAGTCAGGGCTTTTTTTCTAATGGAACGCGGGGGGACGGAGCACCTTTTTGCAGGGGCCCCTCCCCTTTGGAGGCATTCCAGGGGGGGAGCAAAACAGAGGCATTCGCTGGATGGGTGCTGGGGGGTGCAGGGTGGGCAAGCGCCTGGCCTCTGCCTGACCGCACAATGACCCCCTCCTGCCCCCATCCCCAAGCTCTCGCCTGAGCCCAGCCCACCTCCCCTCCCCCCCCGGGGCTTGCTTCCCCGCGCAGCTTCCAAGCCGGTGGAGGGTGCGGGGGACACGCACCGACGCCGAGGAGGAGGACGGACAGCCAGCCAGCCAGCCAGCCAGGGAGGCGGGCTGCGGCACCTACGGAACGCCGAGGTACTGGCTTGGCGGAGGAGGAGGGGAAGGAAGCTGGCTGGTGCAGCCTCCGTGCCAATCTGCAGCACAAGCCTAGGCATGTCCCGCCCCCTTAAGCAAGCCAGCCAATCAGCTGGCAGCAAAGCCCTGTTGCCGGCTGATAGGGGGGGACAGCCTGGCAATTATTGCTAGCGCGCCACAGAGGCGCACTAGCAGCTCATTTTACTAAATTCAGGTTTGGGGTGGAATCTCATAGGCTCAAAGAGCCCAAAGGAGGGGAGGGGTCTTAGATCTTCCCAAATTCTCCTCTGTCCAGAAGGGTTTGCTGACTCTCTCCTTTACTTAGCAGTCCAAGGCAGTGGTGAGATGGATGGCACCAACATCATAATGGGGTCCTTCTCTCCCTGCCTCATATCCAAAGCATGCAGCTCATCTGAATGACCCATGATAGTGGCTTGGGGGGCCAGGAGGGCAGGTGGAATGGGGGCAGAAAGGGGCAAAATGTGGCAGGGGAGGGCAGTGACAGCCAAAAAAGTTTCTGGAGCTCAGGTCTGTTAGGCTTCCCAATGTGGAACCTAGGCCTACTGCTTGGTAGACCTGTCCCCCTGGTCAACCCAGGCTCTGTCTTTCACTCTGCGAAGCCAGCTGAGATCCTAGGAAATTTACAGCTCCTTTGGCTCCTGGGCCCCCTTTTTGACCCTAGACTGAGGTATGACGTGCCCCCTGCACTCCTCTCTCAGAGGCTCTGGATGTGGCTGCATCAAGGCAGATGCAGAAACGGGAGCCAGCTCCTTTCCTAGGCTGTTTGCAAGCCTGCTGCTTTTTTTCTGCTCCAAGTGCAGCTTTCCTCGTCACTGTATCTATATATCACAAAAAGTTGCACCCATTACACTCTGACCGGCACCAAGCTGCCAAAGAGGTATTGCCAGAAGGAGGTGGCAAAGTCATCCTTCAAACAGCACCTATGTACCTTTCGCGCTAATTAGCACGCTTATTTTAGGGGGAGCTGGACACTTCACACAGGGCAGCTCATCCATGCTTTATTTAGAACATGTCACAAATTTGCGCGTGCACATCGTGCCCCACAAGTCGCTGCAGGCAGCATGATGTTCCATTTAGCACCGAGCGAGATGCACATGGAGGTTGCTCTACTTAGGTCCCAGCTGCCCACCCCCCACCACTGCCACAGCTGCTAATGAGGATTGTCAACCTCACCACCCTGTTTGCAGAATTAGGGGCATTTTGATGATCTGCTAGGGAGGCATGAACAGGGGAGAAGTGTGGGTGGTATAATACTGGGGGCGTGCTATCGTCCTCCAGACCAGAAATCGGATGGGGACCTTGAAATGAGGAAACAGATCAGGGAGGTGACAAGGAGGGACAGGGTTGTAATCATGGGGGACTTCAATTATCCTCATATTGACTGGGTCAATTTGTGTTCTGGTCACGATAAGGAAACCGGATTTCTTGACGTGCTAAATGACTGTGGCTTAGAGCAGCTAGTCACGGAGCCCACCAGAGGACAGGTGACTCTGGATTTAATATTGTGCGGTATGCAGGACCTGGTTAGAGATGTAAACGTTACTGAGCCATTGGGGAACAGTGATCATGCTGCGATCCGTTTTGAAATGCATGTTGGGGGAAAAATACCAGGCAAATCTCTAACAAAAACCCTTGACTTCCGACGGGCAGACTTCCCCCAAATGAGGAGGCTGGTTAGAAGGAGGTTGAAAGGGAGGGTAAAAAGAGTCCAATCTCTCCAGAGTGCATGGAGGCTGCTTAAAACAACAGTAATAGAGGCCCAGCAGAGGTGTATACCGCAAAGAAAGAAGGGTTCCACTAAATCCAGGAGAGTGCCCGCATGGCTAACCAGCCAAGTTAGAGAGGCTGTGAAGGGCAAGGAAGCTTCCTTCCGTAAATGGAAGTCTTGCCCTAATGAGGAGAATAAAAAGGAACATAAACTGTGGCAAAAGAAATGTAAGAAGGTGATACGGGAGGCCAAGCGAGACTATGAAGAACGCATGGCCAGCAACATTAAGGGGAATAATAAAAGCTTCTTCAAATATGTTAGAAGCAGGAAACCCACCAGAGAAGCGGTTGGCCCTCTGGATGGTGAGGGAGGGAAAGGGGAGATAAAAGGAGACTTAGAGATGGCAGAGAAATTAAACGAGTTCTTTGCATCTGTCTTCACGGCAGAAGACCTCGGGCAGATACCGCTGCCCGAACGGCCACTCCTGACCGAGGAGTTAAGTCAGATAGAGGTTAAAAGAGAAGATGTTTCAGACCTCATTGATAAATTAAAGATCAATAAGTCACCGGGCCCTGATGGCATCCACCCAAGAGTTATTAAGGAATTGAAGAATGAAGTTGCAGATCTCTTGACTAAGGTATGCAACTTGTCCCTCAAAACGGCCACGGTGCCAGAAGATTGGAGGATAGCAAATGTCACGCCTATTTTTAAAAAGGGAAAGAGGGGGGACCCGGGAAACTATAGGCCAGTCAGCCTAACATCCATACCGGGTAAGATGGTGGAATGCCTCATCAAAGATAGGATCTCAAAACACATAGATGAACAGGCCTTGCTGAGGGAGAGTCAGCATGGCTTCTGTAAGGGTAAGTCTTGCCTCACGAACCTTATAGAATTCTTTGAAAAGGTCAATAGGCATGTGGATTTGGGAGAACCCGTGGACATTATATATCTGGACTTTCAGAAGGCGTTTGACACGGTCCCTCACCAAAGGCTACTGAAAAAACTCCACAGTCAGGGAATTAGAGGACAGGTCCTCTCATGGATTGAGAACTGGTTGGAGGCCAGGAAGCAGAGAGTGGGTGTCAATGGACAATTTTCACAATGGAGAGAGGTGAAAGGCGGTGTGCTCCAAGGATCTGTCCTGGGACCGGTGCTTTTCAACCTCTTCATAAATGACCTGGAGACAGGGTTGAGCAGTGAAGTGGCTAAGTTTGCAGATGACACCAAACTTTTCCGAGTGGTGAAGACCAGAAGTGATTGTGAGGAGCTCCAGAAGGATCTCTCCAGACTGGCAGAATGGGCAGCAAAATGGCAGTTGCGCTTCAATGTCAGTAAGTGTAAAGTCATGCACATTGGGGCAAAAAATCAAAACTTTAGATATAGGCTGATGGGTTCTGAGCTGTCTGTGACAGATCAGGAGAGAGATCTTGGGGTGGTGGTGGGCAGGTCGATGAAAGTGTCGACCCAATGTGTGGCGGCAGTGAAGAAGGCCAATTCTATGCTTGGGATCATTAGGAAGGGTATTGAGAACAAAACGGCTAGTATTATAATGCCGTTGTACAAATCGATGGTAAGGCCACACCTGGAGTATTGTGTCCAGTTCTGGTCGCCGCATCTCAAAAAAGACATAGTGGAAATGGAAAAGGTGCAAAAGAGAGCGACTAAGATGATTACGGGGCTGGGGCACCTTCCTTATGAGGAAAGGCCACGGTGTTTGGGCCTCTTAAGCCTAGAAAAGAGACGCCTGAGGGGGGACATGATTGAGACATACAAAATTATGCAGGGGATGGACAGAGTGGATAGGGAGATGCTCTTTACACTCTCACATAATACCAGAACCAGGGGACATCCACTAAAATTGAGTGTTGGGCGGGTTAGGACAGACAAAAGAAAATATTTCTTTACTCAGTGTGTGGTCGGTCTGTGGAACTCCTTGCCACAGGATGTGGTGCTGGCCTCTAGCCTAGACGCCTTTAAAAGGGAATTGGACAAGTTTCTGGAGGAAAAATCCATTACGGGGTACAAGCCATGATGTGTATGCGCAACCTCCTGATTTTAGAAATGGGTTATGTCAGAATGCCAGATGCAAGGGAGGGCACCAGGATGAGGTCTCTTGTTATCTGGTGTGCTCCCTGGGGCATTTGGTGGGCCGCTGTGAGATACAGGAAGCTGGACTAGATGGGCCTATGGCCTGATCCAGTGGGGCTGTTCTTATGTTCTTATGGGTGAAATCACTATTGACACCAATTGCACTCCCGTTTGCTGCAAGGTACTTTTGGGGGAAGGGGCAGTTGGGGTAGCGGCTGCAATTACATTTCTGGAAATTGCAGCTGCTGGCAAGAACCTTCCCCCCTCCCCACAAAGCCCTAGAACAGGGGTCTCCAAACTTTATGGCTAGAGGGCCACATTAAATATCTGGCACAGCATTGAGGGCCAGAAAAATTTTTAAATATAAAATTTAAATAAATGCATTAGAGATTAAACTTTGATGAATGAATAAATGAATGAATGGGCTCAAATTTCCAGGAATTCTCCAAGCACTGACAGAAATAAAGCACACACTTAAATGGACTCCCATTCCCCCACGTCCCAAGCAGCTTACTTAAATATGCAGGAATAAGCATCGTAAGAACCAGGAAACATCTGAAGCATGATCTAAGGGCTGGGGAAGCATGTTGTGAGGCCATAGGGGCCTCCCTTTCCCCAGAAGGCCTTTTAAGGCCTTCAGAGGGCACCAAAAATTACTTACAATTTTTTAGGAAAACTAGGAAGTGATGTTTTTAGGCCCTCAGAACACCCTCCGGACATGATCAGAGCACAGCCCTGGTTGTGTTTGGTCCAGAGGCTTGCAAAAGGAACCAGAGAGTGACTGTGGGCCACACAGAGGCTCACCGCAGGCTGCACCTGGCCCCCGGGCTGTAGTTTGGAGACCCCTACCCTAGAATAAGGCTAAGAAGCATTGTCCTCACTGTTGACTGAAGAGAAGACACAAAGGTTGCCATGGGTGTCTTGATGCATCGGCTGTGCTGTGGAAGCCCTGGAGAATAGGGGCCTGGTGTGCTGCTACACCTCTGAGGTCTACTGCTGAATTGACACCATAGAGACCTGGTTGAAGGCTTTATTCACCACCCCCTTTTAGATTCATTGCCCTTGCTCTGATCTGGCTTCTGATATCATCATGAAGCCAGACTCAGGCGAGTGCAATGTTTTCTGCCCTCATTCTAAGACAGTGGTTCTTAGCCTGAGGTCCATGGATGGACTTTTTATTGGGGGGGGGGGGATTCCCAGGAGATCATCAGCTTCCCTGTCCTACCTGCCCTATTAAATCTCTACCCAACCAGATGTCAGTGTGGTTGCTGGAATCCACCAGTGTCAGCCTAGAGGCTGATAATCCTAAGTCCTTCCAGCACTAATGGCAAAGGAAACTGCTAGTTCATCCTCCCATGGCATTGTATTAATATAAATGTACAGGGTAATGTGGCACAGGATACTGCCATGCACAACCAGGTAACATATAATTGTAATTGTTGCCATGTTATGACATCTAAAATGGTTTCCACTGATAGGAATTAAAGGAAGTGTACTCTGCCATTATGATCATGGGCCTCTCTCCTCCTTGACATTGGGCCATGGTGTGTTTCAAGAGAGAAATGTTGTTTTTTCAATGTTCATGAGCTGTCCGGAGCAAATGGTGCTGAAACCTTACAGGAGCTAGAAGTTGCTGCTCTTGTTCAGTGGTCTTCAAACTGGAGATTGCTGCATGCCGGGAAAGGCTTCCCCAGTGCTAATAGGATTACCATTCCACCCAGGAGCCACTGTCCCATGTCACTGATCTCCTCAAACCAAGCCCTGGCCAGCTATTTCTGTCAAGAAATTTGGGCACAATGGCTGCTGGAGCAACAGAAGCAGCTAGCCATGGTGTGTTTTTGGGGAGATCGACCATGCAGAACATCAGCTTATAATATAATAATATAATAATATACAGTATTTATATACCGCCTTTCTTGGTCTTTATTCAAGACTTTATTCAAGGCGGTTTACACAGGCAGGCTTACTAAATCCACGCAGGGATTTTTACAAATTGAAAGAAGGTTCTCTCTTTCAAGAACCACCACATTCAAGCTGTTACACTCTGATCTGGTTTAACATTCTGGCCTCCATCCTCCCACGCTCCGAGCAGATGGAACAGCTCAGCTGCAGCTTGCCAGCTGCTTCAAGGTCGCACGGTGCCGGTGGCCTCGAACTGGCGACCTTGTGGATGTTAATCTTCAGGCAAATGGAGGCTCTACCCTCTAGACCAGACCTCCTGCCCCAGACCAGACCTCCTGCCCCAGCTTATCAGAACATCAGCAGAACGGTAAGCACTGTTCACCTGGGGGACGGGTCCAGCCTGTGGGCCAGGGTATGGAGAGCCCTGCTCTAGGACATGGGCTAAACCACAACCCATGAGCCAGATCTGGTGTGCCAGAATAATGTTGCCAGGCACAGCGCGGCAGTGGTGAAGTCTTACAATTCCACACCACAGCCAGCAGTTTTCGCACCTGATCTACACACAACCACACACCGGTCAGAAGCTTCCCCAGAAAGTCACCGCAGAAGGCTCTGTGGCAGACCAGAAAGCTCTGCGGAGGAAGCAACTGACCGTTGGATGGCTGGGTGAAGATCAGGTGCAAAAACTGCTGGCTGCAATGCAGAAAGGTAAGGCTTCACCACCGCCATGTCATGCCATGCCATGCCACACCTCATTGCCTGGAATCATTATTCTGATGCACCTTGGGCCACGGTTTGGAGACCACTGCTCTAGGAGGATTCCTGCTATAGGCAGGGCGTTGGACTAGATGACCTTGTGGGTCACTTCTATGATTCTGTGGAAAAAAACTCCCCTTTCCTGCCATCTCATCCCTTGTTTCTGAAAGTCACTTTGCACGTCAGTGTTATGGTCATTCCAAAGAGTAATTGGCTCAGAAATTGGCGGATCACCATGCTGCCAAAGCACATTGCTGTGGGGAGGCTGCCCTTCAAACGTACACTAGAGCTTTGGAACCTGAGAAGAAAAAACAGGGCAAGACTGCCTCTGAGCATCCTGCAGATTGACAATCACCACTGAGCGCATGCAAGAGCTTTGGAGCCCATCCGGGCCGCACACAAACGCGAAAACATTTTTTATGAAAGTGTGTCTAGGTGCATCTCGGATCACGTTGACTTTGGAGAGCATTCCTGTGACTGGAGCATTCGCAGTCTAGCTTGAAGGCATTGCTATGACAACCCTCCATGTCTCCAACAGCCCTTAGCACTCGGAAGGACACCTTCATGGTGAACTCATTATGAATAATTTCTGCAGGAGGGCCCTGGCATTACATTTCAGAATGATTGTTCGTGTAACACGACCAGCAACCATCCTGGGGAGTTAGTTTGCGAGAAAAGGCTGCGTTTGATTTCATCAATAAAGCAGCCGGCAGCAGGGTTGGAATTGTCTTCGGTCAGATCTTGTGTCCCAGTGGTTGACCTGCAACAGAGGCGGAAATGACCAGATATTGCAAGACCTGCAATGTTCCACATCCCTGAGGCCCAACTAGACATAACAGGGCAATCACAGACCCATACCTGGAAATACTGTTGTGAAAGAACCTGAGTGTGCAAAGAGTCACAGCAGGAAAGCCAGAACATTAATACTGGTAGTCTGATATATGTGTTTAATATGTGTGTTTATAAATGAGCAACTGGTTAAAATCCTATCAGCAAGTTCTTCGTTTTCTCTCCACAAGCCAGCACAGTGCAGTGGTTCCGATGTGGAACTTAGGCCTGGGAGATCCTGGTGTGACTCTCTGCTCAGCCATGAAGCTTCTTGGGTGACCTTGGGCCAGTCACTCTCTTTCAGCCTCACCTACCTCACAGGGTTGTCGCGAGGACACAATGAGGGATAGAATCATGTATACCACCCTGAGCCCCCTGGCGGAAGGGCAGGATAAATATGTGAAAAAATAAAATAAATAAGGTGCAAACCTAGCCTCACTTTCCTGGGAGTAAGCCTCACTGAACACAATAGGACTTACTTCTGAATAGACCTGCTTAGGATTGAGCCCTAAATGGGTTGAACTTCCGTTTAATGAAAACTGAGCCTTCGGGAAGGAGCATGGATTCTCCATGAATAGGGCTGAAGCTCTTCCTGGTTTGTTTGTTTTTTCCCCAGTACATGATGGAAAAGATGAAATAATAACAGAAATTCCTGGAGGCCCTGCTAAAATAGCAAAGATGGCTTTCAGGAGTCACCTAGAGGTTCATGCTGATTCAGGGAGATTCCAGGTCATTGCTGGAAGGTTGGCAACCCTCTCCTTTAGGGAGGTATATCCCCCCCCCCCCCCGCATCCAGAATGCTTTAATTACAGGGGGCAGAGAGTGCTCAACCCCATGCCTTTCAGGATGGCCTATTTAGCACCTATATATGACTAAACTGGGAAGAATCAGGGGATGTGGTTTGTAGAGTTCTTTAAGAACCCCTTATCCTTCACCCTCAACATTTGATCGCCGCACAGCTGTCTTGTGGCTACAGCAGTGGGCAGTGTCTGCTCCATTTATGGAAACAAACATCAATTTTCTTTATGAAATGAAGTGCATGGTTAAGGGGAGTAAAACCCCTGCTGCCACTAACCCTTACTTTGATCTGCTCCATTGCTCTAAGCCAGTGTTTCTCAAAGTGTGCTCCTAGCAGCCATGGGACTCCCCGAAACCCCATCAGGGGCTCCACGAGCATAGGTGGCCGCCATCTTCCCCTGCCTAATTTTCTCATCCATCCCTCTTGCCTCCCCTGTTTGTGGCTCTCATTCCCCTCCTCTTCCTTGGTATTTAGTACTGGGTTTGGTGCTGTGCCACTCCATGTATGTGGTGGTACTCTGGCTCTCCCTAAGACTTTTCACATGTACCGGCAAGGCTCCCCAAGACACCATTCAAGAGTGGAAAGGGCTCTAGAGACTGAAAAGTTTGAGAACTTCTGCCTCCTCTGGTGAAACAGTCAGGCTGGAGACATTTGATGGATACAAGGAAACACAATGGACATAATTGATCCACAGAACTCACTGCCACAGAGGTGGGATGACATTCACTGCCCTGAGCAATTGTCTTCCACTGACCTCTGGTGCAGGAAGTGAACCAATTTGGGGAGAAAATTGTTTGAAGCACTGGAGCGCATTGAGAGAAGAGAGGGCGAAGGGATGGTTTCACATGCACAGTTTCAAAAAAGTTGGATCCCCTCACCACCCTACATGTGAATGGGACAAGCCCGTGAATAAAACATACACACCTACATTCACCTATTTGCACCAGACATGTCTATAAGTCAGTGGTTCTCAAACTCTCTAGGAGAGTTTGAGAGCCACTAAGTTCTTGCATGGGCGGGAGGGGGGAGGCAGCAGGGGTGGGGGGAAGGCAGCGGCGCAATCCCCAGGATTGCGCTGCTCAGGGGGGCTTCAGGGGCTTGGGTACACGTACTTCCACACTAAAGTGGAAGTGGAGCGCGATCGCTCCGCATCTACTTTCACTGCTACGGGGAGCCCTGCTGCAGGTCACGCCAGGCTCCCCGCACCCCTGGGAGGCTGCAGCAGCTTGGGTACGTGTACCCAAGCCCCTGCAGCCCCCCCTGAGCGGCACAATCCTGAGGATTGCGCCGCTGCCTCCTCCCTGCCTCCAGGCTGCCCCCACCCCTCAAGGGGACAGGGCCCAGGGCCCGCAGGCTGGGGTGTTGCGATGCCCCAGTTTGAAAAGCCCTGCTATAAGTGACCACAAGAGGGCCTTGAAAATTTTACAGCTGCCATTGTGCCTTGTAGAATTAATTCTGGCATCAGCTTTAAAAAACAAAAACAAACCTGCAACATTTCCAGCTGGTTCTCCGTCGGGCATACAGCCTAGATCCAGTGCTGGTGAAATGGTGCAGGCCTTCCCTCCGGTGTTGCTTACCCACTGGGTGCTTCAGTGAGCTTTCAGGCACATTTGTGACACCCTAGGCTGCAACAGCAGTCACCGCTCCAGTGTAAACCAAAAATAGAACTGTGCCAAAATGCAGTTGGCCATAAGCTACTGTGTGGTGGCCAGCTAGGACAGCTGTCGGGGTGGGTGGCATAGAAGAGGCGGGTGGCATAGAAGTCAGAAAACCTGGGAAATAAGAAATAAGAATGCTGTCAGGACAAAAACCTCCAGGATCTGTGTATAGGCAAATCTTTCCTGTTCCATTCTCTACTGTTCCTTTAGTTCTGCCCTGTATTCCAGTCTCCTAAATTCCTGGTTCAAGGAAAAGTCCAACCACATGCTCGCTGGTAGTCCAATTTTGCCCAAAGGAAACCAAAATGTTTGCAATACTGAAAAAACATGAGAAGTTCCATTAGGGATCCACCAGGTCAGGCACCAGTTGCAGGCCCACACCTGTCAGCGTTCCCACCCTGTTGAAGCCGAAAACAGTACCACAGGACAACCGAGAGGAGATTCCAGTTGGACTTCAGGAAGTTATTCTTGAAGGTCAGGGCAGCTCAGCAGTGGAACAGACTGCCAAGGCAGATGGTGGATTCTTCTTCCCTGAAGCAGTGGCCCAGCAGGCACCTGCAGGAGGTGCTCTAGGAGGAGTTCCTGCTACAGACAGGGGGTGGACTAGATGACCTTTTGGTTCTCTCTGATTCGATGTCTAACTGCTTCTGTACCTTTGTCTCCAGTTACAAATGAGACTGTCCCCCAAAGGTCACTGCATAATTGCTTGACCTCTAGAACAGTGATTTCCAAACTTTTCAGCACCAGGACCCACTTTTTAAAACAACACTCTATTGGGACCCACCTAGCTTTAAGAGACTTAAAAAAATCTAGAAGTTATTTATTTATCAAAAAAAGATCCATTTCTTTTAATGACTCAGCCCTAATGAATTTCAATGAATGCTCTCCTTCCTTTCCCACTTTTCCTCAAAAAAATTAAATAAAAAACGCAAAATCTTTTTTTAAAAATTCTTTATTAGGAGGCATCAACTAACAGCCCGGAGCTGCGGGACCTGGTGGCTCCACGGAGGGCTGCCGACGGATCCAGCGCCTCCCATGCTACCATGGGAGACTCCCCGGGAGAAGGGGACAATCATCCCTGTCCCCCGGGTAAGGGAAGTAGCTCCGCAATGGGGCTACTCACTTTAGTGGCGACTGTTTGGTCGCCACCAAAGTAAAGGCACTTGTGTAGGGCGAGCAGCCCTACCCAAGCGACTTGGATCCTGCAGAGCTTGGCTCCGTGGATCCGCCTCTCCCCTGCCCCCGACACTCCTCCACCATGCCCCCCCAGCCACGCCTCCATCTCCCGCTCCACGGTCCGGCAGTCCAGGAGACCAACAAGCCGCAGAGCCTGGGCGCCCGCCACGCGCTGGCTCAGCACCAGCCGGACCTCAGCCAGCTCCGGCGGGAGCCCAGTGGTAAGCCCCACATGCCTTACGGCATGTTTGCGACTGTGGTCCACACTGCGGAGATGCGGCACGCACCACAGGATCAGGCTGTAAGGCTGCATTCCTAACCTCACTTTCCTAGGAGTAAGTCCCATTGAACACAATAGGACTTACTTCAGAGTAGACATGGTTAGGATTGTACCCTAAGACACATTTATCTCTCTATATTTACACATGCTTGCAAACTGCAAGAGCTCAGCTCCTTGTAAACTGCAGAAGCTTTGCTCTCTGTAGGGCAATTGGCTCCTACAGTTTGCAAGATAATTGCTATTTGCTCTGCAAAGAACTCAGCTCCTGCAGTTTGTGAACTAACTACTGAGCTATATTACAGGACAGTTAGCAGCTATCTTCCAAACTCCAGGAGCTGAGCTGTTTACAGAGTAATTGGCAACTATCTGGTTTTTGAACAGTATCCGGGCTTGAGGCAATTTGCTATCTGATCTTGCCATCACCTGTCTTTACATTGGAAGCTCTGTTCAGCACTTTACAACCCACCAAAAATCAGGTCACAACCCAACAGTGGGTCTGGGCCCACAGTTTGGGAAACACTACTCTAGAACAGGGGTGTCCAAACATTTTGGCAGGGCCACATCATTTCTCTGATACTGTGTCAGGGGCTGGGGAAAAAAGAATTAATTTAAAATTTAAAATTTGAATAAATTTACATAAATGAATATATTAGAGATGGAACTTACATGAATGAATGAAGGTCTTGAAGTAACTCAAGGCCCAAGGCCAGACTTTCCTTCGCTGCCACTGCTGCGTCACAGACGCGAAACAGCAAGTTGTGGAGGTAGCCCTTGCCCCACAGCTCAGGTGAGAAGTCAAACAGTCGTTCACTTGCTGACAGCAGTTGCGTCGGGCCAGCACGGGCTCCAACAAGTCTCTGGAGGGCTAGAGGCTCATTGGAGACTGGGGGCTCCCCGAGGGCCTGATTGAGAGCCCCCGAGGGCCGCAAGTGGCCCCCGGACCGGGGTTTGAGCACCCCTGCTCTAGAGGATGTTTCCATTGACCAGAGGGAGGGTAGGAGGTGCTTCCACAGTCTGGACACATAACTGGACCACAAACCACTTGGACATGAAACTAAGAAGCCTTTTACTGCATCACCAACCTGATGGGAAAGAATGATTTTATATCTACTGAAATATGACCTGAGAACCATTTATACACCAGAGTAAGGTACACCTGTGGCAGACATTCTGTCTAGAACACTGCTAGCTGGAAAGATTGTGAAAAGGGAAGGAGATCTAGAGATGCAAGTACATCCGATACTAACGAACTTTCCAGTCACTGAGGAGAAGCTGGATGAAACGAGACACAGAATGGGGAAAGACAGCTGCGCAGAAGTTGTTGAAGATTGTAAAAGGAGGTTGGTTCAAAACCAAATCTCAAAGATTAGGAAAAATGAAAGACTCCCAAATTGTCAAAGAGGAATCAACTTAAAAAGAGATGAGTGTCAGGCAGGAGGTTTGACACAATGGAGCCAATGACACAAGAGACATGCCAGAAGTATTTGCTCATTGTGGGCCACCACACCCCACTCTATGGTCCTCCATGTACTTCAGCATCTGTTCGCTCCCAGGCTTTCTGAAAATTAGTTTTGATCTAGCAGCAAATGGGTTGGTCAGACATCACCAACCCAAGGGTGATGTCTTGTAGGACCAAGAAGGGTGTAGGACCAAGGAGAGAGAAAGGAAGGTAGTTCAGTAGTTGGCAACCTTCAGTCTCGAAAGACTATGGTATTGTGCTCTGAAAGGTGGTTCTGGAACAATGTCTAGTGTGGCTGAAAAGGCCGATTTGGGAGTGACAATCCCTTCCACACTGGGAGCAAGTGCAGTCTGTCCCTGGTCTGTCTCCCTGGCTATGGGCCTTCCTTCTTTGCCTCAGTCTGTTGGCCAAGTGTCTCTTCAAACTGGGAAAGGCCATGCTGCACAGCCTGCCTCCAAGCGGGCCGCTCAGAGGCCAGGGTTTCCCACCTGTTGAGGTCCACTCCTAAGGCCTTCGGATCCCTCTTGCAGATGTCCTTGTAGTTCAGCTACCTTATAAAACCAGGGAAGTGGTCAAGTGCCTGACCAGGAGAGGATGTGTGCATAGCATCCCCCCAGTATGCTGCCCCTCCCCAGCCCAGCACCTGGCCCGGCCCTGGGGTAGCAGGAACCTACAGACAAATGAAGAATCAGCCTGGAGGTAATCCATCCATCTCTCATCTATCCCCCCGTTTCTCTAGGAAAAACCAAAGACTCCAGACTCTTTAAGGAGAGAAGAACATCTATTTATAAATTCAGTGATACTGGCAGTTTGAAACTGCCCCCATGCCTATCAAAAGCGCTTTTGGAAAATATAAACCAGGCATCGTGTAGTCTTACAGGGAGCAATACATTAAATTGGACAGTAAAGCGGTTCACCAAGAAGGTCAAAGCAAGCAAAACCATTGCTTTCTGTCTGTATTTCCTCCAAGGATCCATTGCATGAGCGGGGGGGGGGGAAATCCTCCTTCCCTGCGTCACAGACTTTGGACAATCCTGTCATTCGGGGTGTCCCCAAAAGAGATTAGGAGTTCTCTGTGCTGTGATCTGAATTAGTCTTTGCTTCTCTTTGCTCACCAGTGCCATTTTGTCTCGGGCAAGTTTGTAATAGCTTCCAAGTTCCTCTGAAAGGATTCCAGACCCACAGTCAAACAAATCTGGGGGGCTAGGATCATAAAAGCTCACTCAGTACTGCCAGCGACCCTCATCCCACTCCTTTCCAATGTGCCAGTAGCAGCATCCAGATGGCTAATTTCCTAGAGGCCTCTGTATGCCCTCCCTCCCTCCCTGGCATGGCTACAGTAACATCCCAGGAACCAGGGCACCTGGGAACAGAGGTGGCATCCAAGGTTGGTCAGGTGAGGCATTGGCTGCATTCCCACATCCATCAGGGGCCCACCTGACTAGGCCAAACATTAGTACTGGTACAAAAAGTAGTATCTGATCTGCTGTTATGTTATGGTGGAAGCAGGTGGGTGGCCCAGTATAGGCCATTGGCCTAGGGAGCCCTTCAACCAGGTGCCAGCACTGCCTGGGAAATATAGTTCTCAAGGTCACCCAAGTCCACATCAAGGATTTCACTGATCCTGGAAACTACACTTCTCAGGGCTCATAGCGCCATGTCCTGCAGAAGTGGAAGAAACGGACTCAACCCCAGAGAAAACAACGTGCTCTGTTGGAGCCAGACTACTGTGACCCAGTCCATAGCCAGCTGGTCCGACAGTAACCCTTGGGAGAACACAGTAGTACAGGCCCCAGCAGTAGTACAGCCCCTGCACTGTCTGCAGCCAGACCCATGCCAACACCCTGTCAAGACAACCTGCTCATGTGCTGCCATTATGGTACCAAGGACAGAAACTTCTCAGAGGTGTTACCACAGTTGTGGAATGTTCTTTGTGAGGATGTCCAACAAGCCCCCCCTCCAGATCTACCACCAGATGCTGCTCTTTTCTAGAGCTTTTGGTGAAGACCTTCCATTTCATTCACTGACACACACAGACTTTATTGCTCTTCTTTTATTGTTCTCCTCTAAAATGTTTTTGATTTATTTTTTTGCCAAACAGTTTATTCCTATTACAGTTTTAATTAGGGTAGCAGCTGCATGAGGACAATATTGCTTGAAAGGCAGGTTATAAATGTACGAAATAAATATCCGTTGGGCGAACCTCAAGATGAGCCATTTAGGACACACCCTGGATGTCATTAGAAATACATTTTTGAATCATGGCACTTCCTTGTGAAAAATCATATTGCTTGAGAGGAAAAGCACAAAGAGAGCTTGAATGCATCTTCTTCCCATCCCCTGTTGTCCACCATTCCCTAGTCTGGTCCATTGCAACAAGAGAGAATATGACTACACTGGGAGGAACCAGAAAACAGCGTATTTGGCTAAACCAATAGGATGGCACTTAAAATGGAAGATTGTCCGGGCTCTGCTCTCCCAGGGACAAACTGGAAAGAACTCCAGAGTCTTGCTCTTATGTGACTCCAGAAGCATGTGTGTCATTGCTGCCATTAGAACTCTTATTCATGGACAGGAGGACTGGTGGATCAACAGCACAAACCATGAAGCCACCGAGATGGCAACACTGTTGGGCCACTCAATCCAAAACAGGGGATCCCAAGCAGAATCTCTTGCGATGTGATCGAGAAGTCCAGAGTCTTACAGCACAATCCCATGTCTGCCTGCTCAGAAGTAAGTCCTGTTTTATTCAATAAGACCTCCCCTGAGGTAAGTGTGTACAGGAGTACAGCCTCATTACCAACCTTTCTTCCCCCGTGGAACCTATGAGGTTTCCACCCAGCCCATCCAGGCTGTAACCCTGTTTAACCTTGGCAGAGTGGCTGCAACAAGTACCCTCAAACCCCATCTAAGCTATGAGTTGCATCTCCAAATCCTATGCAGTGGCACAGTTCAATCCAATCCTTCCCCCCCACTTCCCCCCCCCCACTGGTGCAGCCACCGGTGTCATTTCCGGTGGTGGGAGCAAAATGGGGCAAATGCTCCAAAAGGGTATGGCTCCAAAGGGGTGGGGGAGGGGCCGCTTGCACACCGCAGTGAGGCTCTCTGCAAAACTTAGTGCTTTGCACCCCCTCTAGCTATGCCACTGAGCCTATGTAAATAAGAAGCAGGGAACTTTTTCCCCATTTTAGAAAAAATTGCTGTTGCAAGTCCAAGGAGACCTGTTGTGGGGTGGGGGACTTACAGAGGGAAAGGGGAATTTAAATCCCCTTTCCCTTCCAAAGCTTCCTGTTCCTCCCCCAGTGCTGTATACAGCATGTGCCCTTTTTGGCAGAGAGGGGGAAGATTGGATTGGGCATAAAGCTGCCACCCTATACACATTTACCTGGGAGTAAGTCCCCTCACATTCAGCGGGGCTCACTTCTAGTAGTCAAGTAAAGGATTGTGCTGTTAAATTGGTCGAGCAGGTTTTAGGGCTGGAATGAGAGCTAATAATGAAGAAGTGGAGACCCTTGAACACTCTTCAGAGTTTGCAAAGCTGACCTCTCGGGCTTGGCATGACTTCCAAACAAACCTGAAAATATGGGAGTAAGAGCTGCTGCTTTTCGCGGCACGCATCCTATGAAGAACATATGATCAGGTGCTGTTTTTACTGCAAGCACAAAAGAGGTGACTGCGCAAATTATAGGACCCAATTGAGAGACAGGCTTGGGTTTTATAATCAACCAAATCTAATTTAGACCTCTGCCCTGACACTTCTAAACTTGTAGCCTTGCGGTTACAGCTCTATTTTTATTTTCTAAATTATGTTTCTCATACTAAAATATAGTTTCATGTCAAAAATATATATTGATCCTTGCTGCAGTTACTATATTTCTTTTTAAAAACAAAAGAGAAACTCTCTGGTAATAAAACCTGTTTTAGCAAACAGGATCTCGATCCTCCTGCGAGAGGGAAGCATTTAGAGTTTAGTGAAACTTTCTTTAACTTTTTTGATGGCCACATCGGCAGCTTGCGGAGATCGCAGTCCTAGGCATGTCTACTCAGAAGTAAGCCCCACTATAGTCATTGGGGCTCACTCCCAGGTGAGTGTGGATAGGATTGCACCCTAAGTGCCCCATTGCGGGGGCGGGGGGTGCAAAGTTTGTGAGTTCACCCTCTGACCTCCATGTCCTTCCCAAGCCAGCAAGAAAGACAAGCAGGCCTCACAAGGCTGCAATTCCATTTTTTTTAATGAAGTTTCGTCCTTTAGTTTCCAATTTACTCAAGAGTAGTGACATTTCACAGTCGTAACTAGAGCAAAGCCTGGGGGCACTTGTCTGGGTGCTAGGCCAAGATGGGGTAAGTGACTGCTCTTCAAGCTCTGCCCTAGTTATGGAGGTGGCATTGGTAACTTCAGACCCCCCCCCTTCTTTGAAGGGGAACCTCTGCAGGAGAAGGAACTGGAGGCGCAAAGCCGTTGCAGTGAGTGCCCTTCCTCTGGGGAGAACCCAGAAGTGACATCATGTGACATGATGTCACATGATGTCATTACATCACTGCCCTGGGTGCCAGGGCAGTGCATTACACCTCTGTCATTGGTTCCCCAAAAACCTGCTGCAATAACCCAATAACCTTCCAACCTCAAAAAAAGCATTGGCTTTTCATGGAACTGGCAACTGTTGTGAACTGTTCCCTAAAAGAGTTACATCAGGATGAGCTCATGATGTCTTGGCACCCGAGAGAGCACACAACATGTCACCTCCGCTATGCAGCAGTATTGCGGTCACTACCCCTGCTCCCATTCCCTGGATCTGTAAAAGGAAGAGGATAATGGAATGGAATAGAATAGAACATCTCCAAGGCTCTAGCCCACCACTCTTTTCTCCACTGTACTCATGAAAAGCCAATGCTTCTTCCTGCTCTAGCCCAGGTGTCAAACAGGCAGCCCACTGAAGCTCATCTGCTGGCCTGCATTGTACCTGGGCTCTCTGACATCAGCTTCTCTCAGCACTGAGCTGCAAAGCGACACCTTAGCAGAAGCAGGCACTGCTGAAAGGATGACGCTGGGAGAGCCCAGCTATCACGCAGGCCACCCTTACAGCCGTGCCGCTTCTGCCAACACGCTGGGAGGGAAAGGCGGAAGGAAGCCTGAGAAAGTGAGGAACAGTACAGGGGAACAGGCAAACCAAGAGGGATGAGTTGGGGAGAAGGGAAATGCTGCCAGGGTGCCTGGAGAGGCCAATTGTCATGCAATTGTCATGCAAGCTGCCCTTTCAGCAGCACTGCTTCTGCCAAGGC
Organism: Tiliqua scincoides; assembly: GCF_035046505.1. Lineage (NCBI taxonomy): Eukaryota > Metazoa > Chordata > Lepidosauria > Squamata > Scincidae > Tiliqua > Tiliqua scincoides. Next base: position 9,300,921 of record NC_089829.1, read on the forward strand.
ATCTCTTTGCAGCTCAGCAGCTGAGAGGAGCTTTGTGATGCCCTGGCAGAAGGGGCTCTGACGGCACAGCCTGTGTGATTATCGGGCTCTCCCATATCCTGAAAACAAGATCAAGATTTGCAAATTTTCTCTTCTGTCATTTGTACCTAACGAGTTCTTAGGTGAGAACAAAGTGCTTATTTCTGGTCATTACCCACTTAATGATGTCATTTCCTGCTTAATGACGTCATTTCTGGCCCTCAGCAGGCACCATTCAACCCAGGGTATGAAATGAGTTTGACACTGCCCTCTCTAGCCTATGACTCTCCTTTTCTCTGCACTTCCTGTTTTGCTCCAGTCTCCTCTTTCTCTTGCAAGGCCAGGGAGTGGGAGGAGACATGGTAGAGGCAGCAGGCATCCCTTGGCCAGGTGGCCTCGTGGACTGACTGGCCCTGAGTGACATTCTGCTTTCATACACAAAACAAAAATGTGAATTAATTTGACCCCCCCTTTTAAATTCCAGTTATAGTCAGGCGTACAACTGAGCAGAATTCAGCCCTGTAAGTGCTTCCAGGAAAGGATGGAGCCCTTTAAGAGGCAGGGTGCAGGCTTCACTTCTGCAACCTGGTACACACCTGAGTTTACTCAACTGACACTTTTAGTTGTCCTTCCTGGAATCCGGATCCAATTGGCCGGTTTGCTCGAATGTGTTGATTTCGGGGCAAGTCAGCAAGTGAATGTACATCTCATGTACATTATCTGTTCTTCAGACCCACAGCCAAAATACAGACTGTGTGAAGTGCAGCTAGCTTGCTGAGATCTTCTGCATCAGCTTAAAAAAAAAAATTTCTAACCACCCCTTGTACATTTAAAACGGGGACCGTGCAAGGAGATATGGCTTTTATCTCAACACTTACAAAGCTTGTGTACCTTAAGAACATGAATATGATTGTAAAACTGACAAGTCCAGATCAGTAAGTCTCGTCCCCTACCGACTACCCCGTACACCTAGTTATATTCCCCGCCCCCTGGAGGTCAGCAGAGACCTATGGAAGGGGCATTCAGCCCTTAGACCTTTGCACTTTAGAAACGGTGCTCTTTCTGCCTGCCTTTGGAACATCAGCGCCTAACCCAGCAAACCGATAAATGGAAGGTGGTTCAGTCGCCTTCGTCGTCGTCGTCGTCATCTTTACTGGGTGCACATCTTTGGAAGCAGTTGACAATCAGCGCCAAGACAAAGCTTGAGGCAATAGCAGCGATGGAAACGGCGACGCCGGAGAAGATTATGATAATAAGGTCTGTGAGTGACAAATTAAATTTGCAGTCTCTAAAACTGTCCTCAGAGAGTTCGCTGAGAAAAATTTTTCTGTCCTCCACAGGAACAGTGCACTGGATTTCATTGAGACCTACATGGTAGTGGGGAGGGGGAGAGAGAGAGAGAGAGAAGGGGCATGTTAAAGAAACATTGACCAGTATAGACCAGTGTATCTGGAGGGGGTGCAAATCACTAAGATTTTCAGGGAGCCTCACCATGGCGTGCAAGCCGCCCGCCCCCCTCCACTTTGGAGCAATCCCAGGCAGTGGGTCAAAATGGAGGCGTACGCCTGGAATGGCTCCAAAGGGGAGAGGGAGGGGCCACTTGCACGCCACAATGAGACTCCCTGCAAAGCTTAGTGGTTTGCACCCCCCTGGCTATGCCACTGATATAGACCTCTCAATCTGAAAAGGCCCACAGCAGATAACACTTTTTGAATGGGACTCTGCCACAAGATGTGGCGATGGCTACTAACTTAGCATCCATCCTTTAAACTTACTGCGCATCCTCAGCAAGGATCCTGCATTGGCACTGACTGTCAGTGCCAGTCACAAAAGGCCGGTGCCTGCCTGCATTGGAGCTTCTCCCGTTGATCACCGGAGCAGGTAAGTCAGCAGGAGAGGCAGGAGGGGTGACGGGAGGGTGGAACAGGGGCAGGGATTGGGCAAAACAGGGTGGGGGGTGGGCAGATTGGGTACAAGGGGAGAGTGGAATTGGCAGTGCCATCACTGCTGGTATCCTAACCCCCTTCCTGGACCTGATCCTGCAGTGCAGGTGCATGTGGACTTGAGATAGCTATTTAGCAGTCACAAGTCCAAGTAGACCCACTCACACCACTGAGGCTTACCCTGGATAAGGGACCAGTTGTCTCCTTAACCAAGTGAGGGCCCCCCAGACTGAGCCCCAATAAGATTCACTATTAAGGTTCACTAAGGTCACTACTGAAGATGACTTTAAGTGACGATCACTACTTTGGATGACTTTAAAAGGCAAGTAGACACATGCATAGAAGATGGAGCTTCCACTGGCCCTGATAGCTACATGGACTTCCATGTTCAAAGTCTGTATGTGTCAGGAACTGCCAAAGCTATAAAATGGGAAATGGGAGCCTGTCTCTCTCTGTACACAGCTGTCCTGTGTGTTGTTGAACTCCAGGAGCTACAGGGTGAAGCATCTCCTTAGGTAAGGGGTGTCAAACAAAAGGCCCAGGGGTCGGATGTGGTCCAAGGAAGCTTTTTATCCAGCCCTCAGGCTCTCAGCTGCTGAGCAGTGCTGAGGTATTACTGCTGATAACAGGGCAGCCCACATGATAATTGGGCTCTCCCATATCTTGAAAATATGATCAGGATTTGCGCATTTTCTCTTCTGTTATTTGCAGCTAAGGAGTTCCTAAGTGAGAAAAAGTGCTTATTTTTGGTTATGACCGGTTTAATGACATCACCTCCTGCCTAATGACATACTTCTGGCCCTCGGCAGGCATGATGAATACTATTTGGCCCTCTGTATGAAACGAGTTTGAGACCCCTGCCCTAGGCCATAGTTGAGTTGATATGTGTGCTCTTTCCTCTCCTCCCCACAGCTGATTATGCCAACGCAGCTTGCAATAAACAAAAATATTATTATTAAAGTAATCATTAATAATATTTCTATGCTGCTTTTCAATCAAAAGTACTGCAATTCACAAAGCGGTTTGTGTTCAGAGAGCAATTCTTAAATGTTCCCCAAGTACTCAGGTCTCTGCCCCAGACTTCCCGGGAGCATCAAATGTCATCATGATTGATTGGTTGGCTTTCCTCAATTCCTTAGACGTTCAGTTAAACCAAAAACTCTAATGAGAAATTGCAAACAGGAAAGTGGAGATTTTGCAGGCAACTCAGATTTCACATCCCACAAGTGAAAATAGATACGGTACATTTTTGTTGTATCTTACCTTCTCTTAACATGGATCACTGTCTGGGCTCTTTTATTATTATTATTATTATTATTATTATTATTATTATTATTATTATTATTATTATTATTATTATATGAAGTCCCTTCTCCATTTGATATATTTTGTATCCATTTACTCTGAAATATCCTGTCTATGGTGTCAGTCCAAGGCCTCTAACAGCATTTCTCAAACTGTGGGTGGTGAGCCAATTTCAGATGGGTCCCCATTCATTTCAGTGTTTTGTTTTTAATAGATTAGACATTTGGGGAAATGTGACAGGCCTATACTTTTAACAGGCTACTCTGTACCTTCTTTTAACAATGATAGTCAATGGGACTTACTCCTGGGTAAGTGTGGGCAGAATTGCACCTAGGTTTGTTAAAAGTTTTCCTGCTTGATGACATCACTTCCGGTCATGACCTCACTTCCAGTGGGTCCTGACAGATTCTCATGCTAAAAAGTGGGTCCCTGTGCTAAATGTAAGAGAATCAATTATCTACAATACAGGAAAAACTCAGTTTATCCACCTTCTGTATTCTAATACATAGATTGTTTTTATGATATGTGTTAATATGTTTTTATTTGTTTTAAATTATGTTTTTAATCTGTTTTAACCTGTTGTAAGCCGCCTTGAGTCCCTTCGGGGAGAAAGGCGGGGTAAAAATAAAGTTGTTGTTGTTGTTGTTGTTGTTATATTTTAATACAGAATGGTGTATGTGTGTGTGTGTGTGAAAGAGAGAGAGAGACAGAGAGAGAGAGAGAGAGTATTAACTAGAACACTGTCCTTAGATCTGGGTGAATTTCTGCCATCATTGCTCCTGGACACTCGTCTCGCCCACTGCCTGCTCTAGTCTAATCTCTGACGGATCTGTCCCACTTTCTATTACTCGCCTTCCTATTCGTTTTAATCTGCAATATGTTGCACTGATTCACTTCTGGCTTAGCTCTAATTACGAGGTCATCTCTTCCCACCCTCCACTAGGCCAGAGGTTTGCTTTGGAAGCTGAAAGCAGCTATCTCGACCCCCTCCCCAGCACACAGGCTGCGTGAAAGCACTCTCACTGCGACTGACTGTTGTGTCTTCAGGGTCAGGCCACCTGTGTTACGTGCATGTGACCAGCATTCCCAAGGTCAAAACTAAAATCAAGAAGAATAGGACAATGTTTTTCAGTTTCAAACAGCCAGTGGGGAGGCTCCATCCCTGGAGGGGTTCTGTCTGGAGGAGGTGTGCTTCAGGACAAGATGCAATTTTCCCTACCCTTTTCAATCTAAGTTTATTTTCTTTTTCTTTTTGCATTTTTTTATACCTCCCTTCCTCCAAGGAGCTCAGGTGTACCTGGATACTTCCCTCTTTTTGTCCTCACAACAACCCTGTGAGGTAGGTGAGGCTGAGATATAGTGAGAAATAGTTGCTTCTGTTATAGTGCCAGTTCCTAAGCAGACAGTAGTTGCTTCTCTCAATGATTATCGACCTGTGGCTCTAACTTCGGTAATTATGAAGTGTTTTGAGAGGCTGGTGTTGAAACATCTTAAGTCTGGTCTTCCACCCACCTTGGACCCTTGTCAATTGGCATACAGGAGTAATAGGTTGACAGATGATGCCATTTCTATTGTTTCACATACAGTCCTGCATCATTTGGAGCAATGGGGTACATATGTACGGCTGTTATTTGTGGATTATAGTTCTGCTTTTAACACCATTCTACCTAGCAGGCTGTTTTTTAAAATGATTAGTTTGGGCATACAGCAAAACTGTGGATAAAGGACTTTTTGACAAATAGGCCACAGTCAGTTAGGATGGGCTCTTATCATTCTTCCACTCTGATATTAAATACAGGAGCTCCCCAAAGCTGTGTGCTGAGCCCCTTCCTCCATTCCCTGTGTACACATGATTGTACGCCATCAAATAATACCAATGAAATTATAAAATTTGCAGACAATACTACAGTGCTGGGGCTTGTTAGCAGGAATGATGAGTCTGCTTATAGGAAGGAGGTACAGGAGTTGTTATTGTGGTGCAAAGAAAATAATCTCTCACTTAACATCAAAAAAACTAAAGAACTTATAATTGACTTCCGGAAAAAGAGGGATGTATACACGCCATTATACATAAATGGTGAGGAGGTGGAGAGGGTTGCTAGTTTCAAATTCCTAGGTATTTACATCACAGAGGACCTCTCATGGACTATTAACACCAGCATGTTGATTAAAAAAAAGGCACAAAAGCGGTTATATTTTCTGAGGAAGCTTGGGAGGAAGCTTTGTCACAGCGGCTTAAATTTGTCACAGCGGCTGCTTGTGTCTTGCTATCATTGCACCATTGAGAGTGTCCTAACCTATGATATCTTGATGTGGTACGGAAATTGCTCTGCAGGGGACAAAAAAGCTCTGTAGAGAATTATTAAGATCGTGCAGCACATCATCAAACTTCATCTACCAGCTTTGGAGGACATCTGTACATCTCGCTGTCTGCAGAAGTCACATAGTATTCTGAGAGACCCCTTCCATCCGGCTCATAAGTTCTTTGAACTGTTGCCTTTGGGTAGACAATACAGAACTATTAGAGCAGCACCACATGACTCCTGAACAGTTTTTATCCCACAGCCATATTTATGTTGAATAAGGCGATATAGTTGTTACCATGCTCCTGGGCATTATGGTCTGTTATACTGTTTTATATTATGATGCATGTTGTATAGAATGTGTAGAGTGTGATTGTTGGAATTGTTGAATATATTTATGTTTGTATCTCAAAGATGCATAAATTTCATTGTGCTGTAGCACAATGACAACAAAGTTACTACTACTACTACTACTACTTCCAAAGCTGTCTTGCAGCCCTTTCTTTTCCAGCTCACTCTCTCTCTCTCTCTCTCACAAACACATACACAAACACGCGAGCGTGCGCGCGCAGGGTTCTGTATGATTCATCCAGGGGGAGCATTTTCCCATATTCAACTCCCCCTCTCATTTTAGCCAGCTTGTTGTACACTTCCTACAGATTTCACATATGTGGCTCCTGGGGGCAAGGCTAGAACCAATAAGTTGAAAATACAGGGAAGTAGATTTGAGGCTGTACATGAACAAGAATGGTGTGAGAACTTCCCAATTCTTCTGCCCAATTAGATTTACTTCTCATAAACACACGCAGACTAGCTATCTGATATTCATGTTATAGTGGCAGACTTACCCCACCCTGCTCCCAGGGCAAAGGTCCGCGATGCCACCCCCTGCGCTACGCCACCCCCACCCCCCATGCGATGCTGTCCCATCTCCAAAGTGTGACAGGGTCTGGTGCAACCATAAGACATAACCATAAGACATAACCATGCAACATACAATCAAATTCAGTGTTTGAACAGTTAGAACAAACTGAAATATTTCTTCACCCAATATGTGATTAATCTATGGAACTCCTTGCCACTAGATGTAGTGATGGCACCTGACCTAGTGGCCTCTAAAAGGGAATTGGACAGATGGGTGGAAGAAAAGTCAACCACAAGTTACAAGTCACAATGACTGTGTGCAACCTCTGGGTTTTAGCAGAAGCCTAATTCTATATGTCAATTGCAAGGAAGTGGTATTCGTATACAGGCTTCTTTCTGCCTCATGTGCTCCCAGAAGCATCTTGTGGGCCGCTGTGAGCTACAGGAAGCTGGACTAGATGGGCTCTCGATCTGATCCAACAGGGCTCTTCTTACATTCTTACTTTTCCCGTTTTTGTCAATCGCCCATCAGAAGCAATCTAGCTGCTGTTTCATTCCTGGCCCCGGTCACCTGCAGGCTCCTTCGCTGTAAATCAAAACGTAAGCCATCATGATCTTTCCTTGCACCAGGAATCAGCCCTGCTGGAAGAGGCATTGTCTACATGTTGCAAGAGGTCAGCATACCGAGCCGGCACAGAGTGGGGGGTAGGCAGCGTATTTTCTCACATAACCCTTGGTCTGGGAATCTAGGTCAGCTACACAGACAAACCAAATGAGATTGCAGTTGAGATTGGATTGGAATTGTGGCCCGTTCCCTGGCAGTTTGACATTGCACTCCCCCCTCTTCCCAAGGACAGCCACAGGACTCAGAGGAACATAAGGCAGAGGCCATCTCAGCTTAGTTGCCTGCTAGCTGACAGATGTTGCTGGCATTTATTGGGGGGGGGGGTCCGGCTTCTTTCTTCCCATCTGCAACAATAATCAGATTGGCAGTTTGCCTCGAGAGGCTCGAAACATACAAACAGGAAAAATGTAGCTCAACAGGAAGCTCCCAGCATAGTCGCTTTACCAACTACTCGATCCAATACACCAAGTTAAACCCCAGGTGTCAATCCCACACTATTCAATGGGACTTACTTTCAGGGAAGGTCATCTTACTTTAAGATTGCAGTCCCCAAGTCATGGAGACAGCCTTGTTTTCTGCAGTCTGCAGTTTTTTTTCATAAAAAGAAAATAACAGAAAAGAGAAGACTGCAACGTCAAGCTGCCCAAGAATGGTGCATTCAGTTGAGATGGAGCTGTAGTTCAACGGCAGCATAACAGTTTGCACACAAGAGGAAAACATTTTTTGTTTGGTTTCTCGTAAAGGAGGGGTCTGGGATTTGTGTCCCTCCAATAATTCCATACATTTTTCTAATTACCCTATGGCAACACCTTGTAGAACAACAGTGTTGGCAATTACTGCACAGTTACTAGTCATTATGTAGTACTTACTAGCAGTAACTATGTAGTAGTAATTTAGTAGTTACCATGTAGTAATAACCATATGATAAGAATTACTTACATATGATAAGAATTACTTACACCAGCACACAGCACTCTCAGGCCACTGGGGATGGTTCGCGGTGCTAGAGAAGCCCGCCACCATTTGCACTGCCACCCACTTGGGGCTGAAGCCCCAGCGCTCCCTTGCAGCACCAGAGCAGAGAAGGTCTCCTTCCTGCCAGTACGCATTCCCCCCTCGACTTCAACATAGTGAGCCAGTTCGTATGATACTTTTTCCGCCCTACTGCTTTTATGCAGACATTGCCCACGGCACATAGATCCTGTCTCCTCTAGCCCTTGTTAAGGCCTGTGATCATGTGAAAGGGGAGGGGTTCATCCAGACTGCCCCTCGACATGTGTGGCAAGCCACATGTGTGACTTGCTGTGTTGTGGGGTAAGGCATTCTGCTGGGGAAATTAAAATGGTGCCCCTCCACACCCAAGCAATACAAGTTCTCCTGATGTAGCTCAGCTGTTATTTGCTCAGTTAAGACAGTGTTTCTCAAACTGTGGGTCAGGACCCACTAAGTGGGTCGCAAGCCAATTTCAGGTGGGTCCCCATTCATTTCAATATTTTATTTTTAATGTATTAGACTTGAAATTACTATAGTATGTGACTGCATTTGGGGAATGTTACAGACCTGTACATTGAACAGGCTACTCTGTATATGCTTTTAACAATGATAGTGAATGGGACTTACTCCTGGGTAAGTGTGGGTAGGATTACAGCCTTGTTAAAAATTTTCCTGTTTGATGACATCACTTCCAGTCATGACGTCACTTCCAGAGACAGACTCTCATTCTAAAAAGTGGGTCCCAGTACTAAAAGTGTGAGAACCACTGAGTTTGGAGAACATACATGTACACATACAAAATACAAACATGGGTCTGATCTGATCATGGATCTGCCCATGTCACCTCTAATTTTAGCTCAAATTAGGTGCACGATCTCTCATTTCCCCGGCAAAGCCACATGCAGACAGGTGAGAAAGCCGCCTGTCCCTTCCGAAATAAGACATCCGTAGGGCACTTTCCGGGTGTGCAAAACAAGTCACAAGTATTATTGTGACATATTCCTACCACAATCCTGGAAAGTTAAAGGGGGGGGGATGAAAAAGTTTCAATATTTTCCAGATTTTGGTGTTTCCCAAAGTTAGAAGTGCAAAAAGCAGCATTATGTGTTTTTATTCAAAATTTACATTGTAATTATAAATTATGATTGCTTTAAAAGTGTACTAAGTAGGTGATACAGGTCACATAGTGTCAGCAGAGGAGGTCAGTCATTTCCCCATGCACCATCTCCCCATTAAATAATAAATAAAAATCAAATAAAACGGTTTTATTTTTTCACAGATTTTCAGGATTGTTTTGTTCTGTTTTACAAAAATAAGAAGTGCAGAAGCAGTGTTATGTGTTTTTATTTTATTATCACTGTTTTTGCCCACCTCTATCAATTAGGTATTATTGATATAAATAGGAATTTATAAAATTATATATAGAGGACTATATTTTATATTTAATTATATAATTGAATATATCCAATAATATAAATAGGAAGACTGAGGTTGAAAGGAAGTGTAATAATTTAGTACAATCCTATACACCCCAACTCAGACAGAAGGCCCATTCATTCAATGGATTACTCCCAAGTAACTGTGCATAGCAGTGGATTCCTAACTTATTGGGGTCACAGCGCCCTTCTTCACCAACACCAGTGGCCAAGCACTCCCCCCAAATTGCATGCAAATCACACTAGATCTCACATCTCGTGAGAATTGTGTGAGATCTCACACAATCTCAAGTCAGCCAAGATGGTGGAGCCAGAGAGAGACAGAAGAAGAGACCACCAGGGGTGTCCCATGGCGCCCCTGTGAGTTCACTGCAGAACACTTGGATACCGTGGCACACAATTTGGGAATCCCTTTTGTATAGAGTTGCAGCCCTAATGAGCGAGATCCAAATTGGGGCTGCCCTAATTTGCACCTGCTCTCAAAGGGAAGAACTTTGCACATGCCCAGGATCACTTTGCTGTGGCCCTTTCATCTTGAAAGAATTCTGTTCCTGGCAGGAAAGGTAACCGTCCTTCAGATCTTAGTTGCCGCTAATTAATGTTAAAAGCTGAGTCAGTTCGCACTTCCCAGATTCAGGCAAGCTGACTTTTTGTGCTGAAAGCAAACCCGTAAATTAAAAATAAAAATAAATACAAGTGCGAGAATGTTATAAAAATGTCACTTCTGTTATTTTGGTCATGGTCACAAGTTATCTGATGACTCCAGCTGTCCAGAGGAAAGAGTCACATATCAAGCTGTATCTTCATTGCTGACTCTTGTGAGCAGCCTAATGAAGTCAAAGGACCGGCCACCCTAGCACAGCCCATCTTCAGATCAGACCATACCAGGGCAGTGTGTCGTTTCCCAAGTCTACTAAAAAAAAAATGCTTAGGCCCAAAACCTAACCAACCTTCCAGCACTGACCCAGCTGTGTCAATGGAGTTTGTGCAGTATCCTGTGGGGGTGGGGACAGCTCTAGAGGTCTCCTCAAGGTAAGGGAATGTTTGTTCCCTTCCCTCAGGGCTGCATTGCCCTTACCTCGGTGCTCATGTTCTTTATTTTGTACCTTTTATTTCACACTTTGTAGTATTTTCCATAATTTCTTCTGCTAGTTAACAGGGACGTGCAGTGGGTGGGGAGGCAGGTGAGGCAGAGCCTCCCCAATAGAGTCCTTTGGGCACCCCTGCTATAGCCCACCACTTTCGTCTGCTCTCTTCCACATTTCTGCTTCCACTCCGTTGTCCTGTCCCTTTTCTAATCCAGGAAGCAGGAGGACCACCAGTGGGGGCAGGGACTGGTGCACTGCTTGGATAAGGAGGGGGCACTGGGTATCACACAACGGGGAAGGACAGCATGTGGAATGCCCCCTCGTGTACCAGGATGCCCTGAGATGACCCTGCTTTCATTTGCCTCAAGAGGCAAACTTATCTCCTGCTCTGACTGGCAATTCTAGTTCTGTCCACATTCTAGTACTTCCTGATGCAAGAAGATTTTCAAGCAATTCAGGGCACCTCTCTGCGTGTGTATTTTCTGCCCTTGAAGTCGTGTCTCTTATAACTTCAAGAAGCAGGTGCTGGAGAGCACAACGTTTGACGCGTCTCAAATCGGTCAGGTCAGGAAATTTTATTGTGGGCCCCAGGATATTTTGGCTTCACATGAAAGGGTCTCCCGGCTCTTACTGTCTCTGCACTGGCTTATCCTTCATATTTTGGATGCTTTGCTTTACTTAGTACCAGAATTCCTTGTAATTAGATTTTTTTAAAACCTCATTATCATGCTATATAATTGCATCACAGTGCTAACTGCTGAAATCTGACACTGGTCCTGGGGATCATGCCAAAAATCAGGAAACAGCTCATTCATCATACAGTGGAAAGAATAATAGGAGGAGTGACCTCTGAAACCCAGAGGTTGCAACCTTCTTTTTGGTTTGATGGCTCTTGATTGCTCGTCCTCAGTCCTAAATGGTAACCAGGGTTCTTGGCAGAACCATCAACCCACAAAGCCCCTCTCTTTCTTTGTCTCATGTGCAGTCAAAGTGACGCTTAAGGGTCAATCCTGTCCTCAAGATATGCCAGTGGATCTCCATCTATACCAGATGGCCACCTGCCAACAGGCCCACCACAAACATCAGCACAAAGTCAGAAAAACCACACTGCTGTAGCTCAGACATCATTTGCACATGTCTGAGGTCCATTGACAGAGAGGCCAGAACAGGGAGGAAATGGGGGAATGAAGCGAGAGGGATAAGGGAGGAACAAGAAGGGGTCAGTGTACACCATATCCTAACTCCTTGTTAGACAATAGACATGCCCCCAATATCAGAAGATTCTATGCCAATGACAGAACTATGGACACTTTTTTGTTTCACACCCTGGTTTTATTGTTTATGCCAATAAAGGTTTTTGACTTTGACAATTGTCAAAGGTCCAGGATCCCTAAAGTTGAAAGTTTGCCCACCCCTGCTCAAGAACACGGAAGGAGATATTTGAGAAGGCTTCCTGAGAACCAGCTTAAATGGAAGGTGCCCTTAAAAGAGACAGTGGCGCTCTCTTGCCAAGCAGAGACAGATGCTCCCAGTTCCCTCTTGTCTACACACAGGAAATGTATTCTAGAAGGCACCAATATGTTGCAAAGACAATTCAAGTAATTGAGATCCAATTGGCCATATTTATTCAAATGGCTTGTAGAGGTCACCATTTTAGGCATTCCAGGGCCGCGCCTTGAGAAGCTGCAAGAGTGACCTTGTTTACTAATGGCCGATGCATTTTTAATGTGACTTTTAATTAGAGTTTAAGTAGTTCTTGAAGTGTGACTGCAGTATCTCCTTTCTCTCATCCTTGACCTCCTTTTGCCTTTCCCCCAGCCCTCCTTTCACTGGCCCGGGAGGCAATTTTCCATACATGTTAAAAGGGACTGTGCCCAGCAGCTGAAACCGTTAGGCTTTCTGCCTCCTCGTCACCCATGGATCCCAACAACAGTAGGTTTGGTTACAATATGAACCTCTCAAGCCCAACCCTCCAAAAATCACAACCGTTCTGCATAAGAACAGCCCACAGCTTGCATTCAGGATGCTTAAGACACTTTTTTATTTACTCCAATACATCAGTTGCGTACCTCCCATAGACTCCCCTGGGGCAAATGCCCCAGGCACTAGCCGCTAGGACCCTGGGGAAGCCTCTCTGAGGCTCCCGATGGGGGCGGGAACTGTGCTTCTGGTTTGCCAGTTTATAGTGTCGGAGAAGGTCACACAGGGCTCTGTGAGCCTCTGGTGAGTAGGGAGTGGATTTCTGCACTGGGGGGGTGGCAATAGCCTGTGGGGGGGTGCCATCCCATCTGTAAACAAAAGCTCTGCTGTTCTTAGAGTGAGTGCAGCAGTGCAGAAAGCACCGATCGGTTCCTTACGAACCCAAGTTTCCAAGTCTCAAATCGTTCCAGAGAAAAACACCCAAGTCATTTCTGGTTTCAAAACACGTGTAGCTCGAGTTCAAATAAATTCAGGAAAACGTGTGTTTGGCAATTTGAGACTGAGTCTTATGAGTCGAGTTGCCCACCCCTGCGATCAAACTCCTCCGAGCGCGGAGCTTAGCATCCCGGAAGTTTGGCAATGACATGATGATGTCATCGGTGAATGTCTGGAGGCAGCCTCACAACCAATCAAAATGCTACCTGGTTGCAGAAGAGGTCCTGGCACTGGCATGGACCCCTTAGATGGCACAGTCATCTGAACCCCCAAAATTGCACATTTGCTAAGAGGTTCTCTGGCTTAATATTTACCTACTTGATGGTTCTGGTATAGTGGTCCTGCAGTTGGACTTAGACCTGGAAGAGCCAGGTTCAAATCTCCACTCACCTTCAAAGTTTCCTGGGTCCCCTGGGGCCAGTCTCTCTCTCTCTCTCTCTCTCTCTCTCTCTCTCTCTCTCTCTCTCTCTCAGCCTCACCAACCTCCTAGGGTTGTTGTGAGGACAAAAGGAGACAAGGAACCATGTACACCACATCTCAGGTCCTTGGAGAGAGGGTGGTATAAAAATGGGAAATAAATACTCCACCTTTTTATGTCAAGGATCAAGATGGCTAACCCCAATCCAGCATAAAAATGCAAAATTATGCTATTGAAAGTGGATCAAACTTACAAACAAGTTTCTGACCATTTTTTTAAACTGCAGGCAGCTCACGATTATTATCGGTTGTTGTTATTTCTAAATATAAAGCGTCATCGATGCGATGTGCATGGTGCTGTGTGACAGGAGAGTCCCTGCCCCAAGGAGCTCCCACTCTAAAATAGACACAAGAGAGACAGCAAAGGGAAGATATGGTGCCAGGGAGGACAAGGAAGAATAGGTAGTTATTTCATGTATGTGTAAGGCTGAGCTGCAGTTAGATAAAGGAACTAGTGCCAACGCCATCCCTCAAAAGTGGGGTTTTAGAAAGGGATTTGAAGGAAGTATGAGAGGGCCATCCTACAGGTGATCGGGGAGAGAATTCCAGGCATAAGAGACAGCAGTAGGCTCTTCCTTGAGGTTTTTCAAACAGAGGCTAGATAGCCACCTGTCAGGGATGCCAAAGTTGCCTGCACTGAGTAGGGGGTTAGACTAGATTACCTCTGAGGGAATTTTCCATGACCAGCAACCTAGTGGAGATCATTGCTGTGGCTCTGTCTACACGGGGCTGTCAGAGAAGGATGCTTTCTCTCCTTTATGCCTAATTTCTGAGAAGTAACCAATACACAATGTGGCCCTTAAAAAAAACAACACCAAGGGCATCTCTGGCTTATACCCTCCTGCCCTGGCACACGCCAGACAGCAGTCACAAGCAAGCCATTAGGACCTCCCCGCCAGGGAGACAGGAGTTTCCCCCTACAAATCCAGCCTCCAGGCAGAAGCACAAGGATGCTGACTCTTCGATTCCGTAGCAAGGCTGTCAGAAGGCATCCTGGCCGGGGACAGAAATGCCACATGAAAAACACGCCAGGCAGAGACAGACTGCCAGCCTTTGCATTTTGCCAGACATCCTGTTCTCAGCTGTTTACCCTTCTTTGCAGAGCTGTCTGTACAGAGGAGCAAATGGTTTCGCATCAGAATTGCATTTCCGTAAAATACAACAAGGAGGCATTTTATTAAATCAGCAAAGTGCAATGGCTAAGGCCATCTGTCAAGTCAAGGGCCAACAGGTGTCAGAGGCAGGGGGCTATTGAGTGGGTAGGGCCAAACCTGATGTCACTGCTTCCTCCTCCTCCTCCCCTGCCTTTTCCTGTCCCCTCTGCCTTTTCGGTGTAGTCAGGGGGAGGCTGAAGAGGAAGTATGGAAGAGTAGAGATGGGGGGCTATACACTTCCTACACCCTATGGCAGGGGTCTCCAAACTTTTTGGCCAGAGGGCCACATCAAATATCTGTCACAGTGTTGAGGGCCAGAAAAAAATTTAAAAATAAAATTTAAATAAATAAATTAGAGATGGAACTTAGATAAGTGAATAACTGAATGAATGGGCTCATTCATTCAACCTCTCTGGGCCTCAGAATGCCCTCCAGACACAACCAGAGCATGGCTCCGATCATGTTCGATTGAGTGGGCCAGTGGCTTTCAGGGGACAAGAGGTTGGCCACGGGCCAGATAGAGGCTGGCCGCAGGTTGCATCTGGCCCCCAGGCCAGGGTTTGGAGACTCCTGCTCTATGGCATGAGGCAGGTGGGGGGGGGGTGGAAGAGTGGCAGATTTGATGGCAGCAGATGGGCGCATGTGCGCCAAAGGCACATCAGTGTTAGAGGCAGAAGAGAGAAACCTGCTAATTGGGTAAGAGGCTCTTTTTCAAGTGGGTGCTCCTTTTTTTTAGCAGGGGGAGAGTAACTGGCCCACCTCACCCCAGCACTGTCTGTTCTAGTGGCTGTCTGCTGGTATTCCTTGGCATCTTTTTAGATTGTGAGCTCTTCTGGAACAGGGAGCCATTTAGTTATTTGATTTTTCTCTGTAAACCGCTTTGTGAACTTTTAGTTGAAAAGCGGTATATAAATACTGTTAATAATAATAAACCTGGATTCAAATCCTCACTTGGACATGAAGTTCACGGACAGCACAATCCTATCCATGTCCACTCAAAAGTTCCATTGTGTTTAGTGGGGCTTAGTCCCAGGAAAGGGTATATAGGCTTATAACCTGAGTGTGCTCTCTCTCTCTCTCTCTCTCTCTCTCTCTCTCTCTCTCTTTTTTAGGCTCACCTGACCTTGCAGGGTTGTGACAAAAAAAGAAGGGGGAGGAGTCACATATACTACCACCACCCTGAACTCCTTGGAGGAAGGGTGGGTTACAAACACAATAAATACAAAATAATAAAATGAATAACAGCCCAATCCTATCCACACTTTCCTGGGAGTAAGCCCCATTGACTCCAATGGGACTTACTTCTGAGTAGACATGCATAGGATTGGGCTGTGAATCAGCAAAGGAAATTAAGCATAAGTACATGTAAACACTTCAGGTTATGCCCCTATATTCCTTCCTTTCCCCTTTTTTGATTCTCTTCCACGGTTTAAACTTAGGCTCTTTTTAAAGAGGGCCAATCTGATTTCGCTCCACCATCAAGTTGGCCAGCCATAAGACTGGGCCAATCAGTTATGCAGGACTTTGATCCTGCATTACATACATACATACATACATACATACATACCTGGGTCCCTTTTAGGGAGAAGGGCAGGATATAAATAAAGTTTATTATTATTATTATTATTATTATTATTATTATCTATCTTTAACTACCACCTTATTGCCTGTTGGGGGTACAATCCTATCCACACTTTCAATGGGAGTAAGCCCCATTGACTCTAATAGAACTTACTTCTGAGTAGATATGCATAGGATTGGGCTCTAAGTGGGCCAAGAGGCACCTTTTAAAGTGGTGTCCTCATATATTTAGCAGGAGGAGAGAAACTGTCCCCCTTTGCCCAAGGATGCTGTCTTTTCCAGTGGCTGTTGCTTTTTTGTATTTGCTTTTGAGATTAGGAGCCCTTTGGGGCAGGGAACCATGTATGGATTTTTTTTTAACTAAAAAAAAAGGTAGTTCACTTTGTGAACTACTCTGGTTGAAAAGCAGTAGATAGTTTTCTTAGTGATGATAAACAAACAAACAAATATTCAGACTTTCCTTTGTTCCTTCTTTCCTATTGCAATCTCTCTCTCTCTCTCTCTCTCTCTCTCTCTCTCTCTCTCTCTCTCTCTCACACACACACACACACACAGACTTGTGCTAGTTTTTAAGGAGAACAAAGCAGACACACCTCCCCTGCTCGAAGAGCCAGTTCCAGCATAATGTCAGCCTCTGGACCTTTATAAGCCAAGAGAAGCAAAAGCTGTATTTAGGGCCACAGCAGCATTTTCAGCTATCAGCTCCTGACAGGGAACACCATCGCTGTCTCTCCAAGGGCTTCTCCTGGTTTTAGTTACCAAATGTGGGCTGGAAGGTGAGAGGCTGAGATCAAGGAGGACAAGTCTAGAAGTCAGAGAGCAGGAAACTTCTCCAAGCAGCACAATTAGTTGAGCAAAGGGACCTGTTATCATCAGTGAGATAGCATCTCTGGAAACCTTTGAACTCGGCTAGATAAGCATCGTAAGATTAGACTGTTGGTTTCAGTATCATTGGGCCTACCAGAGGGAATAAGGAGGCCAACAGCTGCAGATCCCACCTGCTTTGATCTGTGGTACAGTCCTGTGGATACAGCAGAACAAAGCCCTTGGTCAGAGAACTCCAATCTGCAGACAGTTTAAGGAGATGAGGGTGGACTAACAGAGCCCTCCCCCCCCCCATTTTTATATCTCCCTTCCTCCCAGGAGCTCAGGGTGGTGTACCTGGTTCCTTCCCTCCTTTTGTCCTCACAACAACCCTGTGAGGTAGGCAAGGCTGAGAGAGAGAGTGACTGGCCCATGGTAACCCAAGAAACTTCATAGCTGAGTGAGGATTTGAACCAGGATCTTAAATTCAACGACAGAACCACTACACTATCCTGGCTTTTTACTGAGCGAATGCAATGATTAAACTAGCCTAACCCGCTGAAGCTTCTCTCGCAAATTACATTTTGCGCCGTCAGAATCAACTGATATGTGCAGAACAAACTCATGACTACCCAAACAGGTGAGGACTTTTGCTGCTTTCGGTAATCCTCACCCCTTGCCTAGGAAACTGCTTTGTACCAAATTAGACTAAGCTCAGCATGGTTTTCACAGACAGGCGGCAGCTTCTCAAGAGGTCAAACAGGGCTCGTCCTCCCAGAGATCAAACTTGGAACACATTTGCACACAAACTTCCCAGATTTTTGTGGCTAAAGGAGGGATTGAGCAGGCTCTCTTTCGTCATCGTAAGGCTCAGCAGACAATAATGCTGCCTCTCTATAGCTGATGCTTTGCCACATAGTCTACTGTATTAATTTGCCTTTTTTTTCTGGACTTGACAATTTTAATATCCTACATTGTGAAGCATATATTGTTTTCCTCTTTCCTCTTATAGAACAGTGGTTCTCAAACTGTGGATTGCGACCCACTGGTGAGTCACTACCCAATGTGCGGTGGGTTGCAAACCCATGTGCTGGGCCACGATGTGATGCTTCTTCTAGTGCTGCAAGGAGGCCCTGGAGGCCTCTTCATGGTCACGCTGGGCTTGCAACCCACTCTGTTAGCCTTTACAGGCCTCAGAATGGCCTAGCAGAACAGTCCGGAAGTGACTTCCAGTTTGCATACTCATCTTCTGGTTTTCCTCAAGGCACTTCTGTGGGCCATTTCAGTGGTGCTGAAAAGTTTGGGGAACCACTTCTATAGAACATTTTCCAGTTTTTATTTTCAGGTGGAAACTACCAATTTTCCACCTGTGAGGTGCTCCCTTCTGATGGCTGGAAAACAGGGCAGAAATTTTAGAAAAATTAATTTTGATGGGACATAATTTTTAACCCAAACCACTGTGGCCCATGGAGCAGAATGGAATGTACAGCCAGCCCACAACTTACATGCCCTTGACTTATGCAAATTCACATGTATGTGCTCAGCAATTCCATAAGCACGCAGATCTAAGCATGGGTGCATCCCGCATGCCTCTCACATGTCACCACACTGAATGCAATTCGGATGTAACGGTACAGTACATCTTACAGTATTTTTCATGCAACATTGCCCCAAAATGCAAATCAGCTACTTCACCTGGGGTTCAACCAAAGAAACAGCTATCCGTTCCAACAATGCAGGGAAAACTGGATGTTTTGAACCTATTGAGAGACAGCATGTTGGTCTCCAATGTGGCAAGTAAATATGGTCTCAACAAATCTAGCACTTGTGCCATCAAGATTAGAGAGAGAAATTAATCAAGCTGGGGGATCAAGTGTCCCAGTAAATGCTAGAGTAACAAAACAAGTGCATGATAACTCTTTAATGAAGACTGAAAAGGCATTAAATCTATGACTGGAACCATAAGAATATAAGAAGAGCCCTGCTGGTTCAGGCCAAGTGTCCATCTAGTCCATCTTCCTGCATCTCACAGTGATCCATCAGATCCCTCTGAGAGCACACAAGACAACAAGCTACCTGTATCCTTTTGCCACTCCCTAACACCTGGCATTCACAGATGGGCTACCTCTACATCTCGGAAGTTGCATATATGGTTTGTAACCTGTGATAGCCCTTTCCTCCATCAATCCGTCCAGTTCCGTAAATGTGGGCCACTGCAAGAAAAGGCTCTTCACCTCTCTGCACTGCTCAAACCCCCTGCCAAAGAGGGAGAGCCTTCCAATAAGAAGGAATTCAAGGCCAGCCCAGGTTGGCTTGACCATTTTAAGAACCATTTCACCCTTAAAAACACACTGACTACTGGTGATGCCACATCGGCTGATGGAAAAGCAGCAAAAGCCGACCCTGAACAATTTAATGAGCTCATAGAAAAAGAAAGGGTCTACCATCAAGAACAAGTTTATATTGCTGACGAGACTGGGCTCTTTTGGAAAGAAAAAAAATGCCCACCCGTCTTACATTTCGACAAGCCCCTGGCTTCAAAGTAACTAAAGACCATGTGACTGCGTTGTTCTGTGGCAATGCGGTTGAGTGTTTAATAGAGCCAGGATTGCTCTCCAGGGCTGCAAATCTCTATGGCCTCAAGGGCAAGAACAAAACTCTTCTGCCTGTGTTCTGGCATTCACATAAAAAGGCTTGGGTGACAGTAGCATTACTGCTGGATTGGTTCCAAAAATGTTTCATTCCAGAGGTCAAGCAGTACCTCAAAGAGAAAGGATTTGACTTTCAAGCATTGGTGGTCCTTGACGGCACTAGGGCATACTATTTGCGTAATGGACAAAATCAAATACGTCCCAGTCAGTGGTGTTGCTAGGGGAGTGTGGGCTGCACAGGGGGATGACACCACTACTGGCCAAAATTTTTAAAATCTTGATATTTTCAAATAATACCATCAAGTTATATATCAATCGATGCCTAAATTCATGCAGACACAGAGTCAGAGAGATGATGTGGCCCTCCTGCCAAAACGTTTGGGCTCCCCTGCCCTGACCTAATCTTCCACCTGTATTTCGTCACAGGGACAATCCAAGCCATTCCAGGAATTAATCTGGGGAGTCAGGTGATATTACAGCACAACCCAGCCATTGTGGACAAGCGAGAGCGATGTCACTGAATAAATGCACCATTTTCACAAGCTATGCCAAACATTTGTACTTTTCGGCATTGTCAAAATGTTTCAAGAAAACCTGAGTTGTTTGCTTCCACTCTTAGTCTGTAGGGCACCCCTGCTCTTATTTATTTATTTATTTATTTATTTATTTATTTTCATGTTGTGTTTCTCTTAATGCTCACAGTGTTGGAAAAGGGGGGAGTCTAATGAGCAGAGCAATCAGCAGAAGAAGCCTTTTCCTCTAGTAAATTTCACCATTTTAAAAGTGCGCTAAGCTTAGACATCATCCCACCCCTTTCATCATCTAAGAGCGCAATCCTACTTTGCGGTGGAACAGGCAGGTCAGGAGGCCTGTGCTGTATCCAGTGCAGGACTGGGGCCAGAATCGGCTCTGCCAGAGGCAAGGGAAAACTCTTCCTCTTATCCCTCGGTAAGCCCCAATGGGTCTCCTTGGACCTGCGCCACCTCAGGAGGTGATGCAAGTCTGAGGAGAACGAAGCGGCTTGGAGCTGCTCCGCGCCACTCGGGGAACGGGGTTGGGACCCGCCATAACTGCCAGGTCTCAGCCCTGCCTCCCACTCCCCACCCTCCCACCCACCTGCCTGCTGGAACACCCTCTGCCTGCCTGCTGGAATGCCCTCTACCCACCCCAGAACGCCTCCCTCCCGCTTCCTCCCTGCCTCCTCTCTGCCCTCCCCAGACCCCTGCATTGGCCAAGCTCTGCTGTCACAGACTTACCTCTCCGCATGAGCATGGTGGCTGGATGCAGCATCCCTGCGCCAGCCCAGCCAACACACAAGGAGGCACAAATGTGCTTTACGGTGTATTTGCGACTCTCCTGGGCTGGTGCAAGGGACCTGTGCTGGCCCAGAGCGCACTTAGGATTGCCCCCTAATTTATCCATCTGACTTATTCTGACTCATTTCTAATCTTCTACCCAATATTTCCATCATATTGCATGCATTTGGGACTGACTTTTTGCCCTTGTTATCTTCTCTCTTTACAGAAAGGTTACCCTACTCTCTAGGGTAACCCTCCATATTAATATGCACAGCTGCCCCTGCCTGGTTATGTTCTCCTTTCCCCTTTTCAATGACTGTGTTCATTTCCACATGACAAATTCCTGCCTTTGTTTCAGTGGTGATTCAGGGGTGTGAAGGAAATGACAGTGGGTTACATCATGTTGGTCTATCAGAGCATGAAGCAGAAGTATGGAGAGAGGAGAGGAGAGGAGAGGAGAGTGGTGGGCCAGAATGTCTTCCAGAAGTGCTAGCCTGCCCGTTTCTTCTCCTTCACATTTCTGCACTCCACTCCTGTTCCTTTTTAAACCCAAAGCAGGAGGTGGGCAGATGGTGGGTGCTCCCTACCAAATGGCAGCCTCCCCTGTTTGGCCTCAGGGACTGGCCAGCCCTGGCAGTACAGACTAGATTAAAGCTGCAATCCTGTTCACACTTACCCATTGAACATAATGGGCCTTACTGAGTAGACATGGGTAGGTTTGTGCTCTCTGCAAGTGAAAGAGCATCTTCGCCCACACTAGTTGCAGGACTAGTCACAGGGTGACAATGAGTGTCAGAGAAGCGTAACTTGTGAATGGAAGTGGTGGAAACAGAAATGTAAAATTAAAATGACATGAAAGAAGATTCCCAAGTGCTTGAAAAGTTGAGTGTGATTTAAGCTGAGCCATCTGGTCACCCGGCTTAAAAGCAAGGAGGGCATTTTCTCTTTGGATCCAAATTTTATTATTATTATTATTATTATTATTATTATTATTATTATTAACAGTATTTATATACCACTTTTCAACTAAAAGTTCACAAAGCAGTTTACAGTGAAAAATCAAATAACTAAATTTTACAAGCCATACTTGAAAGCTTCCACCTAAAAGAAAAACAAAGTCAGAGTCCAGAAAACAGGGGAACAATATGTAATATTGTACCAACTGGGACATGTCCTGACTGTTCTTTTTGATTTACCTTGGAATTCCTATAGATGTTTTATCTGTCAGGTCTATGTTCTGGATAAGGCAGAAACACAGCCAACAAGGTGGTTCAGGAACAGGTGCAGATTGCTGGAGTCAGCAGGATCAGCAAACACCTGTGACTGCCTCACCCTGGGTGTGGCTTAGCCTACACTGATTGGCCACTCCAACTACTTAATGTTTGGTCTGTTGAGCTTCCAGTACAGCAGTAGGAGTGTACTAGGAGACTACGGAACTGCTGCCAGTAACTTGGGAGGCTGGATGTGAGTATATACATGTTGTTACTGACCATGGAATGAACTTTGACTGTGTATCTTGGAAAACTGATTTGGATTTGTTGTTTATGGACTGACTGCTCATTGTGCTGACTAGGACTGTTTACTGATTAATCTACCTGTGATAACCCTTGCTCTGAAATATAACCACTGCATTCAAAGAACTCTGCTGGTGTATGCTGTTTTGAGTGCCTGCTCATCTAAGGTTCCATACAACTCTTTACCAGACAAAGGGTTGCAACTCTAACATTATCAAACCAGCAGCAATGCTAGTTAATTTGCACCTTTCACTTGTGGCCGATCCAGATGTATTTATTCTATTTTACATCCCATACCATTCCTCCGAGGCACTCAGAATGTTGTACATCAGTGTTTCTCAAGCTGTGGGTCAGGACCCACTAGGTAGGTCAAGAGCCAATTTCAGGTGGGTCCCCATTCATTTCAATATTTTATTTTTAATATATTAGACTTGATGCTACCCAGCTAAGTACTGTATTTAGGGAAATGTCACAGGTCTGTATGCTTAACAGGATACTATGAAGATGCTTTTAACAATGATAGTCAATGGGATTTACTCTTAGGTAAGTGTGGGTAGGATTGCAGCCTAGGGTTATTAAGAATTTTCTTGCTTGATGATGTCACTTCCTGTCATAACATCACTTCTGGTGGGTCCTGACAGATTCTCTTTTGAAAAGGTGGGTCCCAGTACTAAAAGAGTGAGAATCACTGGTTTACATTATACCATGACCCCAGCACACCACACCCCTGCACCAGCTCCAAATTCTCACAACCACCTTGTGAGGTCAGGCTGAAAAGAGAGTGACTGATCCAAGCTTACCCAGCGAGCATGATGGCTAAGTGGGGATTTGAACTCAGGTTTCCCACTCTAACCACTACACCATTCTGTCGATCTCATTGGAAAAAGGTATAAGAGGCCCTCATGTGAACAATGGTGCACCACAAGCTGTGTGATTAAAAATCACTTCTAAGAGTTGTGTGTCCATTCCTAAACTTCATTTTTTTAAAGTCCTGATTTATACATGAACTCTCCTGAGACCACCTGCTTTCCCCAGGCTGCAATCCTAGGCATGCTTAGCAAGCCCCACTGACTTACTAGCCAGAGGACTTACTTCTGAGTAGACCTGCTCAGGATTGGGCTGCTAGTAACTTTATGGACATCTATAAGCTCTTCCCTAGGGGAAAAAAGTTCTCAGCACCCAGAATTTAATTGCCCAAAAAAACAATCAAGGGTAACTAGCAAAGCACACCCACACAGCCTTACACCATCTGCAAAATCTAGGCTGGTTTCAGAAGCAGGACACTGTACCCACAATGACTTTTGTGCTGCAGGAAGCCTTCCAACCCTGCCTGTGTACCAAGGCATCACAAAAAGCAGGCATCCCCAGCATCTCAGGACATTGTCACAAACCATTCAAGCACAGAACGGGGTTACTGCAGGCGAAAATCGACTTACTTATTATACACAGCCTGCTGCGAGGGGCTCTGTGCTCGGTGATTCTGTTTGACAAGCCTGCCTGCCTGCCTCCCTGGGTGCTCATTGTGAGAGAGTCTAATTGCATCCTCACTGGAAGAAAGGCTTGCTCTGGAGAGAAGAAAATCCCCACGAACCCGCCTTGGGTTCAGAGATGCAACTGATGGCTGCCTGTGCCCTTTGGATTTGACAGACCTGGGCAGAGGCCATCTGTAGGCAGACAGACCCAGTCAGGAAGGGTCTTTCCCAGCTTGTAAACATTACCTTTCTGCAGCTTCACTTCATTCTCCTCCAGCCAGCTGAACAGGCTGGCAAAGTCGCAGTCGCACAACCAAGGGTTGCCTTCCAAGCGGATGGTCCGAAGGTTGGGCAGGACATCCAGGGCAGTCACATCCAGGGTCTGCAGGTGATTATCGTTCAGCTCCAGCACCTGCAGCTGCTCCAGGCTCTCAAAGGCGGCCTGGTCCACCTCCTCCAAGTGGTTGTGCCCCAGGCTCAGCTTGATCAGCTTCTCTGCTGCTTTGAAGGCCCCGGCCTCGAGCTGGGTCAGGTTGTTGTGGCTCAGGTCGAGATACACCAGCTTGCTGGAGCCGCTGAACGTCCCGTCCTGCAGGGTGGCGATGGAGTTGTTGCTGAAGTCCAAGTAGACCAGGTCGCCGTAGAAGATGAAGAAGTCCATGGGGATCTCCTGGATCTGGTTGTCAGCGATGAGAAGTTTCCGGACATCCAGTGGGAAGGGACTGGGCACATGTGGCAGGCCTTGTTCCCGGCAGTCGATGGTGTGGTAATCCATGCAGCTACAGACAGCAGGGCAGAGATGCCCCAAGGGGAAGAAGAGGACACACAGGCAAAGCCAAGGAGGTAGGCGACAAAGTAGGAAACATGGCCACATCGTCGGGGTCAGGCAAGCCCGGAGAAGCGTTGGTGCAGCTACAAGAGAGGCATTTTGGACAGCGGCGGCCCCAGCCACTGGTGTGAGATGAAGCTGGTGTGCGCTGGGAGCGTGTTGTTTTATCCAAGAGACCAGATCTCTGAGATCAGATAGCAGCCAACTCCAGAAGAGGCGGGGGAGGGAGGGAGAGTGCCTAGCAAGAGAGGGAGGGAGGGAGGGACGGAGGGAGAATTACCAGAGGATTTCATGCAGCCGGAGAAAGACAGCATGCATGGCAGGGAAGGAGAGGCAGCCAGGCAAATGAGTGCGCCACTTCAGCGGTCAGATCTAAAGAGAAGGAAGGGTAGCTGCCCAAAGGGTCCCTGCCAGCAACAGTTTGGGTCCCCCTTTCACCCCCCTCTGGGAGCATTTAGTGGGACCTGCACCGATGATGTCTATCCTTTAAATTATCTTGCATGTGCACCAGCTGCTGTTTCCAGTGCAAAGGTAAAGTGAGACACAGAACAGGACTCAGGCAAGCCTGTTCTCTGTGTGTGCATGTTTGTGTCTGTGTATGGGGGGAGGCCGCATGCAATGGGCACATGCACAGCTTTGGAACTGAAAATGTTGCCAAGAGCCTCTTCTGTCCAGAGCTAACCGGTGACCATCATTCATGCCTTTGCAAGCTCTCAGCTCGTTTGCTGTGATGTTCACAGTGACAGAGTCGCCCTTCAAGACTGTTCCCGAAACTGGGGCAGTATGTGGCAACTGACCTCCTGCCAAAGGAGGAACCCACAGGATGTTTACAGAACAAGGCAGGACTGTGGGGACGCCTTTGAATTTCTCCTTTGATTTTGGAGTGTGGAGTGTTTCTGAAGCAGTCGGAGTTCTAGTCGGAGTCAGTTCTAGTCTTTCATCTCTGAATATTGTGCAGCGCAATGTTGCATGCTCAATTTGTTGGATGCAGCTTTCCATTAATTCATGTCCTTTCATCTTTCTACTTTACTAATCCTCATCTGCACACTGATAAAAGCCTGCTCCCCCCCCCCCAAAAAAGAAATCATGCAATTGTATTATGGTTATATCAATGTTATTTTTATCTGCAGCTTTATCAAGGCACTGGTAAAACACCGCACAAAGAGCATCAGATGAAAAATCCTACATACAATCATATCACTATTTTTTAAAATTCTTTATCAATGAATAAGGTTGGAATTGGAAATTCCGCATTGGAAATCCTGGGCGTGGGGAAAATGCAAAAAGTACTGATAACTGCTGGAAAGAGAGCATGCTCCAATCCCAGAATTTTAGAAATTCTGCTAGTTAAATGAGTTAAGCAGGAGTAGAACACAGTATAGAGTGATATGGGGGGGATATCCCATATTCACAAATTCAGTTATCTGCAGATCAGGTTCGGGGGCCTACCTGCACACGCCCCCCCCCCCCTGTGCAATCTCTCCCCTCCAGAGAATCCTCTGAGCTCAGCAGAGGCCATGGATGTCCATTTGCAGCCTCTGCTGGGCTCCGACTGAGCACTAGAGGTAAAAATGTCACTTCCAGTTTCTCTGTGAAACTGGAAGTGATATTTATAATGCTTTATAAAAGTGGTTCTCACACATTTAGCACCAGGACCCACTTTTTAGAATGAGAATCTGTCAGGACCTAGCGGAAGTGATGTTATGACTGGAAGTGACATCATCAAGCAGGAAAATTTTTAACAATCATAGGTTATAATCCTATCTACACTTATCCAGGACCAAGTCTCGTTTACTATCATTGTTAAAAAAATATACATAGTAGCTGGTTAAAAGTACAGATCTGTAACATTTCCCCAAATGCAGTCACATACCATGGTACCGGCAAGTCTAATATATTAAAAATAAAGTATTGAAATGAATGGGGACCCACCTGAAATTGGCTCATGACCCACCTAGTGGGTCCTGACCCAAAGTATGAGAAGGTGCTTTATAAGGCTTTGGGAGGCCTGGTGAAGCCCTGGCGCAGCTGTCTGCGGCCTCTGTTGGGCTCAGAGGACCATCCAGAGGTGAGGGGAGCAGAACTTCCCTTGGCTTCAGAAGGTGTGAGGAGGTGTTTGCCTATATCCACAGTTTCACTTAACCTCAGTGGGTTGTGGAACGGAATTCCTGTGGATATGGGGGCATGTCTGTACTCTGGATTCATAAAAGAAAAGGAACAGGGAAAATCCACTTAAGCGAAAGGCTCTGCATCATCTTATATGGTAAACGCAATAGGCTAAGTGAGAGGCCACAGAAAGAGCCAACACAACAGCAGCATGGGCTGAATATGAAAACTTTAGATGCTGTCAGTCAGCTGCCAAAACTGCCACCACTCCAAGGAACCCTCAGTGCCGATGATTGGGTAGCTCTGTGGGTTCTTGCATATCATTTGCAAAAATTTTATTAAAGACTGCAGTGGTTTGGGGGCCAAAGGGAGGAACTCAAAAGACCAAGTTGACTTTCCCACCTTGCAAAGGTGTTGCATACAAAAAGAGGACATGCAATTAGTTTCCTGTTTACTGTAACTTCAGATGCTGGCAAAGTGCAGAGCTAAAGTTTCAAGGAGAATCAAGGTAATGATGGCCCCAGGGGACATAACCTGGTTGTCGAACAGAAAAGAAGAGTCCAAAAGCAACCCCTGTTGGATTCATTCAAAGCCATCCTTCCTGCTTGTGGCCCTGGTGGAAGGACTGATCATATGAGGGAAGTCCTTTATGAAGCAGGAGTTAACCCCAGCCCTTGTGTCATTCTTCCAGGTTTGAACAATTTACTGCTAAAGGGTACACTGAACATATAACCCAACGGTCTTAAGGGGCCTGATCCTATCCAACTTCCTAGCACCAGTGCAGCCGCAATGCAGCCCCGAGGTAAGGAACAAATGTTCCCATAACTTAAGGAGGCCTCCCCACCACAGGGTGCAGTTCATGCCCCATTGGCATGGCTGCACTGGCACTGGAAAATGGAATAGGATTGGGCCCTTATTCCCAGGCAAGCATGTATAGAATTGCAGCCTCATTTGACATTTCTAAAGTCAGGACTGCAAGAACAATCTGGTTGGAGAATGGGAGTGGGAGAGGCCTTAGCCAAGCCACAAGTTCATCTAAATTAGGAAAATAATTTTAAAAAAAATACTGTTACCAAGCATTGCAAGCAATTAAAAGGGGGAAGAGGAAAAAAGGAAACAGCCCAGGAACTTTGCTCTTTAATTACTTAAAGTCTGGCTGAAGCAGGAACACTGATTAAAAGTCAAGGCTTTAATGAGGGGGTGAACTTGACACATGGCTTGTCAGCTTCACACTTGGAGCCTGAAGTGAAAATGATCAAAATGAAAAATAAAGAAACCACCCTGGGCTCTTGGAGTACCAACATCATGGAGTTGTTGGAAACTATGAACCCTTCTTCCATCATCATCATCATCATCATCATATATACACTTCATCCAAGGTCACCTTGAATCTTGAATTTTCTGTTTGGTTAATACCACAGCTGGGTGACCTCTCTTGTTTCAGGAGGCACACGACCATAAAATGCAAATCAAGCATTTTTTCTGCTGTGTGTATTTAAGCAGCATGAGAAGACTTCTCTCCCCCCAGCAAGAATTATTAGACCAGCAGCTGAATGGGAGAGAAACTTGATAGTTTTTTTATCCATAGATATCATCCCAGGCTACCAGGACCAGGCCATGGGGGGTGGGCATGTGGGGAAAATCAGGAGAATACTGAAACCCAGGGGTTCTTATTAAAAAATCAAACCCACAGTCACACCTGCAGGACAAAGAGATATGACAATCTACTGGGTTGTGAACATGGACCAGGAAGACCAAGGATCAAACTAAAAAGGAGCCTATAAGCCCCTGCCCCAGTGAAGTTGGCAGGCTGGACTTGGAATAACAATATTATTATTTGTTATTAAGAATATTTATATATCACTTTTCAACAGGAGTAGCTCACAAAGCAGTTTACATAGTAAAATCAATAACTGGTTCCCTGTCCCCAAAGGGCTCATAATTAAAAAAAAAAAATTACAAAAGGCGGCACCAGAAACAGCCACTGGAAAAGATGCCAGGCCAGGGTGAAGAGGGACAATTGCTCTGCCCCCCCCCCTGTTAAATAGAAGAGCACAGCATTTTGAAAGGCACCTCTTTGCCCAGTTAGCAAGTGTTAACGATAGCAAACAAAGCAAAATAAATTCCCTGAAAGTGGTTTGCAAGAAAATGAAGTCGCTATCCTAGTGACTTAAATTTCTCCAAGAGATCCTGGTCCCATGTACTTATTGGAGATGTGCTGTTACCAGCATTCAGTCTCCATGGCAGAACTGGTCAAAATACACTGAGCAAACTGCGTGCTTAGGTTTTAAAAGCCTTGGTTTGTTGATGTCATCAAGATACCTGATTGGAAGACTGGAACCCACCTAGCTTCTTCATCCCATCCCCTTTAGTTGTTCAGTTGGCAAGGCAGGCTCATGGCCAAGCCTAACTCTCATCTAGACCAGTGATTTTCAACCTTTTCCGTCTCAAGGCACACGGACAAGGTGCTAAAATTGTCAGGGCACACCATCAGTTTTTTGACAATTGACAAGGCACACCATGCTGCTGGTGGGGGGTCATGTCCCTATTGGCCCTACTAATAAGTGACCCTCCCCCAAACTCCCAAGGCACACCTGCAGACCATTCATGGCACACTAGTGTGCCATGGCACAGTGGTTGAAAATGGCTGGTCTAGACAGTCAGGAATGTCCTGAATCCACAAAGCCATGTGCTGTCTAGTTTCAAACAGCCATAGGCTGCTGAACCTGCACAGGAGTAAGCAGGAGTAACCTGCTGCTAGGGAGTAAGAAGTGTCCAAAAGTAATGAAAAAGAGAAGAGGAAAACAGGGCATTCATCACAGGGCAAGATAAGGAAGAGTTGGCAGCTGCAATGAGGTCAGTTGAGCTTCATGGGGAAGGGAGTTCCATAGTCTGGGAGCTGTGACTGAAAAGACCCTGTCACTAAACTTCAGATGGAGAAGGAACATGGAGAAGGGCCTCTGAGGACCAATGGAGTAAGCAGGCAAATTCATATGGAGACTGGCTATCCTTTAATTGTTTTGGTCCCAGATTTTTAAGGGCTTTAAAAGTTTATAACCAGCACCTTGAACAAACACACACCAGTCATCAGTGAAAATGGTACAAAACAAAAAGTTTGATCCTCACAACCCAAATTGGGCATTCTGTGCCAGCTGAATTTGCTGCAAACTACAAAGACAGCATACTGCAACAATTTAATCTAGCTGTGTCTAGCACACGTGTTCCACTGGCCAGATGTGCCTTCCTGAGAAACAGGCACAGTGCACACATCAGCCAGAGGTGTCCCTGGCCTTAGCTCTCTCCTGGGACATCCAGCAGGAAATCTGGATCCAAATGGTGTGCCTGATCTTTCAGGGAGAATACTACTCTAGCCATACAAGACTGTACACCCAAATCCAAGTTAGCTCTCCAATTGATGCATAACAGCTCTGCCCTGTCTGGTTCAGTCCCCAGTTAGATAACATGAAACTGAAGTCAGTCCACTCCTGTTTTAAAAAAAATTACCTAATTCAGTGAGTTCTAGGAGGATTTGTAGCTCATCAAAAAGTTCCAGTTTAAAATGAAGTGTCATCACCAAGTTACCTCCTTTGAAAAAGAATTTTCTGCAGTGAGCTCTTATGAATCCTTAGTTTTTTCTTTAAATTTGATTCTTTTACAGGTAGGAGGTCTTGTGAAGAGAAGTGAGAACATTAAAAAAAATGTACCAGACTTGGAATGACCATGAAATACAGCATGCCTGGCAAATGGAGTTCCAAGGCAAAGGAACTGTGACTGGCAAACATCATGGCTTCCTATGCGCAAATCTGGAACGCGCAGAACTACTGTGAGGAGCTCCATTGTCAAGGCCGTTTTACTCTTTCCGGTCACTGGATTTCTGAAGAAAATGGGTCTTTGTTATGGATTTCATCTTGGCTGGTAACCTAACTTCTGTTATCGGAATGAAGACAAGACTTCAAAAGTATTCTTGACATAATTAATTTCAGGGTTCCAATTCATTTCAGATGAGAGGATTCAAAGGCACCCAACTCATTAGAACTTGATCAAATGTGCACCTGCTGGAGATGCTGTAGGCGGGTTTCCTGCCATAGGCAGGAGGTTAGACTAGATGACCTTGTGGGTACCTTCCAACTCTATGATTCTATAATTTTCAGGGGACACGGGAGATATGCAGAAGATACCAAGTTCAATCAAATTCATAATCTCCAAGCACATCTGGGAAAGACTCTCCTCCTTCTGAAACCCTGGACAGCTGCTGCCAGCCAGTGTAGACAATACTAAGGGTACAATCCTAACCCCTTATGTCAGTGCTTTCCAGTACTGACATAAGGGCAACACAGCTCTGAGGTAAGGGAACAAACATTCCCTTACTTTGATCCAGTGGGGCTGTTCTTATGTTCTTATGAGGCCTCTGTGAGTGACACCCAATTGCAGGATGCAGCACATGTCCCATTGGCACCGCTATGCCAGTGCTGGAAAGTACTGACATAAGGGGTGAGGATTGTGTCCTAAGTTAGACAGACCAAGGACTTGACTCAGTAGAAAGATAGCTTCCTATGCAGCCTATGTATGGACCTACCCCTCTCCTTCCCACCACACACAGGCTTTGTGATTACAGAGCTCAAGGCCATTGATCTCTTTTACTTTCAGGGCTGCAGGTTAATGCATCTGGTGTCCTCCAGGAAAGGGGTGGTGAACAGCAAGGGGGGGGGGGAATGCTTTATAGTAAAATAGAAAGAAAAGAGAACAGTGATGCTTTTGAGACAGTCTCCATTTGTTTCCTGTTTGAGAACAACAAGCTTGTAATACTTAGAGATGGGGGAGCAGTGCCCCTCCCGTGTAATGATTGCTCCGGGTTATCAAAGGCAGCCCAGGACAAATGTTCTTAAAATACTTGGGTTGTTAGTAATTCAGTCTTGAACATCCCCCAGAGCAAGTCTTTTGGACCTTCTTCTGCATTTCCCCCAACCATTAGAATCTCCCCCCACCAAAAACATTCTGAAAGGACGACCCAGCTGGTAAGCCAGGAAAATGTTTATTCCAGTGGAGATCTGCAGAAGCTGTTCTCTGGGAGCCCCTCCTTTTCCTTCTCAGCAGGAAGAAGGAGGAGAGCAAAGGCTCTTCCTCCAGGCCCCAAGCGCCATCTGAGCAGCCAAGCAGATAAGTGGGTGGGAAGAGGGTTGGAAGGAAGGAGGCAGGCAGGGAAGGAGTGAGACAGAGAGACAGTGAAGGGGAAGTGTTTGGACTCTTGCGCACCCCACTGTGTGCCCAAAGGCCTTACTGTGCCATGGGGTTCAGTGGGACTCTGAATCAACTACATACATACATAAGACCTTTATTGGCATAGATAAGGGAAATACAAAACAACAACCAAACATTAAACATTCAGAACACACACACAATAAAATAAAACACTTGTAATCATCCAATACCTCCTCCCCCCATTCACCATAATATAGCGGAAGACCCAGAATTCCGTCCTGCCAGAATCCCAGAAACAAAGTTGGCAACCTTGTCAAGAGAGTCAGTTTCCTCTATGGAAAGAAGAGTTTGTAATTTAAATGAATCCTCCCAGCCCTGCATTTTGTTCAGCAGTGGAGCCAGATAGATCTTACAAAGGGTATCACGGAGTGGGCAGTAAAAAAATTTATGATGTAATGTCTCCACACAATTCCTGTCACAGGTACATCTTCTTTCTGAGTAGGGAATGCCACAAAACCTGCCCGCTAGCATAGCTGATGGAAAGGCATTGCATCTCACAAGGGAGAATGCTCTGCGAGCCTGTGGGCACTGCAGATGATAAAGGAAAGAAGCCGGCTTCCCAAAGCTGACTGGGATGTGCAGATGGAAAGGGGAGCAAATGGTGTTAGCTGCACAGAATAGCTCTTGACGCTCAATATCGAGCAATCTTTCCTTGATAGTCCTGTAGGCTTCGCTTAAACCAATCATACCCAGGCTCGCTGTGTCTAGTCCTATTGATTTAAGCTTGGAGAGTAAATCCGCAACCTCCACAGGCAGTACTGGATCAGTCAGAAGCTGGTACATTAGCCCATATGGGGCAGCACTGAAGAGGATTGCAAGCCAAAATTTTACTGATCTCAACCAAGCCAATGTTTTGAATCTAATAAAACCCACTTCAAGACACATAGCAGAATATGGAACACATCTGGGAAAACCCAAGGTCCTCCGCAGGAAGGAGGCCTGTATGCTCTCAGGTGAATGATTCAAGGCCTTATGCCAGATTGGACAGCCATAAAGAACTTGCAAGAGTACCTTAGCCTTGAATACCTCTAAAGCAGCCGGGACATATCTGTTACCTTGGCTAAAAAAAAACCAGGAAATTGCAAGGGATAAGATTTTTGATGCATTTAGGACTGCAGAAACCCACGAATGCTTATAGTGGAAATTAATGCCTAAATATCTGAATGTCCTTACCTGTTCCATTTTGTTGCCCATAAATGACCATTTAAATGGTTTCCAATTATTGGCAATTATTGGCAAACACCATGATTTTAGATTTAGAGTAGTTAATCTGTAACTTGTTGGGTGTAAAATACTCTATAGATTGATTAAGTAGACGTTTTAAGCCAATTCTTGTTCGAGAAATAAGAGCCGCATCATCCGCATACAGTAATAATGGCACTGGATGGGACCCAAGTATTGGGCAGTGACCATCCACTGTCTTCAAGGCTGGGGCTAAATCATTCAGGAACAGGTTAAATAGCATGGGAGCCAAAATGCATCCCTGCTTAACCCCTTTGTTTATAGCAATGGGGTGTGTGAGGCTACCACTCCTGGTATATCTAACTTTACATGATGTGTTAGAGTATAAGATCTTAATTAACATCAATAGTCTTTTATCAATCCCCATGCTGGCTAATTTAGACCAAAGAAGATCTCTATCAATGGAATCAAACGCAGCTCTTAGATCAAGGAAAGCCACGTAGAGTCTTGCCTTGGCTTTCTTAATCTGTTTATAGACTAGGTGAGATAAAATTAAACAGTTATCCATTGTTGAAATCAACTAAATATACCAAACTGTGGAGAGGTAACAGTTTCATTTGATGAGCTGAGCCCAAGTGGAACGTGTCCCATCCCTAACAACAGTGGTCCCCAATCTGTAAGGTGTGGCTCCCAGGGATGGTGTAGCAAATGCTCATGGGTGTTGCAGGACACTTGCCCCCCGGCAGCAAGTGCTCGATGTGATGCTGAAATTGGCAGTAAGATGCCCAGATCAGCAGGCAGAGCTCTGTGTGTGAGACTCACTGCTGGAAAGAGCCACCTGCTTTAAGCCTCTTATCACCATTTTCAGTATTCTTCGGTGGTCCTCCGACCTGAAAATAACTGGTGATGATATCATCATGTCTCTGATATCATCATGGCTCCTTGCTTCTGAGTTTCGAGCACAGTATCTGTAGCACGGAGGTCACCATGACAGAGGTAGGTTTGGGTAGGAAAGAAGAAGAATATTCTTTGAGGACACACAAAGTTAAAAAATATATATATTTTAAGAGGTTTCTATTCCATCTCCTTCTCGGGGAGACTAAAGAAAAGGAACATATTTTGAACAACATTCTAACATATGACAAAAGTATAAAATGAGATAGCAACATCCTCAGAAATGTTGAGAGCCAGGATGGTGTAGTGGTTCTGGAGCTTGAGGTTCAAATCCATGCTCAACCATGAAGCTTCCAGGTGACCATGGGCCAGTCACACTCTCTCTCTCAGCTTCACCTACCTCACAGGGTTGTTGTGAAGACAAAAGGAAGTAGGCCACAGAAGGAACCACATGTACTCCTTGAGTAGAGGTATGAAAAGGGTAATATAAAAATGTGAAAAGTAAATAGAATTAAAAAAAAAACAGGGTAAGGAGGAATTAGAGCAACAACTGGACGTCCAGTTGTTGCTCTAATTCCTCCTTACCCTGTTGTTTTTTTTTAAATTTTAATTATTCCCCTGAGCAGAAAATTCTTGGGCGTGTCACAAACAGAAATGGCCAGGGAACTTCTTTCAGGGGCTAATTCTCAGCTTTTTAAGACCAACTGCAAGTTTTTTGGCTGCTGCTTACAAAACCCGGATGGGCATTATTAATAATGAGAGGAAATTTTAATTGCTACTCCTTATTTGTTCGCAATACCATGATGGCTATTTTATTGTATTTTAATCTTGTATTTTAATGTTGAATTTTTAATGTTTGTAAATGTTAATGTATTTTAATGTCTTAATGTTGAAATTTTAAATTCCGCCTGTTGTAGGGCAGTATTACGTGTGGTTTTTGCTGGTCTTTGACAGTAACAATAAATATTTATTTAACTGGACCTATAAAAATCCTGGGAAAGTCTTTACTACATTTTCAAAGAACAAAACAAAAAGAGGGAGGTCATGTCATAGAATACTCTCCTCCTCTTCCTATGTTCACCCTTGTGCCAGTATCTAGATTTTAAACTCCTCGGGGCAGAGACCTGCCTTCTCATTTTGTGTTAAATGCCAACATCTTCTATTGGCTTTTCTCCCGTTTCTCTAACAAAGGAAATTAGAACAGTCATTCGTTATGTTAGGCTGTTTCCTTAGATGCCTAATCATGCTGGGACAATCGTACCAGCCTGATGTTCCCAAGAATGGCACGTCACCAGGCTAGGTCAGGTCTTCCATCCACCTTATTGCCTCCTTTTTACTGGTTCTAGCAGCAGAACATTTGCTCATGTCAAGAGGCCTTCCATGCTTCAGCAGAGCACTGACAATGATGAAGATAATTGGAAGCTGAAACTGGCATGCTGAACATGCAACACATATTACATTTGCGCTCCAGCTTCCTATATTCTTCCAGGCAGGATACAAATGCTCATTCTGCCCAGCCTTACATGCTTTCTCCCTAATGTCTTGCTGCCACCTCGTAAAGTCAGCCCAGATTGCCCTCTGGAAAAAGCACCCCCCCCCCAATAAACTGCAGATGGGTACAAACTGAGATTCTGATTGGACATCAGGAAGAAATTCTTGATAGTAAGGGCAGTTCAACAGTGGAACAGATTGCTGACAGAGGTGGTAGGTTCTTCCATACTGGAGATCTTCAAGCAGAGGCTTATCAGACACCTGCTGGAGATGCTGTAGTACAGGGGTGTCAAACTCATTTCATGTAGTGGGTTGAATAACATTCATGGTGCCTGCTGAGAACCAGAAGTGACATCATTAAGCAGGAAGTGACATTATTAAGCAGATGATATTAAGCAGAGGATAGCCAGTAATAAGCACTTTGATCTCATGTAAGAAACTCCTTAGCTGAAAAGAAAATGTGCAAATCTTGATCATATTTTCAAGAGATGAAAGAGTCCAATTATTAAGCTGGGAGAGCCCAATTATAATGAGGGCTGGATAAATTGCTTCCAGGGGCTGCATCCGGCCCACGGGCCTTATGTTTGACACGCTTGCTCTAGGAGGATTCCCTGCCACAGGCAGAGTGTTCAAACTAAGGAAGAACCAAAGACCCCCCAAGTCCAACCAACAGAGTTTGTTTGAATTGACCACCACACCAGGCTCAAGCCAGCCCTAAATGGTTGGCTGCCATACCACCACCCTCTAGCTGCCAGTCCTTAAACCCAGGGAAGGTAAAACATCTTTAGGCAGCCACCTAAAAGAGATAGAAACTCTGAAGCTTCAGAACTCACCCTCCTCCCCGGTACAGGCAAACATCCAGGAATGCAACTTTGAGATCAGTATTGGGTCTAATCAAACCAGGC
Source organism: Tiliqua scincoides (assembly GCF_035046505.1). NCBI lineage: Eukaryota > Metazoa > Chordata > Lepidosauria > Squamata > Scincidae > Tiliqua > Tiliqua scincoides. The sequence goes on from NC_089829.1 coordinate 9,337,528, forward strand.
TTTCCCCACACAAGAATTGCAAACTGCAGTAAACATTAAGGCATTAAACAATTATAAGATCCTCATAATACCAGAGCCAGGGTGGTGGCTTCCCAGTCTTTGGCATCCCATGATGCCCCTGCATGCTGCAAACACAGTGTGTTGCTCCCAAAAGTGACTGACAATGACATCATCATCAGTTACGTCTGGGTTTTCTGGCCAGATGGAATGCTTCCCAGGATGGTAAGAGCAGGGGGGTGGGCAGGGGGGTGGGCTTTGCCAAGCGTGCGAAAACCAAGCACAAGAGCTCAGGCTGCCAAGCCTCCTACCATCCTTTGTGGCGTTCTTGCCACTGACCAGCAGTGATCCTGTGGCTCCCTGGAGAGTGCCCCATGACTCCTCCCAGGAGCCATGCCTCAACACTTAGGGAACCCCTGGTGTAGTGGTTTGGGAGTTGGACTTAGACCTGGAAGATCCAGGTTCAAATCACCACTTATCCACCAAGGTCCCTGGGTGACCTTGTTCAAGTCACTGTCTCTCAGTCTTACTTACCTCATAGGGTTGCTGTGAGGAGAAAAGGAGGGAACTGTGTACACCACCCTGAGCTCCCTGAAGGAAGGATGGATGGATAGATAGATAATGTTGTTTTAAGGAAATTCAACAGAACAACAACAAAAAACAAACCTAGAAACTAAGCTCCTAATTTAACATAGACTACCCTCACCTGGAAACATAGCTTCTGCGCACATGCAGAAAGTTGACCCACTCCTCTCACAGCATTGCTAGCTGCTATGCTGGGTCTGACAATAGGCAGCAACCAGTCACATATATCCAAAGGGTTTTTATACTTTGAGAGGCTACCTTCCGGAAAGTTCTAACCAATCAGACTTCCGAAAAGGCTAGGAGGATGCAACATACCTAGGAGATAACATCAGGTCACTGTTCAAATGAGCTAGCCCAGGGCTTTTCAGACTGGGGCATCATGATGCCCCAGCCTGAAGGCCCTGGCCCTCTGCCCTTTTAAGGGGCGGGGGCAGCAAGGAGGCAGGGAGGAGGCAGCGACGTGATCCCCAGAATCACTTCCCTAAGGGGGCTGCAGGGGCTTGGCTGAACTTACTGAAGCCTCCTGGTGGTGCGGGGAGCCCTATGTGAGCGTCTGCAGGGCTCCCCAGGTCTGCAAAAGTGAAAGTGGAGTAATTGCGTGCACCAGACACACTGTCGCCTGCGGCAAAAGGGTAGAGGGTCTGGGAGTGGCTTTCACTTTTGGAACAATAGGCAGCTGTGCAGAAGCTCGCCCAGGGCTTCCCGTACCCTTGGGAAGCTGCAGGAGGCTCTGGTAAGTCCAGCCAAGCTCCTGCAGCCCCTTTAGCGATGCGATCCTGGGGATCGCGTTGCTGGCTCTTCCCGCCCACCCCTGCAGTGACTTATTGCAGGGCTCAAACTCCTTTGGAGTTTGAAAACTGCTGAGCTGGCCAATCACAGACCTTGAACCACTGAAGATTCTTGATGGTTACAATCAGTAGCTGTAACAAAGACAGGGGCTCCTGCTCTTTGTAACTCAAGCACATTTCTGAAACAGAACCTTTGCTATTCACAAGAGTGGTTGGTTGAAGAGAAACTCCCAGAGGGACAAAGATCAAGAAAGACTCAATGGCAGAATTGATGCTCTCTGACAAGCTGCTCACTTTGCAAGGAAACTGCTGTCAAAATGTTCTCATCAATCCACGTGAAATTTCACAGCAAGTTGTATTGTGAAGCCACCCAAGGGCACCAGAGGCCTTGGGTCCGGGAAAGGACTCAGTCACCCAGGCACGCTGTCGCCTGCACTGTGGCAAAAGGGTGAAGGGTCTGGGAATGGCTTTCCTTGCAGTTAGCAGCTCAAGAACTGCTAAGATGCTGTCGGAGTGCAGTCCATAGGAGATGAACTACGAGGCTACGAGGTTTATAGGAGATGCACTATGAGGCAAGGCTGAATCTGTAAGCGAGGATTTCCAGACATTGTGGTCTTGTAAGTCTGTAATTTTGACTGGCAGAAATCACGAGTCAACATGTGCTGAAATCCTCATTGGGAAGCAAAGGTCTTGAGCTGCCTTAGGAACTGGGATCCTGATATCAATACACTGGAACTAGTCTTTTTAAGTGGTGGATGCTGTGAAGACCAGATGCCTGCTGCCACCTACTGGACTCCCCAAGTGACAGCAGTCTCAATTTCGGTACCATGGGTGAACAAGCACAACAGACTGACCCACAGAGTGCAGCTATAGATTACAGGTGTGTAAGATAAAAGAGCACAGACTTGGTGGGAGGGGAGTGAGGACCTTGGAATTGATTGAACGTCTTTGCAGTTTAGCAGTTGTGGACCTGGCCCCTGTGCCGCCCCGGGGCACGGGATCACAACATGCCACCCTCCCCCCAAAAAAGAGACCCATCCATATTGAGCCTCACACGATATCCCCGGGCACTCCGAAAGCCTTGTGAGGCCTCCGGAGTCCCTTAAACAGTATTTCCAGGGGAAGAGGGCCCCTTAAACATTACTTCCGGGGGGGGCAGGTGGTGGGTGGCCTTGGGGGCGGGCGGGTGGGGAACAGGAGGTGGGGCTGGGACCCAGCAGTTATGCCAGATCCCAACCCCCGTTCCCAAGGAGCGCGGAACAGCTTCAAGTCACTCGGTCCTCCTTGGACTTGCGCCACCTCAGGAGGTGGCGCAGGAGGCACACCTCAGGAGGTGGTGCAAGTTCAATGAGACCCATTGGGGCCAGAGTGGCTTACCCAGAGGTAAGGGGAAGAGTTTCCCCTTACCTCTGGCTGAGCCACTTTGGGCACTTATCCTGCACTGGATACAGTGCAAGCCTCCTATTAGTATCTATATTAATAGATACTATCCTATACTGATATATTAATTACTACTATATATAGTAGTAATATATTACTATATTATTGTTATTAAGAATTCTTATATATCACTTTTCAACAAAAGTAGTTCACAAAGCAGTTTACCCAGCAAAATAAATAAACAGCAGATTCCCTGTCCCCAAAGGGCTCACAGCCTGAAATATGATTTTATTTTCGCAAACAAGTACTTGTCTGTCCTCCATCGGACCCATCAGGACTAATTCATTAGTTCAGTACTCTCTGGCTTTGCCTGGAATTAATAGACATTCCATGGTGTGCTTACTCAACCAAGGCAAGTTCACACTAAGACAGTTATTCCACTCCCTGCAAGAGTTGCTCTGACTAGGGAAAGCGTCACGTGGCTCCCTGTGTTACCCCCCGGGGGGGGGGTGCAAAGCAGCATGCGCCTGATTTGATGCTTTTGGACGTTTTGCTTGCCTTTTTAATAAGATGCGTGAAATGTCAGGACAGATTAAATGGGTGCAGGAAACACTTTGCTCAAGTGATTCTACCGGACTTGATCTTCAAACAGAATTTGTCAGCTGGTCCTGTAAGCCAACAGGAGAGAATCCAAGAAGGATTTTAGCAAATTACGCAATCTGGCAGTAAGTACGGCTTTATTACTCCCTGATGCCACAAAAGTATTCTGCAATAACATTACTCTGTGTGTGGGTGGAAACTCCACCCGAAGCTCTTGTTTAGGACAGCAGTGACTGTGCTCAGGAGTCCATTCCACAGCTTTCCAATGTTCTAAACCAGCCATTTTCAACCACTGTGCCGTGGCACACTAGTGTGCCACAAGTCATCCACAGGTGCGCCACAGGAATTTGGGGGAAGATCATTTATTAGTAGGGCCAATGGGGATGTGAACCCCCCACTGGCAGCACAGTGTGCCTTGTCAATTGGCAAAAGCCTGAAGGTGTGCCTTGACAATTTTAATGCCTTGTCAGTGTGCCATGAGATGAAAAGGATTGAAAATAGCTGCTCTAAACAATTACTTTTTCTCTCCCTTTCCGTGGGAGCTAAAGAGGTCTGGAAAACATTGGACTGGGTCAGATAATAACTGACCCCAGATCCATCCAGTCTGCATGCTCAGGTATGCCTCCCCTCCTCACCTACCTGAAACCCGCCTGTATGATTGCATCAAGGCTCATTTAGAGCTGTGTACAACCCATGTGTATATAAAAACACTGCAGAAGAAAGCAATACTGATGGACCTGTGTGCTTGATAAGGTCAAGAATCTTTTCTGTGCAATAATTTACAAAGGTCACATGCATCCCTGCGCACATTGGCAAAATGCCAGACACAAAAAGTATTCATATAACTGTCACATCAAGTGTGCTTTTGTGCAGTGTTTTATCACCAATGATTACTCCTGTGCAGGTTCAGCAGCCTTTGGCTGTTTGAAACTAGACAGCACATGGCTTTGTGGATTCAGCACTGGCCTCCTTGCATCTCAGAACACCTGTGGGAGGCATCTAAGTCGCACTTCCGGTTCTTTTTTTAAAAAAAAAATTCTAAATTTTATTGTATTGCATAAACAAAACTTAACAAAAAGAGAATATAACATCGATACATGCTTATGAATTACTTTTTTTTAAAAAAAAGGGAAAAAATATTTATACATATATACGACCAGAGTATCTACATATCAGCACTTCATGCGGCTTATGTTATTATGTCAAGGAATTGTTGGCAACCTTCAGTCTCGAAAGACTATGGTATCGCGCTCTGAAAGGTGGTTCTGGAACAGCGTCTAGTGTGGCGTCTAGTGTGTCAAGGAATGGCCTCCAGATATCCTCAAATAAATCCATACGCAGTTGACGCCAATAGGCCATTCGCTTGAATATTGATTAATGCAAAATATCATTCATCCATAGGGCATATGTAGGTGGGCATCTCTCCTTCCAATGAAGTACTAATATAAGTCTTTTTGCGACCGTGAGGGCACAAAGAGTCCACCTCAGTTGTCCAGGTGTGAGTCTCCAGATAACAGGTAGATAATTAAGAATTGCATACATATCCATAAAAATTAAAGGTTGCTGTAGCGCTATCTTTATAATATTAATTATTTCATCCCAAAAGCTTCGCACTTCCGGTTCTGCAGAAAACAGAGGCGGGCCACAGTCTGCCTCCCTGTGCATCAGAACACCCTCTGGACCTGACTGTAGGACACCTCTGGTTGTGTCCAAAGGGTCTCCCTTCAACACAGGTTGGGGAACCCATGTTGAGTTGAATCTGCAGATGCAACCTGTTAGTAAGTAGTAAGTAGCTTAGTAAGTAGCTTCCTTTATTTTATTTTTTTATTTGCAACTTCTTCCTTTCTGTACTAGCTAATTTTTTTCTGAATCTGTTTTCAGTCAAGATTATATACCCAAGTTCATAAGAAGGCCCTTTTTTGGTAAATACAGGGTGACCCCAAAAAAACAGAACCCATAAAAATTTTATTAAATCCTACAAAGGTCCAGTAAATTTCAAGAAACTTACTGGACTCAAACTTATTCAGTTTGAGGAAGATTATTGTTCCAATATTTCATGCACAAAGTCGACTTGTATACCCTGAAAGAAAAAAAGAAGAAAAATTAAAATTAACAGTTTTATTCAAAGATTTGTGGGTTCTGTTTTTTTGGGGTCACCCTGTATTGGAAGAAGGATTTTTTTTTCCCCCCAGGGAACACCCATGTGAAGTGGTACAATGGGGGACAACATTGAGAGATGCTGCTCTACAGCTTTAAATTTACCTTGAAGCAGCTGACAAGCCAAACTGAGTTATTCCATCTGCTCTTTGGGTGAGCAAAGAAGCGTCTTGGCTGCCCTCCATGTGAGAGATGAAGGAGCTGCTTGTCAGCCTGCGTGGGAGAGCTGGAGGCCAGAAGTGAGACCAAACCAGGAAGATCCATCCTGAAATGTTGTTGGTTCTTGAAAGAGAGAAGCTCCATGATTGTAAAAATCTCTTTGAAGGATTTAGAAACGCCTGCCTGTGTAAACCGCCTTGAATAAAGTCAGAGGAGTAATCCGATGACCAGAAAGGCGGTATATAAATACCCTGTTGTTGTTGTTGTTGTTGTTGTTGTTAAATTTAACAGCCAAAATAAAGTGCATCCATTTTTGATTCAGTCACCTGGTCATATACTGCATTCAAGAGCTGACCAACTTTCCATTTTTAAAAAAAAGTTATTTCAAAAATGAACAAATACACGTCCTTGGTCTTTCCTGAGCATAATGCTGCTTCTGTGTTCAATTGTTTCCACTCATGAGGCGAAGCAGAAGGACAATATGGTACCAGAGCAAAGCTGGCTAGAGGCACAAAGCTTTCATTTCAGCCTGTAACACCTGCGGTTTTAAGTCAGGTCAGGCAGCCATGGGCTGAGCAGATCTTGCGCATGCTGATTCTCACGCACTGAGGTTGGCACGGATTGGCTTTTGACGTTTGGTCTTGACGGCCGGCTCCCGCTGATCACTGCGGGAAATCAACATCTAGTGACCATTTTCCATTTCCTCTGAGTGTAACTTCAGGCCCAGTCCTATCTGGGCCTTACATGATCCACCGCCACAAGTCCTGTGCTGCTGGCATGGCAAGCACTCTGCCATTCTGCCCCACAGCCAGCAATGCAAAGCCCTTAAGGCTGCATATGGGTGACACCCACTCTCTGATCCTCCACTGATGCAGGTTAGTTGTGGGGAGCAGACTGGGCTGGGTTTTCTTTTTTTTTCTTTTTTTTTTAAAGAAATTTACATGTCTTCAGCAGCTGCGGTACACAGCAAAACCTTGAAGTGCTGTTCTAATGGTACTGTGGGTTCCTGGTTGAGTTGCTACCCTACTTAAGGGGGTAGTGTCCCAAAAGAAGGTTGGGAACCACTGCTAAAGGCACAATGCTAAAAGACTTTCTAAAAACCCGTGAACACCCTGGGTATAAAATTGAGATGACTACACACCAGCTACAGAAAGCGGCCTTACTTGGAACAGCACACCCATTATGAAAACAAGGACCCAATATCAACAGGCTAAATCCAGTCACAAATATCTAGCAGGCTGTACATAAGAACCATCCCCACTACAACAATTTTTTAAAAATTGTACCAATTGCAGTGGATGCTTTAGGCGCCATACCAAGCAACTTGGAAAAACACTCACACACGCTAAGTGCAAAGTACAATATATGCGCTGCAAAAGGCAACTCTACTTGGAACTGCACATAATTTACATAAATACTTCTAAATACCTTAGGTCCTTGGGGAGGACTTGATATCCAGAAAATGTCAGACACCATCAGATGAACCGTGACTAACAGAGATGATGATGATGATGACAATGACAACATCAAAGATATGACACTTTGGAGCCCTGAGTGGGCAGCTGGGAGGGGCTTCAATTCCAGGTGCGTGGCTGCATGGCCACACAGCTTACAGGTCACACCGCTTCCCACAATCCTCAAGAACATCCATGCGATTCTTGTCTGGGTTGTGACCCCTTGTGTAGTTGAACCACTGCCCTAAACCGTTGAAACTGTTGGAAAATAGGCATCCTAGACTCACACTCACACACCATGTTCATACAAAGGGGGAACATAGAACGCTAAGCATGTCATCAATTTTTCTGCACATGAGACTCAGAAGATGTGGTGGAGGGTTGTGACCCAAGGTCCAGAGCTGAAAAATGTTAAGGTAACCTTTCTGTATCTTCTAGTTGCATTTCAGAGATTGTGGGTCCAGGGTGCCTAGGTTCAGGTTAAATGTCCTAGTTAAACTATGGGAGGGAACAGAAAAGGGCATGAAAATCAAACCCAGGAAGGCTAGGCAGCTGATTCCAGGGAGGGAAGCAAGGCAAGGGAGCTTAGATTACTGTCCTGGGTGGGAGCTTCCTTGAGAAGTATCTCTGCAGGATGCCCACAGCCACAACTGCCCTAATAAATGGCTGTCCAGACAGTGCTTAAAGACCTCGGACGATGGAGAGTCTACCACCTTCAGACTGCTCCACTGCCAAGGAGTTCATATCATCATGAAGTTCTTTCTAACATTTAAATCAAAATCCCCCTTGCTGTAATTTAAACCCATTTGTCCTGGTCCTGCCCTCTGGAGAAACTGAAAACAAATCTGCTCCATCTTCTCCATGACAGCCCTTCAGATATTTATAGATAGTTGTCACATCCACTCTTAACTGTCTCTTCTCCAAACGAAGCATGCCCTGTTCTTCTGTTCTCACAGGACATGGTCTCCATCCTTCTTTGGGCCTGCTCCAGTTTATCCCTCCTAAACTCTGTCACCCAGAACTGGACACAATATTCCACATGGGGTCAGATTATGGCAGAATACAGAGCTACCTTTACATCTCTCATCTCAACACTATATTTCTGTTGATGCAGCCTAGATGGTCTTTTCCTCCATCAATCTGTCCAATCCCCTTTTAAACATCTAGGCCTTCAGGTCTAGGCCATCACCACATCCTGTGGCAAGACGTTCCACAGATTAATAGTGCTCTAAGTAGATTTGGTGAGCATCTTCTCTATTCTCTCACCCAAGTCATTTATAAAGATATTGAAAAACATGGGACCCAAGACAGATCCCTGGGGCACCTCACATGACTTTCCTCCAGGTTGACAAGGAGCTGTTGAGAAGCACATTCTGGCTGCAGTCCATCAGCCAGCCACTGATCCACCTGATCCAGTAGTATCATTTAACCCAGATCTCATTGGTTTGTCCATCAGGATGTTGCAGGGATCCCTGTCAAAAGCCTTACTGAAATCCAGATCTATTATGTCCACATTTGGTAGGGAGGAGTTTTACCTTTGCTGGTTGGGTGGCCAGAATCACAAGCAGTGGCTCGTCGCACGAGTGGGGAGGGTGGGGGAGAAGCAGGAGCTGACACTATCAAGGTTGAAGATCCTCTCCCACCTGCTGATTCTCCAGTGATAAATGGGGGTGGGTAGGTTTGCAGTGTCCACAATCCCTCCTCTTTTTTCCCTTGGACAAGAAGAGGACGAGCTGCTGACCCTATACCCACGCTCTTGTTTCCAAAGATGAACTCAGGGGTAACATCAGGGTTTGGTCAGTTTGACCTATGCCAATCAGAGGACCCATCTGGCTGGATTGACCCCTGAACCATCAGTACTGGGGGCAGTGGGAGCATCCCAGGCACAATTGCAGGATGTATGGAAAATGCCATAGGGACCAAATGCAGAGTTTTGCCCCAGGATCCCCAGTCTACATTCACAAGGGATCCCTTCTTCTGATATGCAACATTGCGAATGCATTGTGTCACCCTCCCCAGACACTCAGTGATGATGTCACACACCATCTCTAAATTCCCAGGTTGCTGAGCTCTGTGCTGTACAAAGCTTGGCTTGGAGCTGCGTGGCCATGTGTCCATGCCACTTACAGGGGACACTGCCTGCAGCTTCGGGTGCTAGCACTGGCCAATCTAGACAGAACACACGTTCAACTTGCAATCTACTACAACACCAAGCTCCCTTTCACAGGTTGTCCTGCCAAGCCAGGTATCACCCGTTGCATACCTCCCACCCCAAGTAGGGATGCACATTTTGACTAAAAACGGGGTTGAGTTTTTCTACGCTTGCCAAGCAAATGCTCGCATAAAACCTGGAGACTTTGCCAGCAGCTGTTTCAAATGCTCACAAAGGCTCAGAGCTGCTTGCAAAAGGCTGACAATTTGGGGACCTATCGACTTGCCAACGGAAGTTCAAATGCAGAGCACCTGCTACTATATCGGTCCTCCTTCTCCATAGCAAAAGGCTTCCATTGGGGTGGGGAAGGTGACAGTGGGTGCCTCCACCTCCCCAGCAGGGCCTGGAAGGACCTGGTATTCACAGTCAAGGATTGTCCAGTGGAAACAAACACTGTTTCATCATTTCTGACCACGACAAGGGCCAACAGAGGACTCTCCCTCAGGTACAAATGAAACAAATCAGATCAGTGCACCACCAGAGATTCTGGAACTACTACTCCCAGTTCCCACCAAGGCAAGATACTACCAAGCAGGGCCATAGAGTCAGCAGTTTGCACACCCTCACATTTTGAAAAAAAAAAAAAAATCATATGAAAGGCTTTCAGTAAATATTACCTGCGTCACAGTGATGTGCCTTACATTTGCAGGGATGCAAGCCTGTGTATTACACTGGTGTGCAAAATGAAAGGATAAGTGTCCTGTTATTTCTATGTAGACAAATACATTTCACATTGCATACTGAGATGCATTTATTCCAGGGGTGGATCTAAGCGGGGGACATGGGTGCTTGGCTCCCCCAAACTGTCGCACCAGTGAGGACGGGGGCCTGCCAGGATAGGGAGCAGCCCAAGCACAGCTGGGAGACCAGGTCTACCTGCCTGGAAGATGTGGGTCCAGCGGCAGCTAGATCTGGGCTCTAAGTCCAAGTGGGAGCCCAGGTCTACCTGCCCAGGAAAACTTGGTCACAGAGGCTGATCGATTTGGGCTCCAAATCCTGGCAGGAGCCCAGATCTACTGCCCAGCAAACCTCAGCCATGGAGGCCAAAGTTCAACTGGGAGCCCAGGTCTAACTGCCTGGCTGACCAGGGCTCTGGAGTTAAAGTAGTGCTCATGCCTGCCCCCCAACAAACACTGGATCCACCCCAATTTATTCTATATAAATTATTGTTACATTGCTTTACAGATGCTGAATGTACCTTTCAAACCCTCCCCCCCCCCAAATATTTTCTCTTCACGCAATTTGAGTGAGTTATGGGTCTTTGATGTTTCTCCATACTTATCCTTTAATTCTGCAAACCACTATCTATACTGATATAATTGTTCACCCTGAAAAAATAGTCGCCACCCACCTCTAGTCTGTGGGCTTGCTACCAAGATCCCAGAAGTGCCCACTACCGTTGCCTTCCACACACTCCAAAGGTGGGCAAGGGAGTGACGAGAGATGCCAGACACTCACGTCTTTGCAAGCAAACCTTGAGTTTGTCTCAGTTCTGTTTGCAGTCATTCAGTGTGTGTGTGTGTGGGGGGGGGGGGGTTCACTTTCTCAATCACTTCTATTTGGATATTTGCAACATCTCTCATTGTAAGACCAAAACCAAATCTCTCTCTTAGTACTTGGTACTTGACAGGAACTGGATTATACAGATACGTGTAGACTGATGTAAAAAAAAAAAAAAAAAGTAGTGACATTTTTAAAGACGATTCCAGCCCAGTGTACTGAAATTGTTTCAGATTTTTAGCACAGAGACTCTCCTATATCCAAAATTCTTGTTCTCAACAGCGAAAAAGACATTAAAACACACATGTATTTGCTGGAAATGACTGTTAAGTATTCTGGGCCCTGCTCTGATCCGAAGTGCTTCTTTTTGCAATAGGGACTTAATCAATAAAGAGGGTGGCCCATCTTCACCTCCCTTTGCTTAATCCCTCCTCCGCACTTCACTATATATAACTGACTTTGGCCTCTTCTAAAACATCCTGTAACTTTAAACCTGAGATCATATTTTTATGGGGTGACCAAACAGAGTGCAGAGGGCGGGCCGTCTTTCCAGGATGACTTGGGATGCCCACCCAGCCCTCAGTTCAAGCAAAAATGCTGAGTCTCTTCTCAGCAACTTTTCTTTGGCTCTGATCATCTTTGCTTCTCCGAAAGGGAAACAAGCCCATCCCCTTGGAGACGGGAAGGAGGACTTCAAAACCCCAGCAGGCTCTCACAAAAAGGAACCTGTCAGTTGGCATAACTGGACTGCTTGGGACTGATTTTGTTTTCAAAGAACTATCAAAGATGTTAATTCAAATTCAGCTTCTTCTTTTCCTATTAGGGAGCTTATCTCTCCGGGTATTTGCAGAGGAAGGTAAGGGGAATTATCCCATATACACATATTTCGAGAATCAGATAAGTTCATAACTTTTGTGAAGCAGTGCCTGTCTGTTCTGTATGAATTTGTGAAAGTTTTGCTTAGTTTTCAAACCTGAGTTGCTAATACTGTAGGATTTATGTTTCGGGGGGGGGGGGAGGGTGTGCCAGATAGAATTCAAGTTGTTAAACGTAGCCAGCTCACTGGGTTTTATATACGTATTTACATTTCAGGGAATAAATAGAAATCACTGCATTTTATTTTGCAACCTCAATATTCCATTTTTCAGCTGAATTTGATTCTCAGAGTAGTTTGCAATCACAAAATCAGAAGGAAAAGTAGAACGGTTTGTCTCCATTGGAGTGATAGATTTGCTGGAGTGATAGATCTGGAGTGATAGATCCAGAATAGAAAGTGGTTCATATAAGTGTTCTACTCCTCTGAACAATGATGGCAGAAAAAGTGGTCCTAGGATCCACAGGTAGGGCTCAGAAAAATTCCTGCCTGCAACATCAGACAGCTGTTGCCAGTCCCTGTTGACTATACTAAGCTGGATGGATGATCAACTTCCTTCGTCTCTTTTTTAAACCACCTTTACATTTTGCCTCTAGCCTGATTTACAAATTGGTATCAATAAATATAATTGACACGTTCAATATTATTTTTAATTAGACTTTATTTTTAGAAGCCTGTGTCATATTCCATAACTTATTCATTCTTGGCTCCAGTTACCAGTTCACTTCTGAAAAGCACTGGGCAAAACACCGTAACAAGGCAGTGAAGGTTTTACAGCAATTCATTTGGGTGGTGTTTTGCTAGTGTACAACAGGAGAGCAAGGCAAATGCTGATGAAATTGTATGTACAATCACACTGAAACTGAAATCCTATGCGCACTTTCCTGGGAGCAAGCCCCATCAGACAGAACGGGGCTTACTTCCAAGTAGACATGCAGAAACTTGCACTGTGAGATCGCATTTTTGCAGTGTTTTCTCAATGCAAATCAGTAAGGTAGCTGGAAGTAAAACAGTTCATAATGACCTGAAAGGAATCGGACGGGTTTCAATTCTAGAAATAATTTTTTGACAAATTAGTGACAAATGCAAAGAGGAATAGAATGCTCTGCAGATTGGGCCAGAGGAACAAGAAATGCATAGAATAAGATCATGCATTTATTTGATCTGTGGACCACCTGTCACATTGTGGCCTCAGAAAGCTACAGGTATACAACTAAACACCCAAACAAAATAATCCTTGGAATCCTTGAGCATGTAGACTGGGAATCCTGGGGCAAAACTCTGCATTTGGTCCCTATGGCATTCCCCACTCACCCTGAGATTGTGTCTGAGATGCTCCCACTGTCTCCAATTCTGATGGTTCAGGGGATCAGTTTCCCTGTTGGGTTGCAGATGTAGAAGCTTCCCCAGCTGCTATTTGTTCTTCATCATAGTGGTTCTAAGGGGCAGCAAAGGGGGGGGGAGAGATGGGAACAGTCCTAATTCTTGCCTAGATGTTTTAATGGCTGCTGGCTTTTGAGGCAGACCTGATGTTGAGAGCCCCCGGAAAATATAGGAGAGCAGCAGTTTCTCAAAGTGTGCTTTCTAAAGTCCTGAGGTTCCCTGAGACCGCTTCAGGGACTCCATGAGCACACCATAAGTGGCTGCCATCTGCCCTGCTTGTGACACTGCACATGTGCCAGCGCTCTGGGGTTCCCCAAGACTCTGTACATACACCAGTGGGGGTCCCCGAGACTCCTTATAGGAGTTTAAAGGACTCTGGATAATGAAAAGTTTGAGACCTGCAGCCTGCTGGACTAGAGCAAATGTCCAGTACAGTTTGGTGTTCGTAGAGGGAGACAGAATATGTGCCAGCCTCCTGACTTCAGAAGGAATACCCCATGCAACTCCCCCCCCCCAATTCAGCTCAAGAACATTTTGCCTGAAAATCTCCTGTGATCCATGTATGGTTTTAGCAGAAGCCGAGGCTGGTATGCTTGTGGGAGGGAGAGGCACTGCAGGAGACCTTGCTGGCTCCCAGCAGACTACAGAGAACACTTGCTTCAGTGGATGCAAACAATAATTCAGTTTTTTATGCAACTGCTCTCTGTCCTGAACACTGAATTTAACAATTCTCTTGAAGAGCTGTGTACAGCCTGCAGCTGAACACGTCACCACTAACAGCACAACCCTATGCATGTGTTCTCAGAAGTATCTCCTGTTAAATTCAATAGGGCTTACTCCCGGATAAGCGTGCACAGGATTTAAGCCTTTGAATCACCTTGGATAGTTCATGACATTTTAAAGGTGGTTATTTGTAGTGATGTGGCATCAAGAAACTGCATATCATAAAAGTTATTAAACAATTTTTTTTTAGCAAATGAAACAAAAGAGACCAGCCCCATAGCTTTATTCAGCAAAAGCCTGGTTGTCTTTCCAATACCCCCTCCTGCTTCACCATTCGTAGGGTGTAGTCCTAACCAATATTCCAGCACTGGAATACAGGCCCAAGGTAAGGTAACAAACATGCCCTTCAGGAGGGCCCCCCTTGACTACCTCCCACTGCAGGATGCAGTGCTCACCACATTGGCACAGCTATGTCAATGCTGGAAAGTTGCTTAGGATTGCACCCATAGTCTCATAGAATGATACCATTTGAAGGGACTGTGGAGGTCATCTAGTCCAACCTCGCTGCTCAGTGCTAACGCATCTTTGACAGGTTTGACAGCTTAGCTTAGCTTGACATAGTTTGACAGGTTTGACAGCTTAGCTTAGCTTAGTTTAGTTTGACATCTTTGACAGCTTAGCTTCCAAGATCAGACAAGATTGGGCATGTGCAGGGTAACAGTTGCTGTTGAAGTAGTTGCGTGTTCAAAAATGCACAATGAAAACTGAAAAATGAAATGAAAATGAAAAAAAATATTGAAATTAAAAAAATATTTTTTCAAGAAACGAAATCAAGAACTGGAATTCTGGACACATACATACGATAACATTCAGATACATCTCTTGACTTAAACATATAGCCAGTAATTATGTAAATTTTCTACTATGCCTTGTTGATGAAAGTAAGTATGCATAATCCTTGCTGTGGCTCCTTTTATTTTTAATTCCATTTTTCATTTTTTTTAATATGTGCACCAGTTTTTGTTTATTAGCCTTATACTTTACATCAAGTGAAAAATAAAGTTTTTTAAAAAAGAAGTGGAATCAAAGTCATGATGGTCATTATAACAGCCAGTCTGCTTTATGGCTGTCCTTACCATATCCCAGTGTCTGCCTCTGCTCCAGACTGAAGGCAGAAAGTATTGCCCTTATTTTGATCTGGCTTCATAATGAAACCATGTGATGATGCCTGATGCCAAGTCAGAGTGATGCCCTGAAGTCTTGTTTGGTTAAAAACAACTGAGCTTGTCAGCAATCGGAAGCATGGTGGCTGCCATCAGAATTCCAAAGCAGGTGGCAGGAGAAAAGATGGCAGTTTTAGGAAAACAAAGGAAGCTGCCCTCTGCTTAGTGTGACCATCTAGCTCAGTGTGGTCAGCACTGGGTGGTGGTAGCTGTCCAGGGTTTCACCCAGCAGTGCTGCCAGGGATTGAGCCTTGTCCATCTAGCATGCAAAGCATATGCTCTATCACTGAGCTATAGCCCCTTCCCCCAACATACCTACCAGCACCTCTGAGTCCCAGATTTTGAGCCAAAAGATCCATCCTTGTTGCATGCCAAGATACTGGTAGCAGCCCAGTTTCACAACAACTTGCACCATGGTCTGATGAACTGGAATGTATTCAGTCAGATTTTGGCATCTCAATGCAGGATGAGTAATTTACATCTGCATCAGCCTGCAACTGAAAAAACAAGAGGAAGTTATGAGGGGAGGGGAGTCATGGTGCCCTCAAGGGAGCAGCACAGACAATGTCATCACAGCCTGCTTGGAAATGATAGATGTACGAAGCATGAAAATGAAATATCAACTTCGAGAACACCTTTCTCTGACCTGCAAGGTTGCCAAGCCAAATGGCTCCTGTGAGCTTGCCAGCCTAGGATTGCTAGTTGAAAGTGCAGTGATTTTTACATTCAATGATAAACAGCGTCATGTTTATGTGGCCATGTTCCATGGGATTCAATGCTGCAATCCTGTGCACATGTATTTAGGAGTCCCATCGCCATCAGTTTGACATACTTTGGCAAAATCATACATATGTACCTCTGCAAAGCCTGCTAAAGATCTGTCTATGAGAGATTCACCAATTGTGGTCACAATAAAACACATGTCAGACTCAGGGATGTGCGGGGACAGCAAATGAGGCAGAACTTCCCCATCGTATTCTATGGAAAAGCATTGCAGCTTCCCTGCCTGTTTACACCTGAGGAGGCCCTGTTTACACCTGAGAAAGCAGGTGTAAGGAGAGCCTCCTTGGGTATAAGCAGGTGGGCCAGCTGTGCTGCTTTTCAATGGACTACGATGGGGCAGTTCTGCCTCACCTGATGCCCCCACACTGCATGTCCCTGGTCAGACTTAATTGTGTGAATTTGTGGTTCTCTGCCATTTTAAAACTGATTTGTTGATGGATGGGTTTTCGAGAGGCCTCTCAGGGAGGCATTGACGGGTCCTAAGATCTATAGGGCTAAGGAAGTTTGATTGCACCTCTGCTGTGATCAAATATCACAAAAAGCAAACTTCATGCAGCTGTATTCATATTGTAAAGATGCTTTTTGCATGACAATTTGCAGGAGTCTACTGATGTGCATATTGGCATTTTGGTAAAAAAAAAAAACTCTGCAAAAAGAATCTAGACGCAATCACATGCATGAGCATATAAAGATCACTTTTTTCCAGTACTTTATTAATGAATACAGGCATCTCAGTAATGCAGTCAGTGGGAAATGAGCCAAAGTGTTTTAGCAAACTGCACATACCTGTATGCTTAATTTTTGAAATTCTCCTACTTGGGCCAGAACACAGGGTAAACTAGAGGAACAGCGCAAAAAAATGAAGTAAAGAAAATCCCCTTGTAATAGTCCCAGGCAACCCCACAGCTCAGTGGAACCCTGATTAATTCAGGATGTGAAACCAGAGTTAAATCACAGTTTCACATCCTGATCTCACTGTGGTTTATAAACCACAGTTAAACAACTGGACAAGCCTTGGAGCTATGATTAAACAAACCACAATTTTCTCAGTGTGTGAGCAGAGGAGGTAAAGGGAGGGGGATGGTGGGGCATGCAGGCTCTGGGGGGTAAGAACAAGCGGGTCCATGAGCAAGAGTCTGAATATGACCCAGTTTTAACTGAATTGCATTTGCTGTCATTCAACCAATATCCCTTTTTCACGGAGATGGATTCAATCCATTTCGCCCCTTAATAACCAGACTTCCTGTTCAGTTGTTGGATTTTTCTTCTGAAATATTAGCTGCAGTGGATGATGCTGTTATACCACTCCAGGGGGGAACTTTGCTGTGCATTATTAGATCTTTTCCCCCCAACACTGTTTTTTTTTTTTTTTTTTAACATAGAAAAGCACTTTATAAATATTGAACATGAATTACTGAAGGCAGGAAAAAAAACACGGGCAGTATATGCAAGAGGCCTTGAAATACTGGAGGGCTTTTTGGTTTGACAATTTGCCCAAGCATTTTTTGCTGTTTAGGAAGATTCAGGGTGCTTTGCTAGATGTGGCTGTTATTAAAAAACAGATTTAAAATATGAAAGAGAAAGACACTCAGGTGGTGTTTAAAGAGTGGAACACCATTCATAGGCGGAGTACCACCATAGATCAGTGGGACAGCCCTAGAGTATTAAAATAAATAATGAAGTGTGAAAAAGCTAAAAAATGTTTTATTTCTTTCCTCTAAAAGGATGCGTTGAAATTGCGCATTGGGCTGTGCTTTCAAAAAGAATGAGTAGGCAAACCGTGACGCATTTTTGGCCGAGAGAGTTCAGCGCACTGCGCCCATCCATCCCTCATCACTCCCCACATTGCGCTGGGGTAGGATGAAAAGGTGTCATATGAGACAGTTCTGTTCAGTAACCTTTGATGCCAGAACACAGAAGGAAGGTCCTGGGGGAAATGAAAGATCAACCATTTATTATATGGCAAATAACAAATGAAGGTCATGGATGGGATTTCTGGACTTTGGGAAGTTCTCCTCTTTGAAAAGGGAAGAGGATGAGTTCTGTCAAGGATGATTCATCAGTGACAACTGTTCTGCAGACATTGTGATTAGTCCGTGGGGAAATGGCTATGTGAGCGAGTACCACATGTCCACCTTACCTGTATTTCTGTTGCAATTGGTGGCCATCAGCTGAAACTTTTGCCATTCCTTTTGCGTTTGGTTTAGCAGGGACAGTTTTGATGGAAGATGAAACACCAACAGCAGATGCCAGAGACAGCAACAGTCCAGAACTTTCAGAGGCACCAACTCTGGTGAGTGTCGTTCAGTGCTAATTCATGGCCCAATCCTATCCAATTTTCCAGTGCCGGTGCAGCTGTGACAATGGGCCATGCACTGCATCCTGTGGTGGGGATGCAGTCACAGAGGCCTCCTTATGGTATGGGAACATTTGTTTCCTTACCGTGGGGCTGCAATGCAGCTGCACCGGTGCTGGAAAATTGGATAGGTTTGGGCTCTCAGTCACTGCTTTTCTGGTGCTGTTCTTGACAGACGGGATCTGGGCCTGTTCCTGCGGTTCCATGGACCCCTTTATATGGCAGCAGGCTATTTTGTGAAACCAAAGCAAATTTTATGACAACAATGGAACTTGTGGCCTAACTGGCTAACCCTGGTCTAAATTTTTATGAGCCAGGGCCCCTATGAGTCATGGCCCACAAACACTGCTACCATAACATTTATTTTTCACATTTTTATACGGCCCTTCCTTCAATGAGCTCAGGGTGGTGTACATAGTCTTTCTTTTTTGTCCTAAGGACAAAACCTTGTGAGTTAGGCTGGACTGAGAGATGGTGACTGGTCCAAGATCACCCAGGAAGCTTGGTGACTGAGCAGGGTTTTGAACCTGGATCTTCCAGGTCTAAGTCTAACGCCCAAACCACTACACTGTCCTGGCTCTTAGTGCTTAGCACATAAGCTACTTTTTCACATTACTTTCAAAAGCAAATTACAAACTAAAAACACACACGACTTCCAGAGGGGTGGCCATGTTAGTCGGTTGCAGTAAAAGCAACCAGGAATCTTGCAGCATCTTAAAGATAACACTTTAACAGTCCAATCTTACCCCCTGCCACCACCACAGATGCAGCTGTGCTAAAAAGGTGCATGCGGAATCCTATGGTGATTGTGGTGGTGGGGTGAACCTGAAGGCAAACTGGAGGCAAGTAAGAAACATTTGTACTTACCTCCAAGGAAGCCCTCAGGCTGCCTATGGGTCTCCTTGGTCATATACCAACTATCTTAAGTGAGAGGATGGAAAAGGGGCAAAGAGGTTTGCAAGAGGGGATAAGAGGCAGCATGTGCCAAGAACAGAAGAGGTGGAGGAGAGGAGAGTGGCAGGCTGGAATGCTGGAGAGGAGGCGGCTGGAACAAGGCAGGGTGCAAGGGGTGGTGGCGGCAGAATTTGATACCACCCCTCAGATGGCAGAAGGTCTTGGGCAGGAACCTCTTCCTGCTTCTGAGTCAGGCTATGGTTCAATCAAAGTCCCTTCCAGTTGCTCAGGTCACAACTGAGCCAGCTAATACCTCCGGATGCTGCAGTCAAGCAAGCTATAGTCTCTGGGTGAAATTCCCTTGCAAACTGAAGGATGCCAGCCTTTGGCATTAAAACCTGTTTTCAGGGTCTGCATTTTTACTAGCGTTAATGGGGACTTATCCAGAGGAGTAAATTGTTCTTGCGTTATGTATCATTTTAGAAGAGATGCTTAACAAGAAACGGTCTTACTTCCATTTTCCTCTTTTCTCCCCACATGAATGCACACACACCACCTACAGTTATCTATAACAGGTACTATCCCCTTTGAAGAACTGATGACCACAGACAGCGCTAGTGAAGATGTTGAGAATTCCACTGATCCCACCGTTCCTGAAACTCCTAATGGTAAGGGGGGGGGGAGTAATTACACTGGACAACATGTTGAATTAGTCATTTCTTATAGATTTTGAGGTGCTGGACACCAATATGACAATGAAAATGCAAAATTGGCTATGGTTTGTGAGAGGTCCACAATAGACAGTTCCATAGATACGTACTGGTCAGTGTCCATGTCTTTTCCACCAGCTATGTATGCAATGCATTTAGGGCCCAATCCTAAGCCCCCAGTTAGCTCAGTGCAAGGCCCAGGGGTGTTGCAAATGTGCCAAAAGGCAAGTCTGCAATGACTCAGTAACCGCCCCCCACAGCGCCAGTGGAAAGTTAAGTTTGCGCCAGCCTGGGGAGGCCAGCACAGGGGTTTGGGGAGGGTGGGGGGGCAGGAGGGCAAAATGGGGGCATTTGGGGGCAGGGGGAGGGCGAGTGGACTGGGCCTGGGAGGGGGGCACTTAGGCCAGATCCTAACACCCCTCCCAAGCAGTCCAGCCTCACACCAGCCTGCTTGAATCTGTGCCACCTATTTCAGTGGCGCACATCTGAGTAATCCCATTGGGACACCTGCCACATGACACGGGGTAAGGGGAAGTGATTCCTCTTACTCTGAGTTGCGCCATGGCCAGCCCCAACCCCGTGCTGGATACTAGAGCCATTCAACAGATTTCATTGTCACTTTCATGTTCAGCACAGCAAAACTATTAAAGATTCACTATTTTCATTTCAGAGATAAATTGTGCGTTGTTCAATGTTATCTGCATTCCCCTGATACGACTGCTGCTTTAGTAATGTTTGCTTGGAAAAGCAGGACCAAAATATTTAAGATCATGATATAGAGGTGCTTATGTGGCATTGTGACTTCAGAGACTGAGCTGTGACTTCAGAGACTGCCCTGTTTCAAAAGTTGCCTCTGTCCCAGACACACTTGGTGGCCTTGGGCAAGCCTCGCAATCACAGATTCCCACATACAGTTCAAGAGGGCAGGACTATAATAATATTCACCTTAACAGGGGTCTTGTAAGGATTCTGACAAGAATAATGCATGGGAAGTGCTTTGAACACTTGAAAAAGCATGGCACATTTTCATGCTAAGGCTGCAATCTTATACACACTTTCCTGGGAGTAAAGCACCATTAAAACACAATGGAACGAGCTCCTGAGGAGACATGCATAGGATTGTGCTGTCAATCATCTTTTTAAGTACCTGCCAATTCTTGCCTTTGAAACTTGCCTGGCCCACGTGGGAAGACGGACTCTCTTGAAGCGGTGATTCTGGATTCTGGTTACAAATGAGCCGCAAATTATCAGTTACGCAACCTCTGCAATGTATCAGTTGACGTCCCAAATTAGCTTGTCAGCCAAAATGAGACGCTGTGAAGTGTCCCTTCTCCTCCTCGGTGCACCCCAATCCATTGCTGGCAATGGATGCCCAAAGCATCTGTGTTGTTCTGGCAGGGCGCATGTCTGGACTAAATCCAGAGAATGGCACTGGGTGATTAAGCTGCTTTCTTAGGTTACCTTCATCCTTATTTGAACTTATAGGCCCAGTGATGAGCCCCAGGCCTCTCATGTAAAGGGATCTGGATGGCGTCACATCCTCTCTTCTGATGGGGCAGCAGCATTTGTTGGAAAGCAGCCACATTGGATTTCTCCCAACATGTCATGGCTGACTATTTAACACTTCAGGCACTTTATCCTTCAGACCCAGCAAAGCTGGCAGATTTCCAGTGACCACTGTAAACCATATGGAAGCCTGATCCCAGCTCTTCCTGAATGCCCTCAGCCATTGCAGAGGGGCAAAGAATCAAACACACATGATTTTCTGTAGATGGCTTAAACCATAAGCTACATACCTCTGAATAATAAACCCTGAACTCGGATTCGAATAGGTGGAAATCTGAATTTGCTCAGCTTTCTTGCCTTTCCAGCAAGGTCAACCTTTTATAAAGTCCAAATTGGGCTCATTTTAGGCTAGACTCAGTAGCAAATCTCATTGGCATCCTTCAGTCTCAGAAGACTATGGCATCGCGCTCTGAAAAGTGGTTCTGGAACAGAGTCTAGTGTGGCTGAATTCGGGAGTGACAATCCCTTCCACACTGGGAGCAAATGTAGTCTGTCCCTGGTGTGTCTCCCTGGCTGTGGGCCTTCCTTCTTTGCCTCTTTGCCTCAGTCTGTTGGGCAAGCGTCTGTGCAGCATGGCCTCTCTTCAAACTAGGAGAGGCCATGCTGCACAGCCTGCCTCCAAGCAGAATGCTCAGAGGCCAAGGTTTCCCACCTGTTGAGGTCCATTCCTAAGGCCTTCAGATCCCTCTTGCAGATATCCTTGTATCGCAGCTATGGTCTACCTGTAGGGCACTTTCCCTGCATGAGTTCTCCATAGAGGAGATCCTCTGGGATCCGGCCATCGCCCATTCTAACAACATGACCAAACCAATGCAGGCATCTCTGCTTCAGCAATGCATACATGCTAGGGATTCCAGCTCGTTCTTCCTTCATATAAATCAATGGTTCCCAACCTTTAGGAGCCCGTGGACCACTGAGGCAAAAATTGGAATCATTGTGGACCTCATGCAATGCTAGCTGTGGTTGGTCTGTTTTTCACCCTCTCTGGTGGTCCATGGGGAAGTATCTCCCAAGTTAGCACTCACCCACAGACCACCAGAGAGGGTGGAGAATGGACCACCCACAGTGGCAGCCTTCAGTGTCTCTACCCTCTTTAATGGTCCATGGGGAAGCATCTCCCAAGTGAGCACTCCCCCATGGACTATCAAAGAGGGCAGAGAATGGACTGCCTGCAGCCAGCACTTCAGTGTCAGCTGCGAACTGTCCATTCTCTGCCCTCTCTAGTGGTCCGTGAGGGAGTGCTCGCGTGGCAAGATGCCGGAAGTGATCAAAAGTGATTTTTTTTTCCCCCCTGAGACCTCAAGGATCACTTCTCAGGGTCTTGTGGACCACCTGTTGGTCCACAGACCACAGGTTGGTCCACAAGACAACAAGACAGGTTGGGAACAAGTGACATAATACTCAGTATACTGACACTGAGTCTAACTGCCCAATCCTACCTAAATCCCCCTCCACCTCTGCCAAAAGGGAGAACGTTGAACGTGGTGTGAAATGTCAGCCTCATGTTTCAAAATGAGCTGAAGCACCTAGTTTCATTTCCCATCACAAGGTCTGACTTCAAACCAGTCAGACAGTGTCTGAAGTGTTTACACTTAGTGAAAGCCTTCACCTTTACACTAAGCGTCTGAAGTGTCTTTGAGCTTTTTCAAAGTTGGCTAAGAAGAGATTGAGCACGAAATGTACGGAGGCTCAGAGGTTCCTCTTGGAACTGTATGTTCTTGACACACTCTGCAGGGGAGGGTGAAATTCCACATATTTCTGCCAAGCACATCCCTACCACATTCTTCAGGAATGACTTGACCTTGACAAAGTATTGTGCAGATAATCAGAACATAGGAGACTGCCTCGCTCAGCACTACCTACACTGACAGTGGCTCTCCAGAGTTTCAAGCAGGGGTCCTTTCTCACCCGCCTTAAAGATTCTGCCAGGGATTGACCCTGAAGCCTTCTGCGTGCAAGGCTGGGGCAGCACCAAACAGATCCCTTCCTACTCATTCATCACAATATTTTTGGCTCGGATGTTTTGCTTTCATTATTTTCAAACTGTACAGAGAGCTGTGCACAGATAGTTGCACAAGCTTTCAACTCCTTCATGCGTGTGTGTGTGTGTGTCCCATACATGTTTTTGGTTTCTCTTTAATTTTTGTGGAAAAAAAAATACATTCAAAAACACAATATAAACAAATCAAAACACAAACAGAAACGAAGATATATCTGTTTCCAAAACCCTCACACACTATCTCACACACAGGCAGGAGGTCTGGTCTAGAGGGCTGAGCCTCTGTCTGCCTGAAAATAACATCCGAAGGTCGCCAGTTCGAGGCCACTGGCACCGTGCGACCTTGAAGCAGCTGACAAGCTGAGCTATTCCATCTGCTCTGAGCATGGGAGGATGGAGGCCAGAATGTGCAACCAGATCAAGAAAGAAACACCTGAATGTTGTAGTTTTTTGAAAGATAGAAACCGTCTTTCAAATTGTAAAAATCCCTACGGGGATTTAATTTGCCTGCCTATGTAAACCGCCTTGAATAAAGCCTAAGGAGAAATCTGAGGACCAAGAAAGGCGGTATAGAAATAACTGTATTATTATTATTATTATTATTATTATTATTATTATTATTATTATTGTTATTGTTGTTGTTGTTGTTGTTGTTGTTGTTGTTGTTGTTGTTGTTATCTATCTATCTATCTATCTATCTATCTATCTATCTATCTATCTATCTATCTATCTATCTGAAAAACGTCCAAATATCCAGAAATATATCTGTACGCAATTGTAATCTATTTGTATGTCCCCATACATTCCCAGTGTGCTTTGGCATACTGATAGAACACTGACCCCCAAAATCCCAAACTTCATTATCAAAACAGTGGATTCAAGATTCTTTCATATGGCGTTTTACCTATTCAGGAGCATATAGGTGCATGGCAAAATATAACAGAGAAAAAATCTTGCTACAATCATAAATAGATCACATCATTTTTGGCTTTTTAGTTTTCATCAGTGTACATAAATGTGTTGGTAATGTTGCAAGAGGGGACGCACATGCATGAACTGAAGAAATTGAAAACTGGGGCAAATTGCACATGCTCCAATTCTCAAGGTCATCTTAGAAGTTCTTCCCTAGTTCAACAGTAGGAGATTGGTTGCTCCTAGAAAAAGCATGCATCTTGTGTTCATCATATCAACCTGAAATGCTTGGGATTCTAGTGGCTTGTCTGCTTGTCACTCATGGAACACCAGTCAGGAGGGTCATAGCTGATAGGGCTGCCAGTTTTTCCAAAATTACCCTATTACTCCAGGAATAACTTGGCTGCCTTCTTTCCCCTCAGATGGTCTGGAAACAGTGGCACTGGTTGGTATTATCCTGGGCATCATTGTTGCCATTGGAGTTGCCACAGCCATCATCCTAACTGTCGTGAAAAGAATGTCGGGCAGGTACTTGTGAACACTGTTGATTTTAAAATGTGGACATGTGGGGGATGGGTGTGAGCAGGTGTGTGTCCAGCCAGTGAACAGTGCAGATCTAAAAGAACAAAAGTGTGCAGTTTATGAGCCGGAGGCCAGTTCTGGCCTGCGAGACCCTCCAATCTGGCTCTCTGACTGCTCCCTGTCCACAGACAATACCTGGCTTCAGATCCTTTACACTGGCACTACTGCCACCCCAAATATCATAGCCTCACAGCCCAATCCTACTTAACGTCCCCTAGTGCAGCTGTATCAATCGGGTGCACACTCCATCCTGCAGGGATGTTTTGGGTTCCAGAGGCCTCCTTGAGGTAAGGGAACATTTGTTCCATTGCCCTGGGGCAAGCCTCTGCTACCCTGATGGGTCTACTCAGACCTCCGTCAGCTACTTTGCTGGCACAAGTCTGAGCGGGCTTGGGTAGCATGAATAAGTGGGTGTCAACTTAATGCGTGAATGTGTTCAAAACAGAATGGAGTGCATTCCTTTTACAAAGCTAGAATCAAATTTCTGATGGTCATCACAACCACAAGTATACTTTCCTGTCCCCTACACAATTGCCATAACCCAATGGGGCCCTTGAACCAAAACGTTTGCCACTGGGCCCACACCCCACTCTCGAAGAAAAATAAGGGAATCTATTCATTGATTTAGATGGCTGAATTACAACACAGTCATAATCCTTCTTCATTATTTCTTTTGGCAGGCGCTAAACACCATGGAAGGGGGGGGAAGACATCAGAAAATGACTTTTCCCTTCAAGCAACTCTCCTCCTGTGCTAAAATGGAAGATGATCTATGGAAGTGGTGAATGAGAATTTACCAGCCCATGGAGATCCTATATAATTTCCTGGAACAAGGCATGATACATTGGCCAGAAACTGAATCTTTCATACATAGATATGGACTTTGCACAGTAGGGAAGATTTAAATGGGAAAACAACAAGCAACGGGCTTACCGTCACGGTGTCAGTTGCACGTACTCAAAATATATGGCTGGTGACAGTTTATGAGATTCCTGGAGCAAGACCACTTCTGCATCCTCGAAAAGAAAGGGATGAGCATCTTGCAGAGTAATAGCAATCCCTGCTACTGTGAGAAGTCCAAAACATGGATGTGTATACTCTGCACCAGGAAATTCTGAAGCTTCTACTTTCAGAGAGGCATGTTTCTGAAACTATCCCCCTCCAAACTAGTTCACAGATTTTGTAAATTACCTAAAGTGCAATACTATTCCCCACCAACTCCTAGCATGCAGAGTGTATGTTGAATGATATGGGTGGATGGATTTAAAATGTTTTCTTACTTAACTCCCTATAGGTTGGTTGACCTTTTTGGACCTACACCAGCTATTTTGGTGGTGTAAGTCGAAAGAGGCTCAGGGGACAGTTTGGGACGGGGAAATGGAGTTAAGATCTCGGCATGTGCCAAGATCCTCCCACTCCTGTCTTTGAACTGCCCCCTGCCTGGCCCATTCTCCTCCTTGAACAGCTCACTATTCTCCCCAAACAGCCCCCCTGCCACTGATGCTCTGGACCACGGTCACATGCTATGAACCATGGTCACACATGCAAGGCCTCCAGCCATTTGCAACAGTGACGGCGTGGCATTTGTGCCATCGGTCTGGGGCTTACAGTGATGGATTGCAAGATCCGCCAACTGAAGCCCTGGATAGGAATGGGCTGCAAGCCTTTTTTTCTGAATTAGAACATATATTAGGAATTCTTCATTCATTTTTTTTTAATTTCCAAATATTGTATAGGGAGCTTTGTATTCACAATTTGCCATAGCAAATTCAGTTCCTTCATCTCATCCTCTACATCCGCTACAGTACTGATGTACGTTATCAGCTCTGCCAAAAAGCAAATTCTATATGAGTGTTGAATCAAATATCTTTCATATGGTGTTTTATCAGCACAAAAGTGTATGTGTAGATCACAATCTCGCTACAATAATACACATATCAAGACTGCCTTTCTGCAGTGTTTTAACAATGTGCATTTGTAATATTGGAAGAGGGAGGGACTTGACATTTGAAAAAACTCAAACTGCAGGGAAAGAAAGTGTTCATGTATCTTAGAAATTATCCTATGTAAACTGAAATCCAAGAGTAGAAGCTACGGCAGAGAAAACCAGACACAATAAAAGAATGAAACAGAGAAAAATGTCTCATCTCTGTAATATGGGGTGGAAGGTATGGGTGGAGCTGACTATATGGGGCCTGGGAATTCTGTGAACTGAACTGGGTAACTACTGATGGGCCTAGCAGTCTGGTCTGAAGGTGCAAGTTTCACTTTCCTGTTTGAATTGTAGTAATACATGTTGGTGCTTATGGAGAAGAGCTGGGCTGCATTTCCATTACAGCTTTATAGCCCAAATCCTGAAATGCACAACATTCAGTGCACAACAGGGCAGGTGCCAGCAGCTCCTTGGGGAAGGGGACTTTCATCCCCTTCCCCTGGATCAGGGGTCGGCAACCTGCAGCTCTAGAGCTGCATGCGGCTCTTTCAGCTGTCTGCTGCGGCTCCTCCAGGTGAAAGTGGCAAAGAGTGTGACAGGAGGCACCTGTGTTGGGAGTGCAGGCTGCTTCCGCCCCCTGAGCTCACTGCCCTCCTCTCCCTTCACCCCCACCTGCCCCTCATTGGTTTCCCTTTTCAATTTTGCCTGCTCTGCAGGCTTAAGGTCCCTGTTTTTCCCTTCCCCAACTCTCCAGCAGGCTCAGCCAATCAGCATCCAGCAGGCTCCCGGCTTTTTCTGTTGGAATGGCTCAGGGCCCTTCACTGGCTGACCACCAGCCAATCCTGAGCCGACTTCCTCCTCAGCCATTTTGAGCCCTTGCAGCCTGCCTTTCCCTGAGCAGGTCCCCACTCAGTGCAAGGAGAGGCTTTTCCTCTACAGCAGAGGAGACATCCTGTGTGTCTACTCAGTTGTAAGCCCCATTACAGTGGATGAAGCTTGCTCCCAGGAAAGGGTGCCTGGGATTGCAGCCGTGGAGCCTGCTCCTATGCGTGTCTTTGTATGTATTGGCAACCTTCAGTCTCGAAAGACTATGTGTGTCTACTCAGTTGTAAGCCCCATTACAGTGGATGAAGCTTACTCCCAGGAAAGGGTACCTGGGATGGCAGCCTTGGCACCTGCTCCTATGCGTGTCTACTCAGTTGTAAGCCCCATTACAGAGGATGAAGCTTACTCCCAGGAAAGGGTGCCTGGTATGGCAGCCTTGAAGACTGCTCAAGGCCAAGCACAAGGACGGGTGAGTGGGAGCCCGCGCAGGTCTGTTCCAGAGTAAGCCCAGATGTAGTCCCTGGGCTACTCCCAGGAAGGTGTGGAGGACTGTATCCTCAGCCTCTTCCTGTGCAGGTCTACTCACAAGTAAGCCCCGCTGTAGTCAGTGGGGCTTCCTCCCAGGAAGGTGTGAAGGGCTGCAGCCTCAGCCCCCTCCTATGCAGGTCTACTCACAAGTAGTCAGTGAGGCTTCCTCCCAGGAAAGTGTGGAGAGGACTGCAGCCTGAGAGCTCCAACCAACTTGTCTGCTCAGAAGTCCCATTGTAGCCAATGGGGCTTACTCCCAGGATAGTGTGGAGAGGGTTGCAGCCGGAGGGCAGGCGGGCAGGGCAGAAGCTGGCCTGTGGTTGCCCCCCCCCCAGCTCTGGCTTCTTCCCCACCTCTGGAGTCTGTGTCCTTTTTTCCTTCCAACAGGGTGCCTCTGGAAGGTGGGGGGAGTTCTTTAGTATCCATGTAAGATAAGCAGATGTCATAACTGCCATATGTATTGGAATCCTGGAAGATCTGGTGAGGAGGTAGATGTGGTGTCAGCAGTGGCCCCTTTAAGGGTAAGGCCTGGGCATCCAGCAGAGTGTGCTGCACAGCTGCAGCCACTTGAAGGCAATAAGGGCCCTCAGGGATAGAAGGAGCACCTGAGGAAGGGGGTGTGGGTTGTAGAAGGAGTGCAGGTTGGAGGTAGGAGAGGCGTGGTGTGGCTGGCTGGGCTTATTGACTTTGATACTCTGACTGATTTGACTGACTTACTTTGGAATCTGACCTTGGCCTGTGACTTGCTTATTGACTTTGGACTCTGCCCTGGATGCTCTGACTGACTTTGTGACTAATGGACTGCTGGAGACACTGGTGTTTGGTGTGTGGCTGCTGTGCCCAAGACCTGCTGAGGACCCAGGGTCTGCTGTAGTGGTGGGAGGCTGCTGGCAGGAGAGAGGACCTCTGCAGGTTGAACAGGCAAGCTACCCTGGAGGTGGTGTCCAGCAGGACTGCAGGGCAGAACCAGTGTCATTTGTTGGGGGAAAGAAGGGGAGCTAATTTGCTTAAAGTGGGCCTAATTCTCCAGGCAGAGAATGGCCTTGGAATCAGGCAAAACACCGTAGAGGACCAGGCATCTGAAAACACAGGACAAGAATGTGTGACAAAACTAACTAAAAGCTACAAGAGGGGGCTACATTATAAAAATGGGACCTATAAGAGCATAAAGGTTAAAAAAAAAAACTATATATGCAGTATTATCTTCATTTTAGATGTCAAAAGGGTTTTGTGGCTCCTGAGGTTTTTTTTCCTCCAGAAAATGGGTCCAAATGGCTCTTTGAGTGTTTAAGGTTGCCAACCCCTGGTCTAGGATGACAACTCTTGAAACAAGTAGATGAACCAAAATCACAAGTCCCATTGGATAATTATGGGTGAAATAGCAATCCACAAAGCTCCTCCCAAACCTTGTTATTTTGGCAGGTCTGCTTTGCTTGGAATTTGGCATTTCAGTTCCTTTTTCCAAACAATTTACAGATTGGAATGGCTCCCGGGTGTGGCCATATACTGCACATGGTTTGGAAATATAACGTGCATGGACAATTCTTGTCTAGTCAAACAATCATAGAATGCCAAAAGTATGGGAGAAAGACCCAGAGGAAGGTGAAAGAAAAGACAGCTTAATAACACAGGATGTGAAATCTGCAAAATGTGGTTTCCCAACTGCCACATGACTTGTCAATCTCACACAGGATGGCTTAATGAAATTGAGGATGCTATGTTGTTTCAACTGGAACTTGTTGTATAACATGGCCGCCAACAACACACAAAGAGAGAATGGGTCCTGGGGACCTGTGATTCTAAGCTTAGATGGTTCTTTCCTCCAGAAAATTGTTGACTGTCTGGATTAGGTCCCAGAACAGGGGTGCTCACACTTTTTTGGCTGGAGAGCTACTTTGAAACCCAGCAAGGCCCGGAGATCTACCAAAGTTTTTTTACAATGTTCATGCCATCATAACATAACATTTATGTGTACAGTGTATGTTGGTGTACCTTGCATAACCGAATGAGCCAATATTGCACAACACAACATAATTAACTATAAACATTTTTTGTAATTACTTGAGTTTACTTTGATGACTTGCACTGAAGTGAATCAGCCAAGGATGCATAGTCTGGACAGTAGCTGCTGACAGCCAGCCTCAAGCACACTTCCAAATGTTCATCAGTCATGGTGGAACGGTACTTGGACTTAATGATCTTCATGTAGGAAAAGGCTGACTCACATAAATAAGTGGAGCTCTTCCTGCCTCCTTCTATCCCTGAGGGCCCTATTGCCTTCAAGTGGCTGCAGCTGTGCAGCACACTCTGCTGGATGCCCAGGCCTTACCCTTAAAGGGGCCACTGCTGACACCACACCTACCTCCTCACCAGATCTTCCTTGATTCCAATACAAGTGGGGGGGGGGGAAGCAGATCTCTATACAGACCAGTGCAAAAACAGGGGAAAGGTGTGAGGGAGGGAAGATCTCTATATAGACATCACAGCAAGACCAGTGCAAAACCCCTTGCACACAGAACCAACAGATGGAAGTTGGGGGGGGGGGCAGATCTCCATACATACCAGTGCAAAAGCAGGGGAAAGGTGTGGGGGAGGGAAGATCTCTGTATAGACATCACGGCAAGACCAGTGCAAAACCCCTTGCACACAGAACCAACAGATGGAAGGTTGGGGGGGGGGGGCAGATCTCCATACATACCAGTGCAAAAGCAGGGGAATGGTGTGGGGGAGGGAAGATCTCTGTATAGACATCACAGCAAGACCAGTGCAAAACCCCTTGCACACAGAACCAACAGATGGAAGTTGGGGGGGGGCAGATCTCCATACATACCAGTGCAAAAGCAGGGGAAAGTTGTGGGAGAGGGAAGATCTCTGTATAGACATCACAGCAAGACCAGTGCAAAACCCCTTGCACACAGAACCAATAGATGGAAGTGGGGGGGGCAGATCTCCATACATACCAGTGCAAAAACAGGGGAAAGGTAAGTCAGCCCCAGTAGAGTCAACGGGGCTTACTCCCAGGGATGCGTGGACTGGAGAAAAGCCTGCCAGCAGCTCCTCTCCCAGGGAGGAGCCTGCCAGGTGCTCACTCCCTAGGCTCCCTGGACTTACTCCTTGGGCTCGCTCCCTGGGCTCGCTCCCTGGGCTCACAAGCCTGCCAGGGGCTCACTCCTAGGGATGCGTGGACGGGAGAGAAGCCTGGAAACTCATTTCGCCTGGAGAGTGACTGGTAGCTCTAGATCGACATAATGAGCACCCCTGTCCCAGAATGTGGAAACTGGGGTCATCTGGTAACTCATTTTATCACTCCCACCCAGCTGTGTGTGAATCTAACCTTGTTTGATGCCTCTGAACCAGTCACTCAAACATATTGTTTACTAAAAATGGGTTTTGGCTGAAAAGGGATTAATACAATTCCAATACTGTAAGCCGCCTTGAGTGTCCTTTACTGGGACAGAAAGGTGGGATATAAATTCTATAAATAAATAATGTCATTTCTCAAACATTGCTCTCATGCATGTCTAACAAACACCACTGTTATTTCCACAATCTGAGTGGATGATCCACAGACACTCAATTTTAGCAGATATCCCCTGGTTCCAGTGTGGCGTGAGAAGGAAAAAAGCATCTCTCTATCCACTGTTTCACCATACCCTGTGGCATGGAGTTCCACAGACGCTCCATTTGAGTGGGTATCCCCTGGTTCCGGTGTGGTGCAAAAGGGAAAAGAGCATCCCTCTATCCACTCTATCTATCACCATATCCTGTTGCAAAGAGTTCCACAGACACTCAATTTTAGTGGATATCTCCTGGTTCCGGTGTGGCATGAGAGGGAAAAGAGCATCTCTCTATCAACTCTATCGCCATATCCTGTGGCAAGGAGTTCCACAGGCACTCCATTTGAGTGGATGTCCCCTGGTTTGGTGTTGCATGAGAGGGAAAGAGCATCCCTCTATCCACTCTATCTATGACCATATCCTGCGGTAGAGTTCCACAGACACTCAATTTTAGCAGATGTCCCCTAGTTCTGGTGTGGTGCGAGGGGGAAAGAGCATCTCTCTATCTACTTTTTCACCACATCCTGTGGCAAGGAATTCCACAGGTACTCCATTTGAGTGGATGCTCCCTGGTTGTGTGAGAGGGAAAAGAACATCCCTCTAACCACTCTATCCACCCCCTGCATCTAGACCAGCCATTTTCAACCACTGTGCCATGGCACACCGGTGTGACGCTAATGGTCCCCAGGTGTGCTGCAGGAGTTTGGTGGAGAGTCATTTATTAATAGGACCATTGGGGATATGAGTCCCCCACCAACAGCAAGGTGTACCTTGTCAATTGTCCAAAAACTGATGGTGTGCCTTGACAATTTTAATACCTTGTCAGTGTGCCATGAGACAAAAAGGCTGAAAATCACTGATCTAGACCGAAGGGGACTTTTTGGTAGACTGAAGGGAGGGGCTGCTTGCACACTGTGCTGAGGCGCCCTGCAAAATTCAGTGCTTTGCACCCCCTCTAGCTATGCTACTGGGCACATGCACACTCCCACCCCGCTGCAACCATGACTGCCGCCCCCTCCTGTGGAGCCTGTGGGCCTGCTGCCACTGGAACAGAAGGGGTAGCGAAGCACAGCTGCAGGCTGCCCCAAGTCAGCTGGACTCTCCCGCTTGGGAGCAGCTGAAGCTGTGTTCTATGCAGCACACCGCCTTAGGCAACAGGCTCAACCGGCCACACTACTGAGCCGTCCCTGCTGCACCAGGCTCATCTCCCTCCGGATTGGCCAAGCCGGCAGACTGTTGTGCATGCGCAATAGAATGAGAACGCGTGGGGGGGGGTCCCCGCCGCGCATGCGCAATAGAGCGCGAGTGCGAGAGGACCCGACCCTTCCCTGCGCCTCACGCGCACTGAAGCTCCGCCCTCTCCCCTTTGCCACGCCCTCACCCCAGCTCCCTCACGTCACTTCCGAGGCCAGGCACAAAATGGCGCCTGGAGGCGGCCGCCAGGGCTTGCTGGGCCTTTCGCGCTGAGCCGAGCCGGCTCGCGAGGACGCGGGCAGCGCAGGTAAAGGGCCGGGCCGGCAGCCGCCGCCTCCTCCCCCTCCGCGCGCCGAGGCGCCTCCCGTGCCCGGCTCCGCCTCCGCCATGAGGGTGAGGAGGGGACGGAGCGCTGGGGGGGAGTGAGGGTGAGGCTGTTGCCAGGCAACGCGGGGGGGGGCTTGTGGAAGTTGGGTGCGGGAGGGGCCAGTGGCGAGCAGCTGGCGTGTGGGGCCTGCCTGGGGGGTCAGCTCAGCATGGAAGGGGTCAAAGCAGCCCTGTCCCAGTTCCCTTGCTGTGGGAACAGGTGGGGGGCTGCACTCTGGTCGCCCACCCAGAGGGAGGTCCTCTGGCAGGACCCCCTCCCCACTGCCCCCAGCAGAGCAGGGCTTGCTGCCTCCTGGGGATGCTGCTCCAGGCTTTGCTGCTCCCCTGAAGCCTCAGTG
This sequence comes from Tiliqua scincoides, assembly GCF_035046505.1. Lineage (NCBI taxonomy): Eukaryota > Metazoa > Chordata > Lepidosauria > Squamata > Scincidae > Tiliqua > Tiliqua scincoides. The sequence continues at coordinate 9,371,127 of NC_089829.1, forward strand.
GCAGGACCCACAAGCACTCGTGCATAGGAACAGTAGTGATGCTCGAGAGGGGCTTGCAGTAGTTGGCTGACCAGGTCCAAGGGGAAGCCTCTGCCTTTGACCATTGTAGGTAAGAGGGAACTGGGGCAGGTGCAGCTCAGCATGGAAGGGGTTAAGAAGCTGCACCTGCCACAGTTCCCTCTTCTATACAGTGGTCAAGGGTAGAGGCACACTGTTCTCCAGTGTGTCTTGTCACCGTACCCAGAGGGAGGGTGCTATGGTGGGACCCACCTTCTCAATGCCCCCCAACAGAGCGGGAGCCGGGGATGGGTTGCTGCCACTTGGGGATGCTGCTGTCGCTTGCTCTGGCTTAGCTGCATCTTTGAAGTCTCAGTAGCAGGAGAAGGACCCACAAGTCATAATCTTGTGGGTAAGTAAGGAATAGCAGTGAGGCTCAAGAAGGGCTTGCAGTAGTTGGGCTGACCAGGTCCAAGGGGGCAGACAGAGTGCAGCCTCTGCCTTTGACCATTGTATGGAAGAGGGAACTTGGGCTTAAGAAGGGGTTAAGAAGCTGCACCTGCCCAAATTCCCTCTTCCATCCAAGGGCTAAAGGTGGAGGCTGCACTCTGCCTGTCCCCCTTTGTATACAGTGGTCAAAGCTACTGGCGCTCTGTCTGTCCCCTTTGGATCCGGTCACTCCAACTATTGCAAACCCTTCTCAAGCATCACTGTTACTTCTATGAATTAGGCCTTGTGAATCCTTCTACTGCTAATGAGGCTTCAGGGATGCTGCTAAGCCCGGAACAAGGGACAGCAGCATCACCAAATGGCAGCAACCTGTTTTCTGTTGGGGGGTATTGGGGAGGAGGTTCCCCCACCAAAGCATCCTCCCACTGGGTAGGGTGACCAGATACACTGGAGGACAGAGTGCTTATATCTTTAACCATTGTATAGAAAAGGGAACATAAGAAGAGCTGGGCCATCTAGTCCAGCTTCCTGCATCTCACAGTGGCCCACCAAATGCTTCAGGGAGCACAAGGGACAGCAAGACACAACCTGGTGCCCTCCCCTGCATCTGGCAGGTACAGCTTTTTAACCCCTTCCATGCTGAGCTACCCAGAGAGAGGATGTTCTGGTGGGATGCCCATCATTGGCCCCTGCACTGGGAAGGGTTCCCAGATGCAAAGGGGAATAGGCAAGAGTGCAGCCTCTTCCTTTAACCATAGAAGAGGAAACTGTGTCAGGTGCAGCTCAACATGGAAGGGGTTAAAATCTGCACCTGCCAAATTCCCTCTTCTATGTAATGGTCAAAAGTATAGGCACTCTGTCTTCCGGTGTATCTGGTCACCCTGCCCAGAGGGAGGATGCTCTGACAGGGGACCCACCTCCCCAATGCCCCCGCAACAGAGCAGGTTGTGACCCAGTTTTTGATTGTTTGTAAAACTGACAGGGCAGGTAAGGCTATGTGTATCAAGTGTTAAACAAGCTGCTACTTTGGGGGAGAGCACTGCTGCCCAATCACCATTATAGCCACACCCCTTGGCATTGATAAATGAGGTGGCAGCCTCTGGAATCTCTAAAAAGTTTCAGAATCACTGAACTATAGTAATATTAGGATGAGTAGGATCCACAAGTGGGTATACATCATATACCAGGGTGGCCAAACCGCGGCTCGCAAGCTGTATGCAGCTCTTTGACACATGATGTGCGGCTCTCAGAAATATGTTAAGTAAGCTCCTTTTTGTATCACAATTAAATATAAAAGGTAAATTAAAAAATTTTTTAAGCTTTATGTTTATTTGGTGGGTATAAACTGAGAGTCAATGGGTTTAAAACATTTTTAATGTTTATGCTGAGTAAATATATTTAAGAATTTAATTGCTTCTTAAATACTGCTGTTCTCTCAAACATCTTTCCTGTGGCTCTCAAACACCTGTCGTTTATTGTATGTGGCTCTTAATGTTAAGCAATTTTGGCCTCCCCTGTTATATACCCAGTATAAGAGAAGGACCCACAAATATTTACTCTAGCCGTGTTAGTCAGGTTAGGATTAATAAAAGGGAAAGGAAGATAAGAAGCATTTTCTTCAAACTGATGGTGGGGGGAGCAGGTTAGCTTTCAGATCCACAACAACCCCCTCCTCTTATGGCCATATATTAGTCATGAAAGCATGGTACCCATGACAGCTGCCCTCCCAGTTCCCCCACCTAAAGGATGACTGTGCCCCCACCCCTGCACTTTATTTTCAGCACTGGCCCTTAATTTCAGAAAAGAACAGTAGTTGTAGAATCTGATGGAAAGGTTCTGAATTGTTGTTGGCTTCTGCAGTGGTGTCAAGAGAAAGAATTGGAAGTTGTCGGAAACGAGTGTGTGCCTGTGTTCACCTTATGGCTGCATGTGGAAAGGAGGGGGATATTTGGGATAGTCCCACTTCCACTATACCCTATATTGGTTATAAGAACTGTATACGAACAGACCCCTCTAGATGCACCACCCTTCTGGATGATGTCTGAAGCATTTGGAACTTTTTAGTCTAGATTAGAAGAAGAGGTTAGAGGGAGCCTATAAAGTTTCAAAAAAATTGTGCATGGCATGGAAAAAATGGACTTGTAACACTAGAATTGCTAATGAAAATTGATGGGCAGTGAATTCAGGAAAGACAAAAGACTTTCCTTCCCAATATGCATACTGAATTTATGGAATTTGCTGCTACAACTTGTGTTGATGACCACTGGTTTGAGTAGCTTTAAACAGGGATTAGACACAGCCATGGAGGAAAGGACTATCAGCCACCATTAGTTTAACCAAGGTAGTTAAACGGCACGTCCATTTTCAAAGGCAGTCTACATCTGAATACCAGATATTCAGAGCACACAGTGAGTAAAGACTATTGCATCCATACCTAGTTTATGAGATATCTGTTTTGCCACTGTGGGAAACATAAGGCTGGACTGGTTAGTATTTTGGTCTGATCTAATAGAGCTGTTCTTAGATGGCTGTACAAAAACAATGCAAGAACTTCTCCTTGTGACATATAATAGACATTTAATGCAAGCTGAATACTTGAGACCTATGCATTCAAGGCCTTCTTGTTTAAGGGAGGGAAATTCCTCCCAAAGATATTTTGCATCTGAATAAAACAAGACACATACATGCTGACCACTGGCATTTCAGCACAATGGCTAGTGATATAAATGTAGTGGGATTAAATGATGATTTCTAGTACCTGTCAGAACCGACACCTTAACATGTAATTTGGAACTGGGGGTCAGCATACCATTCAGCCATAGGTGTTCACTGTGTATTATGGTAGTTCAGCTTCTTCTGTTTGGTTCTCCAGTGTTTGGATTATGTGTATTTATGTGGTCTGTCTTTCAGAGGAAGGACTACATACCAGCCTCAGTATTTAATACTGAAACATCCAAGACTTGAAAAACTAAGGCTGCAGTCCAATGTAGAGCTTCAACTGAAGGACTTTCTTTGTCTTTGAGCAGGTGTTGTGTAAATGTAGCCTTCTAGGTCAGGGGTGTCAAAACATAAGGCCCGAGGGCCAAATGCCGCCCGTGGAAAACTTTTATCCGGTTCTCAGCTGCTGAGCAGAGCTGAGGTGTTACTGCTGAAGAGGTAGCCCACGTGAAAATTGGGCTCTCCCATATCTTGAAATATGATCAAGATTTGCATATTTTATCTTCGGTAATTTGCAGCTAATGAGTTCCTAAGTGAGAAAAAGTGATTATTTTTGCTTATGACCTGTTTAATGACATCATTTCCTGCTTAATTACATCACTTCCAGCCCTCAGCAGGCATCACAAATGCTGTTCGGCCCCCGGTGTGAAACTAGTTTGACACCCCTGTTCTAGGTAGTATAAAACCTTTGGTTATAATGCAATACATTTTAATAGTTGTATCAGCCAGTTGCTGTGTATTTTTAAAGTCTGTATTAGAAACTTGTAACAAAAGAAACATACAACAGCACAAATATATGAACAATATTTCATCATAATTGATCTGGAGCATGAAGAGGATGTGCCCCTTGGGGTTTTCATAAGTGTTCACACTTGATATTTTTCCCAACTTTGGAACATAACTCTTGTGTATAATGTGAGCCAACTCTACTGCTGTTGACAAGTATGTTATCTTTGGAGATGCAAACCCAGTTTCAGAACTGTGGGATTTTCAGATGGTGTCCTCTGCACCAGGAGTCAGCTACCTATGGCCTGCTGATGTGGCGTTTGGGAGGCAAATCCTCCTGCCCAATTTGCTGCGTGCCGGACAGTATCTTATTCTGTTATGCTTTGGCATTACACAAACCAGCATTATGCTCACATGTTTCTTTTTCCTTTTCATGCAATCCTTTTCAATTCATCTTTGCTTCAAACCAAAGCTCTGTTACAGTGAAAAGAGCAAGTTATGTGTTGTGCTTAATCTCCAATCCAGGAGTAGAAACTAGATTCAGAGCATGTTGTGTGACTCAGTGAAAGAGCTTGCTGAAGTTGGAGCTGGCAAGCATAAAGCTTGTTCACAGAGCACCAACCCATGGTTGTGCATTAGGCCTCTACCAAGGTACTATCTTAGAAGAAGAGGTGCCAGGTAGTTTACAACTTCGAGGTAGTTTACAATGTAAAAATGTTAATAAAAATTACAAAATGTAAAACAGATTTGTCCTGGAGCAGTGCAGGTCCCTGAAGGCCCTGATGACATGTCCTGCCTCCCCAGTGTAAGCTCTGTCCTTTCCTTTCAGTACCTGGGTAGATGAGGGAGGGGGCTTCCTCCACCATTCTCTCAAGCCAGGGCTAGTCTTTGTATGAACTCTTTAAGAATCATCTTGCAGAGTCTTGCAGTACTCTGAAGAATTTGACAGTTAAATTGTATTGGCAGGAAAGGACTCTACAAAACTCAAATGTTCCTCAGGGGGGTGTTAGCACTGAAGTCTTGACTTAATCCAGATTCATGGTTCCATTGGCTTGTCTCTTGACCTTGGCCCAGTCATATTTTCTCATCCCCACCTACTTTGCAGAGTTTTTGTGAGGACAAAAGGTTGAGAGGAAACACGTACACCATCCTAAGCTCCGTAGAGGAAGGGTTCTATAAACATGCAAAAAATAAATATGCAGTTTTGTATTGTTTAAATATGTTGGAACTCAAACATCTCATTCTATTGTGAGTGATAAAAAATAAAACTGCTCTTTGGTACTGTTGATGTGTGGGGAGGGATGGGCGCACTAGCATCTTCCCTCTCATTATAATAACTTCTCAAGCTCATTTTGCACTATATTTTTATGGTATGAAATTGAGAATGAATGGTTTACTGTTAACTAGAATGTATTTTGTTTATCTGGAAATCATGTAGAAAGGAAAATATCAATACTGTATGTATAACCTCTTGGAAAGCTGGTGAGAAGGTGGATCTCACCATACAGTTGCACTATTTTATTTAAGACATTTTTATCCCAGTTTTTTATTCAAGTGACATCCTTATAGCAATTCATAGAAATAGCTAGTAAAACAAAACAGTTAAAACTGGAAACCCAAAACAAGCTTGCTTAGTTTAACATAAATTTGTAAACTGTGAAGATCCTTCTTTACCCACTGTCAAGTGCAGATTAAAACTAAGAGAAAGGTCAAACTGAACCTTTCCATGGAACAGATTTCTCAAACTTAGTGCAGCCACTGAGAGGGCCCTGTCCCTTGTTGCCACTTTCCATACTTCTGATTGGGGCAGAGGGCAGAAATATGGAGCAGGGCTTCTGCAGATGACCTAAGTGTGCTTCTAGGCTCGTGTGGGAAAAAGTAGTACTTGATCAGAAATGTAGGGATGTGGTAAGATAATATATCATTTGGCAGACAGAGTTTGCAAAATTGATGGAATGTGTCCCAGTTGGTTTATATTTTATTGTTGTTTAAATGCACATTTGGCTAATGGTTGTCTGCTCACTCTCCCTTAATTTCTCAGAATGCAGGGTCTGCTTTCGTGAACTGCTCTGCAAATCCCAGATTCTGTTATGCGCTATTGAATTTCTGCACTCTGAATTAGGTCTGCTTTGACTATTTGTTATGGTAGAGGAGGGGTTCTTTACTGGGGTCCACAGAGCCCTAGATCAGGGGTGTCAAACATAAGGCCCCCAGAAGCTTTTTATCTGACCTTTGGATTCTCAGCTCCTGAGTAATACTGAGGTGACACTGCCAAAAGGGTGGCCAGCATGATAATTGAGCTTTCCCATATCTTGAAATATGATCAAGATTTCTGTATTTTCCCCAGCGAGTTCCTACACGAGAACAGAGTGTTTATTTCTCATTTTGACCTGTTTAATGACATCACTTCCTGTGTAATGACATCACCTCCGACCCTTAGCAGGCATCATGAATGCTATTCGGCCCTCTGTGTGAAGTGACACCCCTGCCCTAATTGGTTCATTTCATGGGCTTCAGGGGGTGCTTGAGTAGTGAAAAGAAAAAAAAACAACAACACAGTTATGTGTATGCTTTTCTAGGTAGTAAGTCTATTGCTTTCATCAGATTCTCAGAGGGATCTGAAACCTCAACAAGTTTAAGAACCACTGTGGTACAGAGAACCACACATCTCTTAGGATAGAGGTACAACGTATTCTGCACTGTAGGCCCTCTTGTCAGTTCCTATAAGTTGGACACCAGAAACTAACTTAAGTTGTCATAGAGCTACATAATTATTACTTTGAACATTATTTTTACTTTGAACTTATTGCCTTTTAGCTTAAGAGATCACTTCTCCAGTATAAGCCTACCTGTACATTAATGTGTTTCTTGGAGATTTTTCTCCATGTGTCCATCCCATTTGAAGTTTACTAAGTGATTACATGAAGTAAGACTTCTTTGAACTTGCCTCAGATGTCTGTGTTGCTGTTTCTCTTGGGGTCAAAACTATACTATTTTGGTAGGTTTTCAGCTACTTGAGCCTAGATTGGGAATTGTGGTGGTTGTGATTTTGCCTTGTTGCTGTTTTGATGTGTGTGTCTTCCTTTTATATTTATTTTTGTATTTGATTTTATGGTTAGCCACTTTGTGAAGTTTTGTAAAAAATAAATAAAAGGAAAAGTAGGACAAATACTTTCATAAACTCGAGAAGCAAGGGCTATGTCATGAGGATTCTTTCAATCATGTTTGGTTTTAGGAAACAGTAGCAATCATGAAATAGTCATGAAAACTATTTTATTTCAACTTCTTTTAGTACTTCATTAACTTTGAAAGTTTTTTTCTATGCAACTATGAAGCTAGGAACCTTTGCAATTTATTGTTTTTACATTTTTACGAATAAACATGTTCAGTTGAGTTTTGAATTTAGAGTACTTTGAAGGTAACTTTGCATTAAGTCGGTGGTTCCCAACCTGGGGTACTTGCCAGGACATTTAGGATTACGTGAACAAATTTAATAATGGCAGGGAAAGCTGCACATGTCAACAATGAAAGACAAGACACAAGTCAAAAGTTGAATTAATGAATGAGTGTTGAATTAATTAAACATTATGAGTGTTAGCGTGGGTTTTCTTCATTATTTAACCTTGAGAAAAGTCCACATTCCCTCACTTTGTTATTTTGGTGGATGGAGGGTAGTCCCTTCCAAAAAATTGTGTTGTGAACATGCCACTGCAGTGTGCATGCTCAGTGGTGCACCTTTTCACAAGCTAATCTCTCATTCTTTTTTGCTTCATGCCATTGTGCTGGTACTGGTGTATATATAAGCGGGTACCTTAGTCAGTCTGTTGAGCAGAAGTGTTCTTCTGGGTCTGTGTGTTCATTTGTTATTCCATCACATTTTAATTCCATTATGGCAATTAATTTACCTTTACAACATACACATTTGAAATAACATCTATATTAATCACAAACATTTTGCTCATATGAAAAGTACAACTTATGGAAATGCGCTACCAAGTGATATGCAAGTGAAAAAAGGTTGGGAACCACTGCATTAAGTAATGAGTTTGTTTTCTGAGAAATGGAAAGAGCCCCCCCTCCCTTGATTTGAATATAGTTTCAAATCACTTATAAACCTGTAGGTAGGCATATATTACAATTGTCTGTTTTTCTTTTTAGGGTTCATGTAATCACAGGAGTTTCTTTGTTGTATGTATCTTTTCAGAACACAACAGGATTTCAGAATGAATCAGGTGAGTTTAACTGTTAGACTTCCTCAAAAGTAATTTTTCAGATGGTAGAAATTATCTACTCTTTTTGGTCAGAATTTTAATCCAACCAAAATCCAAAATATGAGACTCTTTAATTAAAATATTCCGTTCTCTTTCTAGTCATGCTGAAATTGTGAAGTTCCATTTTGTTGTCTTTTAAGGTGGCTTTTCTTATGCTAATCTGGTTATGGGATAATATCGCTGGCACTATTTACAAGAAATGTTGTTCTTCAAGAAACTTTTTTTATATACATAATACTTGGGTAGAGCCCATTTGATAATCACAAACCAGAGCTCACACCCCCTGCATTTCAACTTAGTCACCAGAATTTATTGCAAAGGTTGGTTTATTAATAGAGGTGCTTGAAAATTGTATTACTACTTTACTCAGCCCATTGTGACCAGTAATACTTAGGCTGTATCCCTATCTTACTAGAAACAAATACCTATTTAAGAATCAGTCTGAACATGTTGTAGCACATATCCGTGTAACTCAGTGTTTCCCACACTGTAAGACAGGACCAACGAGTGGTTCACGAGCCGGTTTTTGGTGGGTCACGAAAAGTTCTTGAAATATTTACAAAAAAGAACTTTGCAAGGACCCTTGCCCAGTTCTTGCATTAGAAAATTGTTTAGTGGAATGCTATCCTATGATACCTTACATCCTATGATGTAAGGTAATGCTTATACCCCCAAATTAAAATGTCACATTTTCCAATTTTCTCTAGTAATTAGCGTGCTGTAGATCACTTGCTAACCCAGGTTCAGCCTTTTGTCTGGCCTAGAAATCCCTAACTGCACGTCTTGCTCCCCATTTCAGCCTTCTGGGTGCCTTGGAATGACCGTAAAGGTTTAAGGGATCAGACTCCTTTTGAACTCCTTTTCTAGGGAGCGTTTAGCAAATGTCTATGTATGCGTACTATATGCAAAGTCTCTAGCAGTCTTGGGAGCACAGGAGTTTGATTATTATTGATTAATAAATCATTTATTATTATTAATAATAATAAAAATATTTTTCAGCTAGTGCAGGGGTGCCCAAACCCTGACCCAGGGGCAACTTGCAGCCCTCAGGGACTCTGTCTGACCTGCAGGGAGCCCCCAGTCTCCAATGAGCTTCTGGCCCTCTGGAGACTTGCTGGAGCCCTCGCTGGCGCGACGCAACTGCTCTCAGAGTGAGGATAACTGTTTGATCTCTTGCATGAGCTGTGGGATGAGGGTTCCCTCTGCTGCTTGCTGTTTCACATCAGTGATGTAGCAGCAAGGCCAGCCTTGCTTTGTGCAAGGCGTTTTATAGGCCTTGTGCTATTGCAAGACCTTCTTTCATTCATATAAGTTCCATCTCTAATCATTTATGTAAATTTATTCAAATTTGAAATGTAAATTCTTTTTTTTCCTGGCCTCCAACACAGTGTCAAAGAGATGATGTGGCCCTCCTGCCAAAAAGTTTGGACACCCCTGGTCTAGTGGGTCGCAATAGATTGTTGTTAAAAGTGGGTCCTAGTACTATAAAGTTTGGGAAGCACTAGTGCAACTGAATAAATCAACACCCTAGCTGTGCTTGTTGCAGTTGTGAGGTGTGTTCTTTTAAGTGAGGCCGCTTATAATGTTCAGCTCAGTCCTTAAGTGTGTATGTGGGACTGTTTAAAAGTTTCAAGTGACCCAGAAGCTGTTGCTAACAAGAGCAAGGTGATTGGTGCAGATCCCCAATTTTGTATCAGTTGCACTAGTTACCAATTCATTCTCAAATCCAGTTCAAAATGCTGGTTAAGTTTACATTCTTGTGGTTGCAATCCTGAACAAACTTACCTGGGAGTAAGCCCTGTTGATTATAATGGGACTTCTGAGTAGACATGCCTAGGATTGGGCTCTGTATGTGCTAGGACCAAGTTTTCAGGATTGCTCAATTCATGTGAGCCTACCTGGATGCTTAGATCTACATCTCCAACTCTGCCCTTTGGCCCATCTTCAACACAGATTGGCAAAAGGCAGGACCCTTTTGGTAGTGGCACTGCATTTACGGAATTTAATCCCTGAAAATGTGTACCCCGACCCCACAATGGCTCTTTTTAGGAAGGGCATGAAGGCATTTTCATTCTGCTTGGCTTATAATTTCCTTGGCATTCTAATGCTGGTTTTAATTGCTAAATGGTGTTATCCTGCTGTTTGTTGTAATATTTGTATTATTGTTTTTGGCTTTTTGGTTAATAGTTCTTGCTTTATTTCTTCTTTTGCAAACTATTTTATGAATATTTTAACAGTGTATACATTTTCTGAAAAGCTCCACCAAGTTCAGTGTATGTTGTTCCTAAATAATTATGTATAGGCTATTAGAGGTAGGTTTTTAATAACAAAATAAAAGCACATAACACTGCTTTCTGTACTTCTCGTTTTTGTTAAAAACAAATCCAAAATCTTCCAAAAAATAAAGCTACTCTCTAACACCTCTACAAGCATGTGGCTGCATCTGATGATACTATCATCATCCATCTAGTACACTTTTAAGGCAATTATAATTATAAAATTGCACTCTTGGAATAAAAACACATAACCTTGCTTTTTGTGTGTGGCTTTGTTGTTTCGTGGCTTGCAGGTTGTACTCCTATCAGATGACTTAAAGAAGTTTGCAAGCAGTATATGATGGTGAGGCTTGTCCGTAATTGTGGCAGAAGCAGGGGCACATGCAGGAAGCACAGACAAGGACAGAACAGATGCAGTGCCTATCATTTAGCTAGGCCCACCCCATCTCTCTCTCACTGGGGATGTTTGGAAATTTGGTAGGTACCATCATGGCAAGGTGAGGAAATGCTAGACAAGGAGCGGCACCTTTGGAAACCTCCCTCTCTCATCTGTAAAAATAGGTTCCCGAAATCTGGGAAACAATATATCTTGATTTTCATCACAGTTTTCAGGGATGGTGGAATGTAGGGGTGTCATTGCATCAGCAGTACCAAAATTATATATTAGAGCAGCGATTTTCAACCTTCTTCACCTCCCAGCCCACTGAAAAGACACTAAAATTGTCAAGGCACACCTTCAGGTTTTTGACAACTGACAAGGCACGGCATGCTGCCAGTGGGGGGCTAACATCCCCCACTGGCCCTACTAATAAATGACTTTCTTCCAAATTCCTACGGCACACCTGTGGACCACTCATGGCTCACCAATGTGCCATACTGCAGTGGTTGAAAATGGCTCTATTAGAGCATCAACTGCCTGGTGTATTTTATTTTTGCTGTGCCTTTATTGGCGAGTTGTGACTCCATGGTTTGAATTCCGAAACTTAAATACCGTACTATCATACTTGTGTAATCATTCATTAATTTCATTTCATAAACCTTTATTGGCATTAAAAGCAGTTAAATACATAAAGTAGCTTGCCTTCATTTACATGTCCCAAATAATAGTTCATGAGCTACTACATTTTTTGATAACAGCCACCAGGAAGTCCGCTACCAAGTTTGTAATTACTTCGGAGCTATCCTCAAGGAGGAAGCCCACACAGTCTTTGAAGGGGCCAATAAAGTTAGATAATATTGGCTCTAATAGGCGTTAACGAAGATAATTATGAGCGGAGCAGTGACACAAAATATGAGTGGCAGTATCAGGTTCCAGGTGGCAAAATTCGCAAATTCTACACTCGTGGGATATTTTGAAACCTTCCAGAGAGGACTGAAGAAGGGAAAATATCAAATCTTGCAAGCATAAAGGCTCGCCTCTTGCCAAGATTCAGTAACTTTCGGAAATAGTTACAACCATGACCAAAAGAGGGGTGTAATCAGAAAACCCATAAATATGGAATATCAAAATTTGCAGCTGCCATTTCTGTAAGACTTAATAATAAAAGAAATAATGTATATGGGAATGAATGTTGTTTGCTCTTGTTGTGAGCAGCTTTAAGACTGAAAGTCACACCTTATCTTAAGAGACAATTTAGGGGCATGAAGGAAGAACAGGAAAGTTAAGTCAGTTGCACACAAATTAACTTTTGCTACTTATATACTATGTGTTCATCTGCTGTCAAGTAACTAAAGATTGAGAAACTAGTATTGCTGGGGGATAGGTCAGAAATATCTCCAAGAATATGGTTGAGATTTAGAAGGTCCTCATCTATGCCCTTTTTTAAGCAGAATTGGAACCCAGCCTATGGTTTGAATGCTGCCACCTTGCTGAAACTTAGAAGGTCTGTGTCTGGCAAGAGTCTGGTTGGGGACTACTTTGGAATACCCTGCACGTGTCTTGAACTTTACTGTTGAAAAGCAAGATGCAAATGCAGTTCAGTAAATAAACAATTTTTATCTACTGCAAGCCTGAGTAGCAGGAGCCCATTATAAGCTGTTAGGAGAAGGGGTATATTACATCCCAAGTATGCCTAGTTTTTCTGTGACATTTTTGGGCCCTTTGGAATCGGGGAAAACCTCTTCAAATGTTATCTTAGACTTCCTCTTGCTTAACCACATCAGTTTCTTCTCCTTGCTCATGTAAGGTGTCTGACTGGCTATTGACCAGCCTGAATATTTGCGATTTTCAGAGTTACTTTTTGCTTTCCCCTGCAATATATTGCTTGGTTCACCTTCCCTGCTGTATCTGTGACATACTTTAATCTAGATGTTGTGAGTATACATCTCCTTGGAAAGAAAGAACGGAAGCACTTGAGCTAAAGCAGGGGTGCCCAAACCCCGGCCCTGGGGCCACATGCGGCTCTCAAGGTCTCTCAATGCGGCCCTCAGGGACACCCCAGTCTCCAGTGAGCCTCTGGCCCTCCAGAGATTTGTTGGAGCCCGCACTGGCCCAATGCAACTGCTCTCAGCATGAGGGTGACTGTTTGACCTCTTGCGTGAGCTGTGGGATGAGGGCTTCCTACACTGCTTGCTGTTTCATGTCTGTGATGCAGTAGCAGCAGCAAAGGAAAAGCCAGCCTTGCTTTGTGCAAGGCTTTTTATAGGCCTTGATGCAAGACCTTCATTCATTCATATAAGTTCATCTTTAATATATTCATTTATGTAAACTTATGTAAATTTATTCAAATTTTAAATGTAAATTAATTCTTTTTTTCCCTGGCCCCCGACACAGTGTCAGAGAAATTATGTGGCCCTCTTGCCAAAAACTTTGGACACCCCTGAGCTAAAGGAATGAGCTTTATGACCAAACAGGTTTCTGATAACACGTTTAATATGACCGGAAAGAAATTCAGATATGTCTAACATACAGATAGACTGAATAAGTTGGTTCAGATGTAATGCCAAGCCATAGTTTGGCATTACAGGCATAAGTCCTATGTGAACACACTTCTCCATCTTTTGTCTGATTTTTCTTTCATGCTTCCAATTTAGTTATGAATCATTGTTGAAATGTATGTGCCTGATTTGGATTTAATGGCCAAGTGGAGCAAGAGAGCAGGAAGTATGGGTGTTCTTGGACTCGTTTCTGTAGTGTCAGACTCTGATTTGTTTCTTTATCTGAGCCAACGCAATGTCTGTTGGAACTAGTTTCTAATATTTTTATCTTATTTTATGCACTTGTAAATTCCCCTTCTGTTAACTGATAGAATGGGAGCAAAAAACACAAGATGTAAACCTGGTATGCCTGTTGGAGTGCAAAATAGATGAGTACACTTCAGTTATAAAGGATGCATATCTGTTTCCAGTTTACCTTTTTTCCATGGAAATATTCAGCATGTGGATCTGTAATTTTGTCCAGAGAACATACACAGAGAGATCCAGCTCTGACAATATGGAGATTTGGTCCTTGGAACTGCAGTTGTTTGGGATTTACGTGTAAGGTGTTCTGAGCTCCTTGGCTGAGGAAGTTATAATATTGCAAAGAAATACAGGTGTGTCTTGGTATCTGCAGGCATTCTGTTCCAGGACACCCCCCCCCCATGTGGATACTGGTGACACCTTTAAAAAAAAATAGTGAAAGTGAACAAAAATGATACAAATAACTCTGTTTACCTTAGCACAGTGAAACTGCTGTGTTTTCAGACAGCTTCCCAAGCTGCCAGCAGCCTCTTCCTGGTCACTCTGAGGCTCCTCCTTTCCCCCAATGTCGCCCCAAAATGCATTGCAACCATGAAAAGAATGCATCATGATGCATTCTGGGATGACATTGGGGAAAGGAGGAGCCTTGGAGTGGTGAAGAAACTATAGGCAGCTTTCCAAGCTGCCTGCAGCCCTGAAAAACAACTAAACAAGTACTGACCAACCTTCCTTTCTTGGGTAAGGTGATTGAGCTGGCATCTCAGCTCCAGGGGTTCTAGATGAGACAGATTATCTGGACCCCTTCGAATCTGGCTTCAGGCTGAACTTTGGGACAGAGACCTGCATCCTGGTGCCCTCCCTTGCATCTGACGTAGCCCATTTCAAAAATCAGGAGGTTGCACATGCACATCATGGCTTGTAACCCGTAATGGATTTTTCCTCCAGAAACTTGTCCAATCCCCTTTTAAAGGCATCCAGGCCAGATGCCGTCACCACATCTTGCGGCAAGAAGTTCCACAGACCGACAACACACTGAGTAAAGAAATATTTTCTTTTGTCAGTCCTGACTCTCCCAGTACTCAATTTGAGTGGATGTCCCCTGGTTCTGATGTTATGTGAGAGTGTAAAGAGCATCTCTCTATCCACTTTATCCTTCCCATGCATAATTTTGTATGTCTCAATCATGTCCCCCTCAGGCATCTCTTTACTAGGCTGAAGAGGCCCAAACGCCGTAGCCTTTCCTCATAAGGAAGGTGCCCCAGCCCCGTAATCATCTTCGTTGCTCTCTTTTGCACCTTTTCCATTTCCACTATGTCCTTTTTGAGATGTGGTGGCCAGAACTGGACACAATACTCCAGGTGTGGCCTTACAATTGATTTGTACAATGGCATTATAATATTAGCCGTTTTCTTCTCAATACCTTTTCTAATGATCCCAAGCATAGAATTGGCCTTCTTTACTGCCACCATACATTGGGTCGACACTTTCACCACCACCCCAAGATCTCTCTCCTGATCTGTCACAGACAGCTCAGAACCCATTAGCCTATATGTGAAGTTTGGATTTTTTGCCCCAATGAGCATGACTTTACGCTTACTTACATTGAAACGCATCTGCCATTTTTCTGCCCATTCTGCCAGTCTGGAGAGATCCTTCTGGAGCTCCTCACAATCATGCCTGGTCTTCACCACTCAGAAAAGTTTGGTGTTGTCTGCAAACTTAGCCACCTCACTGCTCACCCCTTTCTCCAGGTCATTTATGAAGAGGTTGAAGAGCACCGGTCCCAGGACAGATCCTTGGGGCACACTGCTTTTCACTTCTCTCCATTGTGAAAATTGCCCATTGACACCCACTCTCTGTTTCCTGGTCTTCAACCAGTTCTCAATCCAGAAGAGGACCTGTCCTCTAATTCCCTGACTGTGGAGTTTTTTCAGTAGCCTTTGGTGAGGGACCGTGTTGAACGTCTTCTGAAAGTCCAGATATATAATGTCTATGGGTTCTCCCACATCCACATGCCTGTTGACCTTTTCAAAGAATTCTATAAGGTTTGTGAGGCAAGACTTACCCTTACAGAAGCCATGCTGATTCTCCCTCAGCAAGGCTTGTTCCTCTATGTGAAGACAGATGCAAAGAACTCATTTAATTTCTCTGCCATCTCTAAGTCTCCTATTATCCCCCTTTCCCTTCCTCACCATCCAGAGGGCCAACCGCTTCTCTGGAGGGTTTCTTGCTTCTAACATATTTGAAGAAGCTTTTATTATTCCCCTTAATGTTGCTGGCCATGTGTTCTTCAAATTCTCACTTGGCCTCCCATATCACCTTCTTACATTTCTTTTGCCACAGTTTATGTTCCTTTTTATTCTCCTCATTAGGGCAAGACTTCCATTTACAGAAGGCAGCTTCCTTGCCCTTTACAGCCTCTCTAACTTGGCTCATTAGCCATGCGGGCACCCTCCTGGATTTAGTGGAGCCCTTCTTTCTTTGTGGTATACACCTCTGCTGGGCCTCTATTACTGTTGTTTTAAGCAGCCTCCATGCACTCTGGAGAGATTGGCCTCTTTTTACCTTCCCTTTCACCCTCCTTCTTACCAGCCTCCTCATTTGAGGGAAGTCCGCCCATCGGAAGTCAAGGGTTTTTGTGAGAGATTTGCCTGGTATTCTTCCCCCGACGTGCACGTCGAAATGGATCGCAGCATGATCACTGTTCGCCAATGGCTCCGTAACATTGACATCTCTAACCAGGTCATGTGTACCGCACAATATTAAATCCAGAGTCACCTGTCCTCTGGTGGGCTCCATGACTAGCTGCTCTAAGGCACAGTCATTTAGCACGTTGGTTACATTGGCGACCAGGGTGGTTACTGGAGCTAGGCAGTTTGTATCTATCGGACCGCTGATTTGGCGACTGCATTGGCTGCCCATTCATTTCTGGTCCCAATTCATAGTGCTGGTATTGACCTTTAAAGCCCTCCATGGTCTGGGGCCAGGTTATCTGAAGAACCGCCTTCTCCTATATATTCTGGCCCACCCTCTTAGATAATCTGACGGGGCTTTCCTACAACTGCTGCCTTTCTCCCAAGTTAGGGGATGATGGCACAGGGGCAAGCCTTCTCGGTAGTGGTGCCACAATTATTGGAACTCCCTACCAGGAGACTTAAGATCTATCCCCCTCTCATGGCATTTTGGTGAGGGCTTAAAACATTTTTCTTTTGGTTGGCATTTGGGTGATAGGTTGTTTGCCTCCTGTTCCTCTGTAGCAGTTCCTTTAGCATAAATAGTTTTTGCCATCCTCCAATTGTTTTTTAAAAAGATTATTTATTTTTTGTGATTTTATTTATTGCTTTTATATTGTATATTTATATTCTATTGTATATTTTTAGCTACACTTTGTAAGCATCTCCTTTTACAGACGAAGCGGGGGGGAGGGTAGAAATCTTTTAAATAAACAGACAGCTATTAGCATTCTTGTTCACTTTCCCTGTCTTTTTAAATTTAAAGTATTCCCCGGTATCTGCAGATGACTGAAACCATGGATACTGAATCCGCAGACATGGGGGTACATATGTACTGTATTCTGCTTACTGTAAAACTACAGTTGAAACATATGCACCCTTAATCTATCTTCCAATGATTACATGGCTCGATGCATTCATGTGATAAGTATGAGAGCAAACCAAAAGGTGGTGTGCTCCAAACAGATAAGACTGCAAATGGTTTGTTCAGTACAGACAAACTTTAGATGCTCAGAGGTCTTGCTAGATTAGTTAAAGGACCGCTTTGCTAAATGGTCTGAAGCCAGGTCCTTTAGGTTCTCACCTGTGTTGAAAAACAGAGAAAACACTAAAAGGACGGAGGGTAAAAGGCTACACAGTTGCATGCAAGAAGAAGGGAGGCAGCTTAGAGGGAGGCCAGCGGCCAGGAGATTTAAACTATCCCAGCCTGCTGAGTTGCATTGTTCAGGTTGATGCAGCCAAAATAAAATATCTGGCTAGAAATATCCATGGGAGGCAACATATAGAGGAAGAAAGGAGCCAGCCAAACATGCTAACATTATGATTTAGAATTTATCTCAGCTTTATTATTGCAATTTAAGTTTCTACCTATCTTGACTGTATCTCAGCCTTATGTCAGCTTTATTTCAACTTCAGTAAGGTCAGTGTGATGCTTCTTAAGTGGACTGGCCTGATGAGAGAGGAGAAGAAAGTTGGGGTGGTTTTATAGCTGGACAGCAAGGCTTTGCATGTCAGAGGAGAAGGGAGCGAATAGTTCTGCAACAGGCAGCCAGACATTGTGCTTTGGGAAGAGGAGGATGGAGTAGAAAGCAGAGAGGAAATCCAGGACAAGTTGAAGATGCTGGTATTACCTTCCTGGTTCACTTGGTGCACCGTCTTTAGAACAAGAGTTGGATGCCATAATGTAGCCTGATGAGGGCACTCTCACTGGAGCAGCAAAGATGGGATTCCAAATTATGGATCTGGAGCTTGTTCTCTTTATAGGGCATTTTTTGGGGTTTCCTGGGTCACCTTGGGCCAGTCACTATCTCTCTGCTTAACTTGCTTCACAGGGACAAAAGGAGGAAAGGAACCATGTACACCACCCTCAGCTCCTCTTAAAGGGTGATGCATTTTACAACATTTTAATATTTTCCCATATAATATTATTTTGTTTTAGCAAGGCTTGTTCCAGCCTTCTGTTATCTTTCCATGTTGATTCTCATGCTGGGTCTTTTGCTCCCAGTTCCTGGGGGGTTGGGCTTGCTAGACTTTTGGTGGATAGTGAGGTTAGAGATCCTGTTCCTGAGAGATATCTGGAGGGCCGACCTGTACCTTCTGGATGCATCCAGAGGTGTTCTGAGGCCTCCTTCCATCTCAGAGGTCTTTGACAGACCCTCGAAGACTCACTTTTTTCAGAAAAACCAAAATGTGTCTAAGAGGCCTCTGGTAGGCCGTCTGAGATGTGAGGAAGCTGTGCACAGCCTCCTAGTGTCTCTGAACACCTTCAGACACGACTGGAGGGCTCCTCTGATCACCTTCAGACACACTCATACACTCTCTCTCTTTCTTCTTAGGGATAGTCACCAGAAAAAAGTTAACTACAACTTCAAAACTTATCAGTTTTACTGGTATTGTATCCATTTAGTTTATTTTACAAAAAATAGGTGTTTATAAAAATGAGAACATTTTTGCAAAATAGCTTTGTTTAAAGTATCGGTATCTCATGTTCCAATCATAGGATTTTTGAGTTGGCTGACAAATATCAAAATTATATAAATGTTGTAACTCAGTAAAACAATGTTAGTAATATAATCCACAATATAATCACAGTTCAAAGATGTATTTCAGAACAGCAGCAGCATCAGATCATATAAACAGTGACAAGAAAAGCAGCACCATCAAATTTTTCCTGAAGGTTAGCAGAACAGAACTCCCTGGCCAGGGAAAGAGCATTCCAAAGCTGTACCACAACAGAAAAGAAATATTAGCAAAATGTTTGTAATTAATAATACAAGCCCTCATCTCCTCTATATGAAAGCCCAAACCTCATGTATTTATCACAGTGTTTTCTCTTTTTATCTGTTTGAAGAACAGAAGACTGCACTGTTTTACACCAGAAGTGTGCTGAGAAATTCTGGGTGATTGATCACTTTCCATATTACGTTTCAACTTTTTTACTGTGCTGGTTTTCAATCACTGGTTCATACATGAATTGATGACCAAAAACTAGCTATTGGTGGGGCTTTCACAGCCAACTATCTACCTCCCTTCCTGCCTTGCTGGTCCTTGCAAGGCATTCCTATCCTGCAAGGCATTCTGGAGCATGACCTGCCTTTTTCTACCATTATTCCATTCTTTTTCAAGTACCCCTAAAGGTCCTGTTGAGTGTCCCTGGTTGTACATGAATACCAGGTTGGGAACCGCTGTTTTACTGGTATGTTGTTTACAGTGCACTTACTCTGATAGTGCTTACACAAAGGTGATGAAGATCAGAATTTAAAAAGAACAAAAATGTATCTTATGATCTTTTACTATGTTTTTAATAAATTAGAGACTACAGTTCTTAGGTAACAGTTAGTGGTGGGTTATTTTTCAGGATCTGGCCTTGGGTAAAATCAGACAAAACTATAGTCAGACACCCCCCTAAGTTTAACCCCCAGCTTATCCGAGGGTCATAGAAAATTCCATGATTGTTGGCTCAAAACCTGCCCTTGACTTATCTTTGGGATCGACTTATAGGCGCGTATCTGCGGTGGATGCTCTCTTCATCAGCTGAAGGCAGAATCTATTTAAATGAACTTAGGGAGAATGTTCTGCTTTGAATCACTTGATGGGGAACTCATTGATTTATTTTGCCTCTGAAACCAGTATGGTCCAATGGGTTGAGCCTAGAGGTTAGATGTGGGTTTAACTTTTGCCTTGGCTGTTGATCTTCTTATTTAGTCTGTTTCTGGGCATGTGTCTACATGTGCACACTTTTTTAATTTTAAAATATTTAAAATTACTTTTAATTTAAGTATTACTTAATACTATACTTAAAGTGTTTGCTTTTTAAATTAAACACTTGGATAAAATACTGTTGCTAAACCAATGGGCAACAAGGGGGAATGGATGATTCATTACTAGAGTGGGGAGAGAAGTATTCCACTTCATGGTCCTTGAGCTATGGTTAGTAAGTAGCATGTGCGCTCACCAAGCCATGGTATGTTGTTGGGGTGGGCTGAATTTTTGATAAACAGGAATCTGGGACATGGGTAAGGCAGACTTAACTGACAGATGATTTCTCTTGGGTGAAGTTATGGGTTCCAGTTGACAAGAGTTACTGTTCGAACCCCTGCAGTTATCTTCTGTTCCTCCTGCCCATCATAAAACAGGGCATTCTCTTTTTGTTTGTTGCAACAATAATCTTTGAAAAGAGTTATCACAAGAACAGCTTTCGCACGCATGCACACACACACTCTTATCAACCTACCTTTCCTTGGGTCATCTTTGAATTTACAATGGTGAACCAAGTGGTGAACCAAGAGTATCTTCTGTTCATCGTAGCTGGTACCTACAGCTTCTACATGTCCAGTTCTTCGGAATTCTTTTCAGCTTGTTCAACCTAGAGATGTGGCATGGTCCTTGGACGTACAATGTCATCCATGTGCAAGTTCAACCCTAGCCTACTCTGGCTAGTTGGAACTGACAGAATGTGCAAGGATGGTGATGGACACTTCATTGGAGGAGGGTATAGTTCCAGCTTGCTGAAAGTCTGAAGTAGCAGGCAAGCAACTGTAGAAGTTCTTCCTTGGTCCCACCATCCTGGAAAATTACTGACCAGTCTCCAATCTACAATTCTTGGTCAAGGTGTGTTTTGGAAATCCAGTTCTGGAGATTGCTGGATGAAACCTTTTTCGGTCTGGCTTCCAATCTGCTTCTGGAACTGAAGCAGCCTTGGTCAGTCTGATGTACTAACTATACTGGAAACCAGACACAGAGAGATCATCCCTACTGGCTCGTTCAGTGAATTTCAGTACCATTGATCATGGTGTCCTTTGGGACTGTTTAGCTGGGATTTGCTTAGGGTGCACTGGCTTGTTGTGACTCTGGTTCTTCCAGGAGGGTGAGTCTCAGAAGGTAGTGCTGAGGGATTCCTGCCTGATGCTGTGACCTTTTGTTCATGGTGTCCTGCAGGGTTCTGTCTTAATACCGAGGTTCTTGTGGCTGGGAAACCTGAGGGGGTAATGGTGGTGCGTCAACCTGTTGATAGGATTGTATTCTTCATTTAAGGATTAGGTGTCCGCTTGGGAGTACTGCTGGATCCAGATTTGCATTTAAAAGCATAGGTTGTGTCTGTGACTTAGAGTTCTTCTGCTGGTGTACCAGCAGAACTCAGTACTATCTCAGACTGACCTAGTCTGGATTACCCATGCCATAGTTACAGTGAAGAGTGCATAGCTATATGGTCATATTGATGCAGCTACGCTAGCTACCAGTTTGTTTACAAGGTATGATTCCAACTCCTGGTTCGTTACCAGGTGTAATTCAAGCCCTTTTTCATTTTTATATAACCCTTCCTCCAAGGAGCTCAGGGGGGTGTATGTGCTTCCATCCTTCCATTTGTCTTCACAACAACTCTGTGAAATAGGTGAAGCTGAGAGATTGTGACTGGCACAAGGTTGCCCAGGAAGCTTCGTGGCTTTTAGATCTCAAGGACTCCCACCCCCTATGTGAATCTTCCTGATCTGTTTATTATGAATATTGCTTGACTCTAGCCTTCTTCTGATCTGTCTTTTTTGTTTCTATATCTGTTGTTGTAATTGACTTTAATTCATTGTATTGTGTTTATTTTGTAAGTTTGTGTTTGTTTTCTAAAGGCGCAATCCTAACCCTCAAAGTAAGGGAATGTTTGTTACCTCAGAGCTGCATTGCCCTTATGTCAGTGCTGGAAAGCACTGACATAAGGGCTTAGGATTGTGGCCTAAGTCACCCTGAATCTGTGGAAGAGGTGTGGGATAGCCTTTTCCCAAAGGTGTGGGATTTTTAAATAGCAAGTATTTGGTTGGGTTTTTTGTTGTTAGCATTGTGAAAGAACATATTGTTAGGGGGGGAAAAACTCATAAATCAGGCACCATTGCTGGTTAACAAGCAGATCAGTACAGAACTGCTGATAAGCTGTTCTTAAGCTGCGTCATCTGTAAAATGATCATCATACACAAGAGTTTGCAAATACCAACTTGACGTGCAAGCCCAACATTGCTCTGTTCTCCAGCACCCCTTCCATGCCAAATGCACAGTGGCAGAAGGGTATATGTAGGCAATGTGAGCGGAGAACCAGGCATTGCTGTGCTGAGGGGTTATCACAATGCCTGGTGGTTGGTGCTGGCATTCTCGCCTTTCCCATCTGGTTGTTCCTAGGGCAATGTTTAGGGAGTGCAGTAGGTCTCCTCTAACAAGACAGCGAAAATCCAGATAATGGGACATCACCTTGATGACAAAACAGTAGCAAGGACTGAGCAATGTGAGAACTTGCAGTTGAGGAGCTCAGGTCCAGCAGACAATAGAAAGATATTTATTAGAAGGCTGGATCAGCTAGGAATGGTAGAATGGCAGAAGCAGTGACCAAAGCAGAAGAATTGTCCCTATCATGAGGACTTTGCAATCTAAATTTTGACAGGGGAAGGCAAGGAGATTGAGGTAAGGGGGAAGAAGGGAAAAATATACAGAGGTTCCTCAGCATACATGGGGGGTTCCATTCCAGGAACCCCCGCGGATGCCAGAATCGGATAACAAAATCGACGGGTCAGGTGCCCTGTAATCCTTCTGGAAGCCTTAAAAGACACAGCTTCCTTGGCCCTCCACATGTAACTAGAGCACAGCTCCGGTCACATTCAGAGGAACCAGGTGTAGCTGATAAAACCACAGGTCCCAAATCCATGGATAATCATTCTGGACCTGTACAGAAAAGCAGTTTACTTACCTGAGGTTTCCATAGGGAGCATAATGAACAAAGGGCAAATTCAAAGATTGGACAAAAAAGTTGTGATCTATCATTTGGAACAACACCAAGATGTGAAACTTCATAATCTCTCCGCAGACTCATTGTTAGGCCTTAAGAATTGTGTAAATTCCCTCACACTCATTGTTGCATCTGTCTGAAAATGAAGGTAGCCTTCTGTTAAGTCTGGCTGGTAACCACTGATGTCTTTTTTCTTTTTCAAGAGACAGTTGATCCTAGTGGAATCACAGTATCTGGGGGCAACACATTCCCTGGGTAGGGATTATGCTTTGTGCGGTGGATTTATTTTAATCTTTCTCTGCCTTCCCATTTAAGGGTGCTTGTTACAAGCGTTTTCTTGAAGATGAAATGGCAGTTCTAGATGTTTAGCTCTTAGGTTTGGGTTTGTTATCACTTTACCAGTCATGATGTGAATGGGTTGCTGGATTCTGAATTTTCATTGTGGGCCTTTTTCTGTTTGTTCATAGAACTCAATAGAGCTTGCAGTATCAGTTGAGACTCTGGCCGATGTACCTGAGCACGTGCTTAAAGGACTTCCTGAGGAAGTGAGACTTCTTCCATCTGCTGTTGACAAGACAAGGCTCGGTAAGTGAATCGAGAAGCAGGTGCAGGAAGAGACAGAGCGAACTAATATGCATCTGTGGGAATATACCAATTTGAGGATAGAGGAGCAATCTGATTTTTCTGGTTTACACCACTTTTTATTAAAATATCCAAAGCAGTTTGCCACTAAATTAATCATAAACCAGTAATAAAAGTGGAATAAAAATGTTTTTCAAAAGTATTGACAATGAAAAGGCAATAGCATTGGAGTTGCCAGTCACCCTTTCATTTTTCACATTTTTATGCCATTCTTCTTCCAAGAAACTCAGGGTGGTGTACATGGGTTCCTTCTGTCCTTTTTGTCCTCACAACAACCGTGTGAGGTGGGTAAGGGTGAGAGATAATGACTGGTTCAAGGTATTTTAACCTGGATCTTTCAGGTCTAAGAGTGCAATCCTAACTTGTTCTGGAAGAGCCAAGCCAAGTGGCCTGCACAGTATCCACCCCACGTTAGGTACCAGCAACCCTGTCCAGGGCTGGATCCAGCCTTCGCAAGCTTGTGCAGGCCTCCACATTGCATGAACATGCTTTATGGCACATTTGGACACTCACAAGTCGGCCCCTAAATCTGTTTGGATTGCTCTGCCCGTCCGCCACCAAAGCACTATCCTGGCTCAGAAAGCCTTGGAGAATAAAAAGATCTGTCATCCATCCAATAAAAGAGTTGAGCCTGCAGGGGAAGGGCGTTTCATAGTCAGTTTTACACCGTTGGAAAGGTTCTTTTCCCTAGTCACCTCCCACAAACGTGAAAGCACCTGGAGGAGGACCTGCAAAGCAGATCTTAAATTCTGGGTAGAAGAAGCTGCTAAGAAATGAATCTATGAGAGAAAACTACAAGGAACTGTAGGTGAAAAGTTAAGAACTTAATTATTTATTTTATTTATTTATTAGATTTGTCTTCCGCCTTTCTCCCCAAAGGGCACCCAAGGCGGCTTATTATAATGAAGATGAAGAATCTTGATTTTTTTAAGTAAGAAAGACATTATTTACAAATTGAGTCTCATTATTCCCGTGGGTTCCCTTCCCAGAACTCATGTGGATGGCAAAAATCGAACTATAGCAGATCAATTTAAAAACAAAGTCCCTTTGTGATTTAAAAACAGCCTTGCTGACCTTTGTGATGTTAAGATAGAGTCATTAAGATGACAATCCAACAATCAGTCTCTCTCTAGGCGCTTAGAAAGGATTATCTTTCTTTCACTGTTCAGGGGGAAGGAAGGGGGTTGCTTGGAGAGTGAATGATTGATGGATTGTCAGCTGGCTGCCCTCTCTCTTACTATTGTAAAGGACTGTTTTCCTTTAATTTAAAGGACCCTTCTTATCATGTTGAGATAAAAATCTCTACAGCAGTAAGAAAAGCATTTTAAAGGGGTACATTTTTCCCCTTCTCTAGGGATCAGCACATTCCTTCTCATTTGCAGTGGCCATTCGTGTTGAGTCAAATCAGTGTATAAAAAAACCTTGTATAACAAGGTTGGACTTGTATTTTTGTTTTCTCATTACATTTATATCCCACTTGAATATAATTCAGTATTTGCTAGTGGTGACCAGGCAAGGATGTTAATTACAAGACTCATGGCTGAAGGAGCCAAACGGTATTAAAACTCATCCCATTAGGCGATGTGCTTCTGTTCTCTCTTCCACAGGAGATGTATACTCACTCTATCTAGGTCAAAGTATGCCACTGGTAGGCTTTGGGGTACAGCATGAAGATGAACCAAGCAATATATTGCAAGGGAAAGTAAAAAGCAGCTCTGAAATCACTAATATCCAGGACTGTCAGTAACCAGTTGGACTACTTGTAGAGGCAGGGGGAAGGAACTCATATGGTTAAGCATGAAGAAATCTTAAAATAAGACTTGAACAGGCTTTCCTAGATTCTAGTAAATCCAAAAATGCCATAGAAAAATAATTGGGCCCTGCATACTTGGGATACAAGATGCCCTTATCACAACCTTCTGTAATAGACTCTTGCTACTCAGGTTTGCAGTGGGTAAAAATGTATGTTGAACTGCATTTGTATCATGACTTTCTTTAATGAAGATCAGGACATATACTGGGAGTTCCAAAGTAGTCACCAGCCAGACCCAGACCTGCTGAGCCCAGCAAGGTGGCATACCGTCTAGCCTTAACTCTGGGAATAGTGTACATTTCAGAGGCATACATTGTCCACCACTGATCTAGCTTCAACAGCACTGCCCATTTTGAACTGGATTTAACTCAGCTGCCCTACTGTCATATACCACTCAAAATCAGCACATAGGAATGTTTCATTTGGGGCTTGGACAGAGATGTTCCAGGTGAATTGCCCCTAGAATTATATGTTGAGACAATGTAATGATTGCATAATGTTACTATTGGGAAGATAAAATCTGAATTTAGTGGGTATTATACCATGTACAGCTCTGTTCACCGAGCGCTTGGCATCTCTTAGACACAGGGTACACAGAGTGTTTCTTCTGCGTGATCCGGTTGTTGGAATTGACTCCATGGAGATTTAGATGGGACATAATGGTGTTCTGTTTGAAGATAGCCAGGAGCATGTTTCTTTGAACTTCTCAAGACAGTGAAGCAATTTCTCTTTTTCAGAAGCAGTCCCTCCCCATTAGCTAATGCTGGCTTTCTACTGTGTGGTTTTTGCTGATGTTTCTGTTATATGTGCTTTGTTGTATTATACATATTTCTGGTGCACCGACAGAAGATGTAAAACATACACACCCAATGAACAGTCTGGAAATACTTCTCTTAAATATTTCCAGTTTTGGTACCAGTATGGGGGAAAGTACCAAATATATTAGTTCTCAGTTCCCTTTTGCTGAAGAAATGGTTTTTGCATTCTCTCCTGTTCCCTTTTATGTTGCATTTAGCCAGGCAAAGCCGTGTGTGGGTATTTCTGATCATTCCTGGGAAAGAGTTGGTGTGTATACATGCACATACTAATCTTTGCACAGTTTCGAAGTATGAAACAACCCAAGAGTGCCATTGGGGATTAATTAGTTCTCAATTTGATCTTCAGGTGTCTGGGCGACAAAGCCAATTTTCAAAGGCAGAAAGTTTGGACCATTTCTTGGTGACAAGAAGAAAAGATCTCAAGTTAAAAACAATGTATACATGTGGGAGGTAAGGATCTTTATTTTCAGTTACCATTCAGCTACTAATACTCATTTTCTCAAATCTTAAGGGTAACCCAAGGTAGATGGAGATGTCAATGAGTTAAAGCTTAGCTGAGCTGTCGTACTGAGCTAGCTGCCTTCTCAAGGTCAAACTCCAAAATACTTTTTAGTGTAGTTGGGGAAGAACCCAAAGAGGAGGACATGATATAAGTCTATAAAATTATGCATGGTATGTAGGCAGAGAACTTGTTTCCTTTCTCATAGTAAGAGTTCTTGGGACCACCCAATGAAATCAGTTGACACAGACAAAAGGAAGTATGTGATACATATTTAATTTGTAGATTTTGCTACCGCAAGGTAAGGTAATGACCACTAGATAGACCACTGTCTGTGAAAGAGCATTAGACAAATTGGCTATTTGTCAGGGAAGGAAGCTGAAGCCTGCATGTTCAGGGGCAGTATGCCGTGAAGTACCAGATGCAGGGAGCCATGGAGGGGGAGAGTTGTGGCCTTCATACCTTACTTGTGAACTTCCCAGGGGTATCTGCCGGCCATGCTGGGAAATAAGAAACTGGACAATATGAACATTTGGTTTTTATGTTAAGACTGACTTTAGATTCTATAATACTGACAGTCCCTCTTGCTAGAAGCTAACCCAGGGAAAGGGCTTAAAGGAGCAATTGGAATACGGTTTCATGTTTGCCAAGGAAGGGTCATTCCACTGTTATGGGCTGGCAACTCAGAACAGCAGAATTTGCTGCCTACTGTTCTGGTTGCATTTGGTACATGGGTTGTATCAAGAGGAAATTCACTGCTTTAAACATGGTGTGGGTGATGTGAGCAGGGTAACATTTCTTCAAAATGCTGAACTTTTCATTGATTACAGCAGTCTTGTCATTAAGAATCAACTCCGAGCTTCTGTTCTATAAAAAACAAAGCGCTTTTCTTAGTAAATCTCTAATCAAGCATTTTCTGTCAGTGGTAAGTGTACCATTGGTGGCACTTGATTGGCCAGTGGTATGCAACTGCTGTGACCTTTGCCAAGTCGCTCATGAGAACAATGTGACGTGATTTTGCTTTCCTTTTATATGACTGTTGAGTCAAGAAACTGGTTTCAATGATGCAAGCTCAAATATCTCATTAATATTTTTGTCACCTCCATTCTATTCATATTTTAAAAATACAATACACATAACTTAGGGCGCAGTCCTAACCAGTGCTGGTACAGCCAGGCCACAGAGGCCTGCGCTGTATGCAGTGCAGGTTAGGAACAGTCTGGAGGTCACCTTGGGGTGATATTTTTCCCTTCACTCCATGTCAAGCCCCCAGCCTGCCTTATGGAGCTACTCAGATCTGTGCCAGCTTTTTAGCTGGTCTACATCCAGAAAGCCGGTGTACGGCTGTTAGACTAAGGAGTGGGGGTTAGAAGGCAGTGTGTGCTTCTCCTGCCCATCCCATCCCTTCCTGGGCCTGATTCCCCCACCCAAAAATCCCTCACCCTTTCCACCCCTGGAATGCCCTCCCACCACTTCCTCCCACACCGCCCTGCACAAACATACTTCCTCTGGCTGGTGCAGGGGCTGAATCCAGCCCAGGAGAGCTGGTGTAGCTGGTGTGAAATTTTAGGTATTTGTGGTACTTAAGGTAATTAGAACACAAGGAGTGGTACATCAGGAGACAGATTGATAAATGCTGCTCTAATTGTTTTGTGGATTATAGAAAGAGACTTGTGAGCGATAGGACTCCCACAGTCTAATTTATGATTAGTTTGCCAAGAGGAAATGGAATTATTTCTCCATTATTGAATATTAGCTGTTTGTTTTTTTTTATCTTAGAT
The DNA here is from genome assembly GCF_035046505.1 of Tiliqua scincoides. Lineage (NCBI taxonomy): Eukaryota > Metazoa > Chordata > Lepidosauria > Squamata > Scincidae > Tiliqua > Tiliqua scincoides. The sequence continues at coordinate 9,399,793 of NC_089829.1, forward strand.
GGGTCATGGCCTTCCTTTCCTGCCAAAGGCAGCTAGCAAGAAAAAAAAGCAAGCTGATAACCACCCTTTTAATCAGCGCATGTTGGCCCTTTTCCACATGAATCCTGACATATAAAGCACCAAGATTTTTGATATGATGGTGTCTGCTGGTGTGATTAATCCCTATGTTTCTCTCTACCACTACCCCACCTTTCTAAGGTCTATTATCCAAACTTGGGATGGATGTGTGTTGATGCCACAGATCCCGAGAAGGGGAACTGGCTGCGGTATGTGAACTGGGCTTGTTCGGGGAAGGAGCAGAATCTTTTTCCATTGGAGATCAACAGAACCATTTACTACAAAACCTTAAAGGTAGCAGTGCCACTGTATTCATCTTAACTTCTAATTCCTGTGACTTTTTTCCTTTCCCATTTCTGCTTTGTAAAGCAGTAGTTTAGTGCCAAGTTAGTAAAACTGATAAATACTGGGTCATGTTAGAAATGGATTATAAGCTAGAGGCCATGGCTAAATTGCAACTGATGTACATTTTGTCATCTGATACACATTGTATTATGTGTTTGCGGTGTAAGGCCCCTGGTCAGCAATTTGACTGTCCATTGCACTATCCTTGAGAACTGACTTTTTGTGTTGCAAGCACCCTACAAGGTGCCTTCACAAACAATTCCAATGAGCAAGAAAACTGGGAGACCTCTAAAAGCACTAGTGTAACTGCATAAAATCCCTTGGAAATGAACTGAATTAGTGTTTTTGTTTTTAAAGAACATGTATAAGTCATGGAAGGAAGGGCAGGTTCACCAGAGAGCAATGCATCTGAGTATCCAGCCTTGTAGGGGCAAAGTCAGGGAAACTAAAACTCAGAACAGACTGAGATTGGTAAAAATAAACTTTTAGGCAGATTTGGAAAGAAATGGGAGGCTCTTCGCTGAGTAAAAATAGTGAAGGGTTAAAGGGTGACAGAGGAACAGGTTCAGACAGCCTGAGTGCCAGGTGTGATGACAAACATGGCCTTATCCCATCTGCAGTCAAACTGGCCCCCTGGAGTCATAAGAACATAAGAACAGCCCCACTGGGTCAGGCCATAGGCCCATCTAGTCCAGCTTCCTGTATCTCACAGCGGCCCACCAAATGCCCCAGGGAGCACACCAGATAACAAGAGACCTGCATCCTGGTGCCCTCCCCCGCACTGGCATTCTGACATAACCCATTTCTAAAATCAGGAGGTTGCGCATACACATCATGGCTTGTACCCCGTAATGGATTTTTCCTCCAGAAACTTGTCCAATCCCCTTTTAAAGGCGTCTAGGCTAGACGCCAGCACCACATCCTGTGGCAAGGAGTTCCACAGACCGACCACACGCTGAGTAAAGAAATATTTTCTTTTGTCTGTCCTAACCCGCCCAACACTCAATTTTAGTGGATGTCCTGTGGTTCTGGTATTATTTGAGAGTGTAAAGAGCATCTTCCTATCCACTCTGTCCATCCCCTGCATAATTTTATGTGTCTCAATCATGTTCCCCCTGAGGCGTCTCTTCTCTAGGCTGAAGAGGCCCAAACACCGTAGCCTTTCCTCATGAGGAATGTGCCCCAGCCCCGTAATCATCTTAGTTGCTCAATTTGCGCCTTTTCCATTTCCACTATGTCTTTTTTGAGATGCGGCGACCAGAACTGGACACAATACTCCAGGTGTGGTCTTACCATAGATTTGGGCAACGGCGTTATAATATTAGCCGTTTTGTTCTCAATACCCTTCCTAATGATCCCAAGCATAGAATTGGCCTTCTTCACTGCCGCTGCACATTGGGTCAACACTTTCATCGACCTGTCCACCACCACCCCAAGATCTCTCTCCTGATCTGCCACAGACAGCTCAGAACCCATCAGCCTATATCTAAAGTTTTGATTTTTTGCACCAATGTGCATGACCTTACACTTACTGACATTGAAGCGCATCTACCATTTTGCTGCCCATTCTGCCAGTCTGGAGAGATCCTTCTGGAGCTCCTCACAATCACTTCTGGTCTTCACCACTCAGAAAAGTTTGGTGTCGTCTGCAAACTTAGCCACTTCACTGCTCAACCCTATCTCCAGGTCATTTATGAAGAAGTTGAAAAGCACCGGTCCCAGGACAGATCCTTGGGGCACACCGCTTTTCACCTCTCTCCATTGTGAAAATTGCTCATTGACACCCACTCTCTGCTTCCTGGCCTCCAACCAGTTCTCAATCCATGAGAGGACCTGTCCTCTAATTCCCTGACTGTGGAGTTTTTTCAGTAGCCTTTGGTGAGGGACCGTGTCAAACGCCTTCTGAAAGTCCAGATATATAATGTCCACGGGTTCTCCCACATCCACATGCCTGTTGACCTTTTCAAAGAATTCTATAAGGTTCGTGAGGCAAGACTTACCCTTAGTAAGTGAGTGAGTCAGACTGGCTTAGGAGTTTACCTCATACTTTTTATGTTCTTCTTTGGGACAGTGAAAAAGTAATTCTAGACCTCAAGTGGCTGAACTGGTGAATGTGAAAAAGGCCACCTCAGGATAGAAACCCTCTGCTGCATTCTGGCAATACTCCAGTGGGGAGATTTCCTTGCATTACCATGTGGTCATCTGTGCTATGGTGTCGCCTATGTCTCCAGAAGATTGCCATCTACCCGTACTTAGATGACATCCTGATTTGATCCAGTCATTGTGCCCAGGATGCTCAGGATTTGTAGAGCACTATAGATTGCCTGCAGACACACAGGTTTATTATCAGCTGGACCAAACGTTCTGTCATTCCTTCCTAGCAGCTAATAAAGTATGGACCTGGACCATAAGGGTCAACGTTCTTTCAACATAGGGTCAACATAGAAGGCCAAATAAAGATTACCAGCCACAATACACAGAACAGTGGTGCCAACCTTCTCATGCTGGCTTAACTCCTTGGCATGTTGACTTTCTGCCAAGAGGTGATTGCTTGGGCAAAGTTCCACACTTGGATATTACAGCATCTCTTCTCTTTTCAGAAAATATCGGTTGGCACCCATTTCTCCATAGGTTTCCAGGGACCTACAGGGGTGGCAATCTCCAGGAGCTTACAAGACTCCTGATTACCATCAGTGGCCCACCAGGAGTATGAGCTTCCTGGAAATGAGGGCCATCTCTGGAACTCAAGGCCTTCCTACCCACATTCCATGGTGGCATGTCTTCTTCACATGGACAGCATGAGAATGAAGATCTATTTAAACTAGATCTTTACATAGTGTGAAGATGTAATCTATGTAATTTATGTAATTAAAAAAATCTATGTAATCAAGATACTTAGAAGGGTGGCACAAGATCTCATTTCTTAAGTACTAGTTATCTGTTGACTCCAATCCCACAGATTGGCTTGGCTGTGTGAAACTTAGCTGTGTGAAAAGAATAAAAGTGTACCCTGTGTTGCCACATACACGATCTCTCTGTGACCATTCACACCCATTCGCAGTAGCCAGAAGTCTGAGTGGCCTCAAGCAGTTCTCCTGGCTTTGTGGCTTCTGTCTTTCATACAGCTTAATAAGTGGCAGTTAGGTGCTAATTGAAGCGCTGATTTATGACAGTGGTTCTCAAACTTTTAACTTCGGGACCCACTTTTTAGAATGAGTATCTGTCAGAATCCACCAGAAGTGATGTCATGACCAGAAGTAACATCATCAAGAAGGAAAATTTTTAACAGTCCTAGGCTGAAATCCTACCCACACTTACCTAGGAGGAAGTCCCTCTGATTATCATTGTTAAAAGCGTATACATAGTAGCCTAAAAGTACAGATCTGTAACATTTTCTCACAAGTAGACACATACCAGTCTAATAGTTAAAAACAAAATATTGATATGAATGGGGGACTCACCTGAAATTGGCTCAAAACCCACCTAATGGGTCTCGACCCACAGTTTGAGAAACGCTGATTTATGGTGTTTCGACAACAATTTCCAAAAAGGCAGAAGTGTTTTGCCAAGATGCTGAGCTGCTCTCACTATGATCCAGACCATTTCAAGGTAAGGTTCAGGCTCATATAATGAAGAGGGTCCGTGGGAACCTAACCCCATTTTCCCCATTGGGTCAATGATTCAGTAACCACAACTCTGAGGTTTTTCAGGAAACTAACCCCAGCAGTTAACTAGAATGGATTGTACCTATTCAGATATGCAGAGATTCACCTCAGGTTTCTGAGAGCAGAGACCATTTTGTTGAAGTTAACTGGTATAGCAGATTAGCTCTCCTGTCAGAAATTACACCAGTGTTAATGGCAGCTGGACCAAGCCGTGTTTTGAATACTCTACAATTGCCTCAGTCCTATGACCATGGATCACTTTGCTTTGCCTCTATCAACCTATCTTGCAGCTATCAACTGGAGAGACTCTTACAATTCCAAGCAGCGTGGTCACACTGACTCAGGCCTGGCCTCGTGGCACCCTGTGCACCTTCCCTCCATCACTGCACCTCATGCCATTAGCACTTCAGAAGATCAGCTAATAAGGGATGTAGATGGTGCTTGCAGCTTTGGACGCAGAGACTGTTGTTCACAGATCTGCTAGAAATGCCATCACACCCTCCATGACAACAACTCGCTCTAGAAGGGCTTGCTTCTCCAAGGCCCAGTTCATAATCTGCCACCAGAGAAGTTAAATCTCACTGCCTGGATCCTGAGTGTGAACGGCTCTACAACTTTGGTTACTCAGATGCCATCACAACCACAGTAATATCTGCAGGCTAGATGAAAATCCACCAACCGAGTTTGCAGTACTATGTGACAGACCTTGGCTTGGGCAGGAGGTCTGGTCTAGAGGGTAGAGCCTCTGTTTGGTTGCCAGTTCGAGGCCACCGACACTGAACGGCGAGACCTTGAAGCAACTGACAAGCCTAACCGAGTTATGCTGAGTTATTCCACCTGCTCTTTGGCCACTGTCAGCCTGTGTGGGAGGAAAATGGAGGCCAGAATGTGATACCAGATCATAAAATATCCATCTGAAATGTTGTGGTTCTTGAAAGACAGAACCTTTTTCAATTGTAAAAATCCCTATTGGGATTTAGTATAGCCTGCCTATGTAAACCACCTTGAATTAAAGTCTGAGGAGAAATCTGACGACCAAGAAAGGCGGTATATAAATACCTGTATTATTATTATTATTATTATTATTATTATTATTATTATTATTATTATTATTATTATTATTGGTTTCAAATTTTGGAAAATGCAACACAGTCTTCTGATACCAGCCATCTGCTTAAGTTTCTCCAAGGTGTTTCAGCAAACTCACTTTTAACCTCCATGTCTGGGTGGTTGGCAGCGTTTTGGGACAAACTGAGGGCCAGGCCCTGTCCTAATGTCTAATGAGACAGGTCTCCCTTAAAGGACCACTCCACTGCACGTTTCCCCTCTTCCTCAGCAAAGGCCTTGACTTGATAGCATTGAAATAACACTTGTCTAAAACATCTCCTGTAGCAGCTTTACCTGTCAGGTCCATGAGCAGATGGACACTGCAAATGTCTGGCCATGATGCCCATCAGATGCAACTGGTATTTGAGGGGGCACCTACTCCTATAGAACCTTAGGTCATCAGAGAGGGCCCTGTTGAAAGTTCCTCTGCTAGTAGAAGTCAAGGGTGCAGCAGCAAAGAACAGGGCTTTCTTAGTTGTATCACCACTTTTATGGAATTCACTAAAAATTAGGATCTGCTCCTTCAATGGAGCATTTCCAGCAAGGACAATAACAACATTTTTATTCATGCTAGCTTTGGGGGTTGGGTAGGAGTGAAAAATCCCTGCTGTTGTTCCCATCTGGTCTGTTTCTTTTATTGCATATCTGTCTGCCTTTCTTGCTGCCTCAGTATTTTTAACTGGTTGTGTGCTGCTTTTTAACTTTTTAATGCCTTAGGGGTGTCTATTGAAACGTTGCTGCTTTTTATCTTGTCATCTCCATTTGTTGCTCTGGTTTTGTAAGCATGTTTTGTCTTTTAAATGCATTAGTTTGTGTTTTTTGTTGGTATACTTGTAGTTATTTTTTGTCACTTTGCTTTTATGGAGTGTTGTAAACCACCTTGTGCTTTTGGAAAGGTGGGTTATAAATACTTTTAATATTGAATACTTATTGGAAGAAAGAGATAGGAGCACCCTGGTGCCACTAGCTTGCTAGAAGTTGAAGTGTCCCAGTTAAGTCCCCCAAATCACTTGAGAATCAACTACAGCGTTGCCTCTGACAGTGCCAGATATTGAAAGCATCATTTCTTAAATACTGATGACTGTCTAAAACAGCAATAAAGGAGACACCACTGAGGGAAATTGTGGCTGGATGACCAGAATGGATTGCTCCCACTAGGTGTAATAGCCATCGCTATACCCAGGAGAAAAGGCCCTATAACACAATTCCTGGATAACAAAATACCACTAAAAGAAGCACCACTACTGGCGCTATTACTGGATTTTGAAAATTACAGCATCATCCAGCAGGCTCCCTAATAAAAGGCACATGCCTGTTTTTCTCTGACCAGTGGTGTGCCAGGCCCCTACCTAGGGAGATAAGCCATACAAGGGGCTTCAACTAAATAATCTAAGTTCCCCAAATGCCATGGTGATCATAGCACCCCCTTTATCTAAGTGCCCATTCTTATAATCAGTCATTGAGAGCAAGGAGCAGAGCATCCCATCAGGTTCACCTACACCACCTAGTCGTGACCTTCAAAGGAAGAAACGCAGGGGGTAAAATCACTGAGGTGAGCATCCTCCACTATAAAGAGTCCCAATTCTCTGTTCTCCCCCCCCCCCCCATGTATAGGCTGGTCCTTGTCTACTGACTCATGTCTGAATGCATAAGCCAATAACTGCTGTGCAACATTTATTAGCAGCAGGTGCATCAGCTCCATCCTCTGAGTCCCCTTCAAAAGTGAGAAGGAGCAAAACCTATTACCCTTAGTTACCCATCCAATCAATTGTCCCTAAGGGGCAGATAATCATATACCCCCTATCTACTCTACTGCTCTTTCCCTTATGCTCAGGGGGGGAGAAAACAAAAAATATCCAGTGTATATTTGTATAATCCTGATTAATAGCATGACAGCTGCACTTGTCACCTTGCTTTAAAATACACAAATTTAGTTCCTAAACCTACCCCCTTTCCCAATTTATCCTTAACCACGACGCAGAGAGTCTTTTCAAATGGAGAGTAATCTCCCCATGTGGTACATCTATACAGAACACCCTATGGTGCTCTGCATGGGAATATTTGCAAAAACTCCTGCCAAGGATAACTACCTACTTGCCTCAGTCAGTCCTGGGGCCCATCCTTGACCAGGCCTGGTCCCAGTTTGGATAAGGTTATTTCTAAGACAACATGCATGTGACATCCCATATGAAACCCTCTCTGTTACCCAGGTAAGGGGGGCATTAAGAAACCCCATTGCCCTGAAAGTATTGTATCTAGTGTAGCTCTAACAGTCCCAGACCCTTTCCCCACACCTGGAGCCAGCACACCTTCTCATTCTGTCTCTGGACAGATCATAAGAACATAGAAACAGCCCCACTGGATCAGGCCATAGGCCCATCTAGTCCAGCTTCCTGTATCTCACAATGACCCACCAAGTGCCCCAGGGAGCACACCAGATAACCTCATCCTGGTGCCCTCCCTTGCATCTGGCATTCTGACATAGCATTCTGAGATCAGCTGATCACAATCCATTGTTTCTTCAGAGCAGCAGTACATCTTCGCTTTTTCTGCCATCTATCCTGAACTCAGTCCCATCACAACCCAGGCTAATTCTGAATTTTTAAGCTGTTGCTAAAATGTGGATCTAATAGCATAGCATGATTTCAAGCATTCAGACACTCAAGCATTCTAGGTAATCCCTACAACATCCTTTTGTAATGTAAACCTGAGGTATTCAATCTGTGCATCCCGCCTCCCTAGTGAGGCATGGCTAGCCTCCAGGGGCGTTGCCAAGCATCTCAGGGAAAGAGGTGGCCGCAGCTGCTCTGCTCAGCTGCAGGTGCTACCTCCTGACTTGCTGCTTTTCCAAGGCTGAGAACAAGGTGGGTGGGGCAGCATGATGTGGGAGAGAAGGCTGGCTGGGCAGGCAGAGGTGCCGCATCTCATCATGGAGCTCTCTCCATGTACAACCTTGCTGCAATGACTACGTTTCCCAGTGTACCCCTCACCCTGGGCTTCCTGGGTTTGGTCAAGGCTGGAGGAGAGAAGAGTGTGGAGGTGCTGCATCTCATCAGCACAGGGGTGCTCCTGGCAGGCTTCAAACTGGGAGGGAAGAGTAAGTACAGGCAGTGCAGGAGCCTCTGCTCCAGGGGGGGGGGGTGTCCAAATGCCCCAGCTTGCATTCCTCCATCTTGCCTGGGGGAACAGGGGTAGCATCTGCATGCTGGGTGTATGTGTGTGAGCAGTCCCCGTCTACTTTGGGGTGAGTTGTAATCTTGCTGTATGTTGCTGCAATCCTTTCCACACTTTCCTGGGAGTAAGTCCCATTGACTCAAATGGGACTTACTGCTGAGTAGACCTACATAGGCTTGGGGTCTGTGCCAGCTTAACCCACGATGTTCACCTTTCTGTTCCCCCTCTTCAAAAAAGAAAAAAAGCCACTCTTGATGGCTTTGTCTCTAAAAATTGATTAAAAATAAAAATCCTTTTTAGCCATTCCCCTTTTTCCTCCTGCCTCCTTTGGGGGGGGGGGGGTACTCTGTTGGTTGCTATTGTAAGACAAAAGGCACAATCCTAGCTAGGTCTACTCAGAAGTAAGTCCTATTGTGTTCAATGGGACTTACTGCCAGGGAAGTGGGGTTAGGATTCCAGCCAAACAGTCTCTGGGTCTCAGTTTGCAATTAGCATATACACACAAAACAAAGTCTTCCCCTCCCCCAGCAGATTCGTCACTCCCCCCCTCCCTTTCCAAAACCCTCCAGGTGTGCTGCTAACAAACTCAGGGCACAATCCTAACCAGGTCTACTTAGAAGTAAGTCCTATTTTGTTCAATGGGACTTACTGTCAGGTCAATGTGGTTAGGATTGCAACCTCAGAGTGCAGGCAGCCTTGTTTCCAGTGTATAATTATAACACCTTCATCCCCATTTTGGGGGTTACTGAGGTGAGGTGTTGTAATGGGGAGCCGTGGCCAATGGCTGCAAGGATCAGGGGAGGTTTGAGCCGGAAAAGTTTGAAAACCACTGAGGTAAACTGATATAATCCCTAGGTTGTGGAAGATGGGTAGAGGACCAAGAGTTGCCTAAGGCCACTTTGCAAGTCCATGGCTAATTTTAGTGAGCAGCACATGTTCTTACAAAGTGCTGCTGTGGTATAGAGGTTAAAATGTTGAACCAAGGTGGGGGGGGGGGGATTCAAATCTCCATGCATTCAAATCTAACATGCAGGGTGTTATACTCCCTTAATGACTTTTGGACCAGTTTCATCTCTCAGCTAAATCTAGCTCACAGGGTTTATGTGAGGATAAGATGGGCACTTGAGTTTCTTAGAGTGATGGTGGGGAGAAATGCCTTGCTAATGAAAAAAAATATAATAATAATAATGTATTTATATACCGCCTTTCTTGGTCTTTATTCAAGACTTTATTCAAGGCGGTTTACATAGGCAGGCTTTATCTAAATCCCTATTAAATAGGGATTTTTACAATTTCAAAGAAGGTTCTTTCTTTCAAGAACTATTACATTCAAGGTGTTTCATTCCGATCTGGCTTTACATTCTGGCCTCCATCCTCCCATGCTCAGAGCAGATGGAATTGCTCGGCTTCAACTTGTCAGCTGCTCCAAGGTCACACGGTGCTGGTGGCCTCGAACTGGCGACCTAGTGGATGTTATCTTCAGGCAGACGGAGGCTCTACCCTCTAGACCAGACCTCCTGCCCATGTTGATGTTAATGAATGTTGTGGGATGCTTTGAGAGGGAGAAATGGTAGATTTTCTAGAACCCTTCTCCCCTATGAATCTACCCCCACTTCAAGATCAACACTAGAGACTCCTCTTCCACTGAGATTAGGCAGTTGGCAACTTTTCCATGGCAGTCCCTTCTTTCAGTTGAATGTGCTCCCCCAACAAGTGAGGAAGACACTTTGGAAGACTAGTGACTTCTTATAGTTCTCCTTGTGGAATCTTGCTGCTGAGACTGTTTGTATCCTTTTGTATTTTATTTCCCTTTGTCTTGTGTAAAGTCTTACATGTTTCCAGAGGGGTAGCAGGCATGTTAGTCTGTAGCAACAAACTTCGTGCAGTGTCCTGGCACCTTGGAGTTGAACACATTGATTGTAGCATAGGCAAACCATAGTCCATGAAAGCTTATGCCACAATACTGAAGTGCCATAATACTTTTTTGTTATAATTGTTAGTGTGTCTGTTGCCACTTGGGATATCAGAAGATACTGGTTTGCTACCAGAGAAAAAGCTTTGGGCATTCTGGTTTTGTTTTTTTTAAAGCTGCATCAGATTGTTTCAATACCATCATAACTAAACCAAAATTCTATTTCTTTCCAAGAAGCAAATAGATGTGTACTGTTTTTCTTTTCCCTCTTTGCCCTTTAAAAGATACCTGTAAAAATGAGTTTAAGTCTAGGGGTAAAAATAAATAAATAAAACGTATTGGTGCATTCCATCTGCAGTTTGCTTAAAGCCTGAAATAGTCAGAAACGGGTGAGGTTTTTAAATGTGCAAGTCATGCTAATGTGCTGAACAGATGCAGTCCTCCTTCCAGCAGAGGGGTTTGGCATAATTCCTCTTCCCTCTTTGTCTCTGTCTCCCTCTCTGTGCTGCTGCAGTAGGGCAGGAATCTGCCTGCCCAGGCCTCCAAGGGTTAAACAGTCCTTCCTGTTTGGCCAGGCAGGCAGTTAGGAAATCTGTTCTTAGTGCAGAGTACAGCTGTTTGTAATCCGCACAGCGAGCTCCACACCCTCTGGCCCCAAGCCTGCTTCTCTCCCTCTTATTAACAACCTTCTGTTTGATTGGTGTCCTGTCGTGTCTCTGATTCCTCCAGCCAATTGAGCCTGGTGAAGAGCTCCTGGTGTGGTACAATGGGGAAGACAACCCGGAGATAGCAGCTGCAATTGAAGAAGAGAGGGCCAGCAACCGGAGCAAGAAAAACTCCCCGAAAGCCAAGAAAGGTAAGGACTCGGGCTCTCTTGCCCTGCCTGTGAAGGAAAGGGGGGAGGAATGGGACTGAGAGTGGTGTGATGCAACGCACAAACTTTTTTCTCCCCTCCCAGTTCCTGCTTGGCTGATTAAGAATCACTGTAATACTTTCAGTAAGGAGTGTCATCCTAGCAAGTATGTCCTTTTCCAGACTTCACTGCCTGCTCAGTTTGTTCTCAGTTAAAGGAATTCTTTTCTGTCCTCTCTCTTCTCCCCCCCCCCCGCCTTAAACACAGGACAGTAACATACTTTTCTGGGGTGTTTTGTGGGGAGGGAATCTTTCACAGTCCCTTGTTTTTCTTTTGTGTTTGTAGCTTAGACTAGAAACTAAACTCCATCAGACCTGAGAATGAGGAAATAACATCCTGGTGATTCAAGCTCTTTTTTTTTTTGTGCCCTTTTTCTCTCCAAATTTGGGAGATGAAGTGATTCTGGTTTTACTGCATCAAGTATTTTAGCTCCTTTTGATGTTTACAGTGTTGGGTGTTAGCAGTCATAGTTTGCAGGTGATGATTTTGAGTAGATCCTAAAAGCCTTTCGCCTTATTAAAACCTGTAAATATTTTATCTTGTATGCTCAAATGCTTCTGTTATAATTACGATCAGTGTGTGAAGGATTTTAATAGTGTTGAATTCATGCAGGTTGTGGCTTGGATTTTATTTTAACTGTGGCGTTGAAATTTGGGAGATGGCATACCAGGAGCAGCGTTTGCACTTGTGCCTTCATTTACAGCAGTACTGTTTCTAATGCAGCACTTGAAAGCTTGAATCTCTGTTTTTAAATTTTATGGGTTTTTTTTTGTTGTTGCAGGTTGAAAAGTGAACTGTTCCCTTATATGTGTTAAGGGCATATTTTAGTTCAGTGGTGGGCAGGCTTCTGCTCATGGGAATTTTGTTTTTGGACTATAATCTCAAAGCCCCACTGAATGGAGTCAGCTGCAACATGGGGTTTGGGGGGGGGTACCAATTTCCTACTGCACTCCATAAGCCATACAAAATGAAAACTAGTGCATCCAGGTAATGTATTGGTTACTACAAGCTAGTGATTCTAGCGCAAAACTCCCGAACAGACCTGGTGAAAGGCATACATTTATACTCTTATTTTACAGATGAGGAACTCTGAGGCGAGATATAAGTAGCTAGCAGAAGGCCGCTTCTGACATAACTGTTTAAAAACTATATCATAACAGACCAATTTATTTGATTTTCTCTATAAATGCGTTGTTTTTGCTGAAAAGCATTATATAAATATTCATCATTGTAATAAATAATTTTCCAAATGGATTAGCTAAAAGCCCTAGCTAATCTGCTGAAAATCACTCAAAGATCTGCTAGTCTCTTCTGCCCATCCCCTTTTTCATTTGTGTGTTCGCAAATTGAGGAAATGTTTTTGACAATTCAAAATATGGGTAGGCAAAATGGAAGAAAATCCCTTTTTTGTGACTTAAAACAAAAAGTATTCCAGAATTATCTCTATTGGAGTATGTTGGCATCCTGTTCTTAAAAATCTAGCTTAATTCAGTACTTTAAAATGTGAGCTTGTCTTTTCTAGAACTGAACCGCCTTGGTAAATTTTCAGTGGTTTTGAGTTGGAGCTTTTGGGCCAATTGCAGTAGTGAGTGCAAGTGAATATTTTGATATTTTAAATGTCCTGGACATGATGTTTACATATCCTAGAAAGTGCATATCTCTTGGGTATATCAGTGAAGGGGAACCAATAAGAAACTGTTTTTACTTGAACTGGGTCCATTTTTTAGGCATGATCATTTGTGTTCTGATTACAGATGCATTGCCATTTATTCAGGTCATTTTAGGTACTGGGGAAAGGATAGGGTGTATTCAGCTAAACAGGCTAACGAAACATAGGAAGTTGTAGGAGAAAAAGCTGAGGCTACAGTTGTGTATGGGGAAGGAATCTCACTGGAACTGAACAACGAATTATTTGCTGTGGAGTAAATTGCATACCTGACTGCACACCTGTCAGTTAAACAATCATTGTTTTTTTTAGTGTTCAAAGTGTTTGCAAGTTTGGTTCACTTTTTTTTGTATTGTGTGACCTGAAAGGGTTTCAGTGAAGTCTGGAATTTGTTGCACTTGAACATGTTGCCCAAGTTTACTTTCACTATATGTAGCAAACCTAAAATCCCTAAAATTGGTAGCCGTTGTACCAAATTTAGAAATGATGTGGTCCCTGTCTGCAGGCTCTAAAAGTAAAGTTGAGACATCTTAAGGAGGAAAGGGAAGGAGACCCAATTAGGAAAAGCCAAGGGGAATGGTTGTTGCACCCTAGTGGGTGGCCTCTTTCATTTGTTCAAGAACCCATTTGTCTGAATCTTTAAATCAGAGATAGGCAACTAGTAGCTCACAAACCTGTTTTGGGTAACTTGTGGCAGACAAAGGGCTCTGGCCGTCTCTTCTGCAACTGGTTGGCTGGCAGCTGGTCACTTGGGAGAAGAGGAGGAACTCATGCTTGCTTCTCCCTCCCCATGTGGTGTGCATAGTTGTGGCGGGCTTCTCTCTCCTCCTCACAGCAGGTGCCACTGGGGCCTGCGGGCATCATGGTGCCAGCAGTGCTTGAAGGAATAGCCGAGTGAGTATTCTGTTAGTAAGGAACTTGAGGGGTACACGGTTGGTGGTGAGAGATTTGGGGGCTTTTTGTGTTTTTCTTTTACCATTGCTATGTGTGGACTACTCACCTCCCTTGGCTCTGAGATCCCTGTTCTATGTTGTTTACTTCTTCTGGGTGAATGTTTGTGACTGTTGCAGTCCAAGAACATTTCCCTCACCTCTGTTGGCACTGAGACCCCTATTCCATGTTAATTTACTTCTGCTGCTTTGGGGTGTGTGCTACAATCCAGGAACAGGAATGAGTTGTTCTGTGTTACTCCTGGGCTGGTTGTGTTTTTCTGAGAAGATCCTGGGATGAAAAATGCTGTGTGGGCTACTTTGTCACTATTCTGGGTTCTGTTTTAGCATATAATTTAAACCAAGGCTGATTAGGGACATGTTTTGGATGGCAGGCATGTGTGAAGCAATAATAAAATGGAGTTGCCTCTGAGTATGTGTAGAGTACAGTGCGTTTCAAGCAGCAGTTTTTTATTGGGTATCTTCTTGGCCCCTATTGCTGAAATACCTGAGTGTCTCCTGAGGGCTTAGAAGGCAAACAGATTGTGTGCTTCAACTCTTTCACACACTCCAAGGAGCTGGTGGCTGGGCTAGGTAGCAGGAATGGCAGAGGTTGTTATGGCCGTTTGTGCTGGTATTTCATAACAAAGCTTCGCATTCATTTCTGACTCCTCCTGAGATCACCTCTCTTAGGCAGTGGCTTCCTTAGGTAATGTTCCTTGTGTACTTGCAACCTTTTGGTGGACTGAATTATATCATCTCCATGCCAGGTGGAGCCATCCCAACTTACATATTCCTCCAGTATCCAAACTGTATGCTTGCACAAATAACAAAGCAAGCTTCTCTTTGTTCTTTCCCAGTCATTGGAGCACCCTGGCACCAAAAATTCAACTTCCAGAAAGCTGAGCTGAGGTTTTGTGTGTACTACCACACAGGCTGCAGTCCTATTCACACTTTCCTGAGAGTAAGCCCCATTGTTAAGTATATCCATTGGTTGTGTACCCCTGCTTTAAATTCAACTTCTGACTGGAGGGGTGGTGGTGTCAGAGACTGATCAGGCTATGGCAATATCCGTTTTAGTTCTGAAGTTACTCTGGCTATTCAAGAAGCAGTTCTTAAGAGTCCCAATGGGAAGCTTACATGACTCCGACATAGTTATGAGAGCCACTGTGGTATAGCAGTGAGTTTCTGACTAGGACCAAGGAGACTGAGATCTCCCCCAGCCATGCAACACAGTGGGTGACCTTGGACTAGTCACAGATATTCTTGGCTTACATTGCCTTTCTGTCTTGGGATAAAATGGTCAAGTGAGGAACCATGTGTGCCTCTCTGAGCTTCTTATGGGAAGGGTGAGATAAAAGGGTAAATCTTAAAATACTAATAGAAGCAGCCCTGGGGGGAGAAGAACCAATGCCACACTCATGCCACAAAGGAGGCCTTGTTATCCCATATTTTCCTTGTCCATAGCAAAGTGGAATGTTAAAATGACAACAGCTGTAGTCCTCAGAACCACACAGTTCAGAATTGTTCTAATGAGCCCCCAAAGGCTACTGCAGTGTACCCCCTTTCCTCTTGGTGACAGTTTCCAGAGGGGTTACCATGTTAGTCTTTAAGATGACAATCTTTGCTGAGATAGCCTAACACATGTGTTTAGTGTGAGCTTTTGAGGATTAGAGCCCGCTACATCGGATGAACTATAAAATCAGTTTTAATGCTAACATAGGTGTGTTGGTCTTTAAAATGCCACAAAACTTTTTGTTACTTTTTCTCTTAATGATTGCAGCTATGGTAGCTGACCAGTTTCTCAGCCTAATTACACTAAACTGGAGGTATTTCACCCAGTGGGCAGTATTGGCTACCAGGTGGTCATTGCTGGCTAAGCTGGTCGTGGCTGTTGCAGGACTTTTTGGAGACAGTCACACATGACTGACTGCAAGCAAGTTTCATGCAATTTCCTGTCCAGTCGCTTTCATGTCAGAAAAGTGAAGAGTCCCAAGTCATGTCAGACTTGTGAAGAGTCCCAAAGATCCAAAGACTGTCAAAACAAGTGGCAAATCCTAATCCCAATTCTCTGTCAGGCAGTGTAGCCCTACATTTTTTATGGCTGATGCTGTTTCTTAATCTTCTGTCTGTGTTAGATCTGAGTGAGAAAAGCAGTTGATTTCTGGCTTCTGTTAGTGATTCAGAAAAATTCTGGGACTTTTTTTACAATTTCAGTGATTGATACAAAGGGGCAGAGGGATAATTTGGGTTTGATGATGATGGATTATACTACATGTGCATGTTAATCATACAAGTGCATGGTTAGGGTTAGGTTCCAGAAGTCTGTGCTTAAATTGAAACTATTTATGCAGCATAAAATTGTGAATAACCTTTTGTAGTGATTGAAAAATAGTATGGAAATATTTATTACATAGGTAATTCATTCTCTAGTGAATGGTGGTAATCCTGGAGGGGGGGAATCAAAATTTCACATATACGCCAATAGGTTCTGAGCTCTCTGTGTCAGCAGAGCTTGGGGGGTGGACAGCACAATGAAAGAGTCAACCCATTGCACCAGTGGCTGTGAAGAAGGCCGATTCTGCATTCATGATAATTAAAAAGCAGTCTGAGAATAACACTTCCAATATTATTATAACATTGTATGAATTGATGGTAAGGCCACATCTCAAAAAGGATATTGTGGAACTGGAAAAGGTGCAGAAGAAAGCTACCAAAATGGTTACTGGACTGGGGAATCTCCTTGTAAGGAAAGGGTACAGCATTTAGGGCTCTTCAGCCTAGGAAAAAAAGTGCCTGGGGAGGGGGGAGAAACATGATTGAGACATAAAAAAATGATGCATGGGGTAGAAGTTCTTTTCCATCTTGCATAACACCAAAACCAGGGTCATTCACTAAAACTGAGTGGCAGGAGAGTTAGAACAGACAAAAGAGAATATTTATTTACCCACAGTGTGTGTAATCAGTGGAACTCCTTGCCACAGGAGGTGGTGATGGCACTTTGCCTTGAAGAAGGGGTTGGACAGATTGATGGAAGAAGGATCCCTCACAGGTTACATGCTATGATGACTATATAAAACTTACGGGTTTTAGAGGTAGCATATCTTTGAATGCCAAGGGAGTGGCAACAGGATGCGGGTCTCTTGTTGTCTTGAGTGCTCCTAGAGGCATCTGGTGGGAGACTGTGAGATACAGGAAGTTGGACTAGATGGGCCTTTGACTTGATCCAGCCAGGCTACTTTTCCCCTTGTCCTTCTAAATGATTCCAAAACTTTAGGTCCATAGAAGAGTACATGCTTTTTCAGCTCTGAAGAAAAACATTCCATTGAACAATTGTTTAAAAATAAAGTCCTCAGAAGCTTTTAGCTTCAAGGTTTGTAGCCAGTACCCAACACCTATACTCCTTTGCATGTTTATCTCCAGGGTCAGATCTACTGTTAATGGATGGGAGGGGGAGCAATGGAATGTCCTTTGTAAAAATGGGAGGGCAAATCATGGAGCAATTTCTTTAAAGGGTGTGAGGAAATAATGGAAAGAACTTTTAAAATACAGAAAAATGAGATACTCCCCTACCCACCTTTAAGGCATTAAGCAGAAATTCATCAGGTGCATCTAAGAAGTGACTAAAGAAGCTGCACCTATTGAGTTTCTGATTGGACCCCTTTTATCCCAGTCCAGTGTCAAACTGAAAGACCAAAGGAAAGTTTGGAGCCTAATTTGTAAATTATTATTTGTAAAGTCAACATAAAATATGGGGCTGTACAAAACCTTTTCTACTTGTACATTGCTGCAAGTTATCTTGCAAGTTTCCATGCTTCTTATAGCACAAGTAAAAATGGTAAGTGCCTGAACTTCCATCACAAATCAAAAGGATTTTGATATTGTAATATTTTATAGGTGTAAATAACGTTACATGGGAATCGTAACTCATTCTAATAGCATGAAATCAATTGGCAGGGCTATCTCAGTGTTGGAGTCTTTTGATTGACCCATAATAAAAAAATGACATTTATTCTGTTTGTTTCTGACTTCATTCTAGGCAGGAACTCCTTATTGATTGCCCTTCTGTGATTGCTGTGTCCCGTTCCCCCCAGAATTAGTAGTTTCTGCTTTTATTTGGTTCAAGTCAAGGAACCCCAGTGCCCTTTCTTGCTGATGTGTCACATAGGAAGGTGTAGCTCCTGCCAAGTTGCTTTCAGGTACTCATTGCATATTACTTCTTGGATATTGATCCTTCCCATGATTATCACTGTAAATGATTTCCAGAAAGTTAGAAATACCTTTCTGTTAACCTCACATATGAAGCTGCTTTGTATGTCTAGGCCTGCGGTTTTCAAACTCTCCGGGAGTTTGAAACACGCAGTAAGTCTTTGGGGGGGGGGAGCAGCAGGGGAAAGGCAGCGACGCAATCCCCAGGATCGCCTCGCTCAGGGCTACAGGGACTGGGATGCACTCACCAGTCCCTGTGGCAGCCATCCCTGTGTGCGGGGAGCCCTGCGCGAGCGCCTGCAGGGTGCCCCAGGTCAGGGAAAGGGAGAGTGGAGCGATCTGCTCTGCCTCCGCAAAAGGGTGCACCCCAATCCCTGCAGCCCTGTCAGAAGGGAAAGTGGAGCGATCATGCTCTGCTTTCGGTTTTGCAGAACGGGGCGTGATCACTCCGCTTTCACTTTTCCTGACCTGGGGAGCCCTGCCAAAGGTTGCACAGAGCTCCCCGCACCCCCGGGAGGCTGCTGGAGGCTCAGGCAAGTGCACCCAAGCCCCTGCAGTCCCCCTGAGCGGCGTGATCCGCTGCCTTCCCCCTGGCTCCTGGCTGCCCCGCCCCTTAAGGGGGACAGAGGCCAAGACCCACAGTCTGGGGTGTCACGACACCCCAGTTTGAATACCACTGGTCTAGGCTTTAACAGCTTTCTCTTGGGGGGGGGGGAACAGTGTTTTCAGTTCTGCTTTCCATGATCAAAATTCTATACTAAAGTAGCAAAACCTGTAGTCTCAAATCTGTAGTCTGCCTTGAAACTCACTGGGTGACCTTGGGCCAGTAACTGCCCAAGGCTCAACCTAACCTACAAAAGGAAGAATTAGTTGTTTATTAGAATGAGCCATTAGAATTAGAATGAGCCATTAGTTTGTTTGATTTTCTCTGTAAACCACTTTGTGAACTTTCTGTTGAAAAGCGGTATATAAATACTGTTAATAATTAATAATAAAGTGGGAAGAATCATAAACGCATCTTTTCTTGGAGGGAGGGCAGGATAAAAATGTACTAAATCTTAAAATCCCTTGTAACAGGATGTGGCAAAGTTTGTAGCTGGATATATGCAAAGCAAATACTAACCCACTGAACTATAGACCCTCCCTTTATATTCAGTATCTGGCATCTGATATAAAACTTCACAGTTAGGAATATTCACCACTATTATCTTGTGTTTAGATATAGTACATTTGATGCCTATAGTGCTTTGTAAAGTGCAAGAGGGAAAGGTCTCTTCCCTAAGCTGCTTTTGATCCCAAATTCAACATGCAGAAGACTAGAGTAAGGGGAGAGATATGAATACAAGGGTGTGAAGGAGACGAAAAGGGATAAATAAAATATCTCACCTGATAAGTAAACATTATTGGTAGCTCAATAAAATGGTCATATAGCAAATTAGACTTGGTTATGTGAATTATTGTCACTGTTATTGGGTAGAAGCTCTGTTTTTAAATTAAAAAGTGGTACTGAAGTAGCAACCAGTTAGAATGGTAAATGAACACGAAAGATGTAAGCTTCTAAGGTCTTTAGGAAACCTTTCGGGCCTACTGAAAAACTTCCTTCAGAAAACATTTCTCATTGAACTTAAGAACATAAGAGCTCTGCTGGATCAGGTAAAGGGCCCATTTAGTCCAGCATCCTATATCCTACAGGCCTGTCAGGAAGTGGTGGCACTAGTGCAGTGTTTCTCAAACTGTGAGTCGGGACCCACTAGGTGGGTCGTGAGCCAATTTCAGGTGGGTCCCCATCCATTTCAATATTTTATTCTTAATATATTAGACTTGATGCTGCCATGATATGTGACTGCATTTGGGGAAAATGTTACAGAACTATACTTTTAACAATGATAGTAAATGGTACTGACTCCTGGGTAAGTGTGGGTAGGATTGCAGCCTAGGATTGCTATTGCCCTGCTTGATGATGTCACTTCCGGTCATGACATCACTTCTGGTGGGTCCTGACAGGTTTTCATTCTTAAAAAGTGGGTCCCGGTGCTAAATGTGTGAGAACCACTGCACTAGTGGATACGAATGTGTTTCCTGGGCACAATGGGAGGGGGGTATCTGCTTTCCAAGGCCTGGGGGTAGTGCATTGTTAAAAGGCCTTTGCAGGGTTTTTGCCTGAGAATATGCCTCTGGATACCAGTGGCAGAAGAGCAACTATAAAAAAGGGGTATTTGTTTTCAACTACTGCTTTTGGGTTTCCCAGAGGCAGCTGGTACAAAGCTGGCAACTCTGTAAGAAACATGATGCAGATTAGGTAGGCCTTTGGCCTGATCCAGCAGGACTGTTCTTATGGTATATTGAGATAAATTTTTAAATGCCACCCAACTCTATACACCCATAGTATATCCTCATCCTACACAGCGGAGCTGCAGTCTTATTGCATTTGCCTGGACTTGGAATGAGTTGTTTCTGAGTAAACTGTCATAATATCAGAAAAAATAATTCCAAATCCATATTTGTTTGACTAAATATAGCCTTAAAAATAATAATTTAACTCAGATTTGTTTTCCTTATCAGAATCAGACATAGCACTCCCAAACTATGCTTTCAAGTGGATTTACTCACCAGTTTGAAGGCACATTATGACTCACAAACTGTAGTTTGCAACAAACCATGGCTTGTAATGGCAAGCTTTGGGTGTAGGACTGTGGGGTGGAATAGCAGTGTGTGTGCTAGAGATGGAAGGAGGAAGTCTGTGGCTTGTTCCCAGTTCTCCAAGCCCTGCCTGGGAGAGCACAGTTTCCTATTCTGAACATTACCAGCCTCTCAGAGAGTTGGGGTTCCAAGTTAGCACCTTGGCTTTTCCTCTTAGCTTGCTCAGGATTGCCATCAACAGTACCTTCTCATCTTACTTTCTGTAGGTTCACCATACTTGGTTCTTTCCTCCTTTCCCTTTTTATCCTCTTCATAGCTCTGCTTTTAACCTTCTCAGTTTGTCAGCCTCTTTTTTGAATTGCAGTGCCCATAAGTGAGATTTCCCTAGCACATAGTCCCTAGCATGGTGGAATGTATTTTCTCTGCCTCTTTTACTTCAAAGGTTAGATATAAATAACTTTACTAACAGAAAGCAATCTAAACTGGCTCATACATTTGAAGTCCAAGTATGTATTAAAAGATGAATGCAAAAGTAAAGACTATAGATGTGCAAGTACCCTCATGCTGACCTCAGAAGTAGTCCAGTTGCTTCGCTCAAAACCCAGTAAAAAAAATCAGACCATTTTACAAACCAGTAAACTGAATTAATAAGTAAATTTATTAAATTGTGTTCCCCTAGAACACACACTGATATAAGCCACAAAAACAAGAAGAGGAAAAAGCAGAGTCAGCACATTTAAAAATGTTTAGTAAACTGTCACTGTCAATGCAGTCCGTTATCTGTAGCCTAAGTCTTATACTGAAGAATGGGAGGGTTTTTTTTAAGGAATTGTAGATCCTGGACCAGACAAGAAAGTTGCCGTAAGCCTTAGGAAAAAGAAATGTGTGCCGTTCCAGAATGTATTTGATCAAATTCTAGAAGAGCTCAAATTCTAAAACTCAACATTTTTTTGCAAGAGCTTTGTCTAAGCTTACCCCTTTGCCGTCCATGAAATGGACTGGTGTACTGCAATATGTTCACTCTTGTGTTGTAACCAACGACATCTCTCTTGTTTGTGCGTCTTTTCAGGAATTGTTTGTTACCGCTTGATACCCCAAATTTAAAACAAAATTTTTCTAATGCAAGGTTTGTATTCCTGGCCAGTCTGTCCACATGCCCTTTGTTTTGGCCCTCCAAATGCTGAAAGGTCTCCATGGCAGGTAGCTGTGCTTTATGTAACTGCATTGAGTTCCCAATGAGATGGAAGATGCCATCTTTGCTCAAAAACCATCTCCCAGATGTCTTTGAACGTTCAATTTGCATTTCTTTAAAAAGCTTTTGCTTGCCACAGGGGATGGGGGGAGTATTGCAAACTACCCAAGGAAGCAAATTCCACAGTTCTGACACCAGTGTTATTAAAGCCATCCCAGATAACCTTCCAACATATTCCACATGGTAGAGGAACCTGGAGCAAGGCCTGTATGGAAAATCTCAAGATATAGGTAGGTCCCTGGGGGATTAGGCAGTCCTTAAGATATCCAGGCCCTGGACCAGTTAAGGCTTTAAAGGTCAACAGCAGCCATCTAAATTGAGCCCAGAAATCAAATGGAAGCCGAAGCAGTTCTCAGACTGGTAGTTTCATTTCCTCCAATTGGGTTAGAAATGTCTTGATCTTTTTATTTGGATTTCCATTATGGTAGTCACAATATGGCATCCCTTCCACTACTGCTGTTAATTGCTGCTAATACCTTTGGGCCACCATAGTTCCTTTAAAGTACTCTGCTAATCTGGCTAAACAGGTTTCTTGTTAACCTGGCTAAACTGAGAACTGGCAAAGCTGCCAGCTACCTTTTAGAAGTACATATTTGTCCTGTAGAGAAAAAAATCTTTACCGTTAAAGTCATGCTCTTAAAATATTTTATTTATCACATTTTTATACCACTCTACCTCCAAGGAGCTCAGGTTGATATAAAGGGTTCCTTCCCTCCTGTCCTCACAACAACCCTATGAGGTAGGTGAGACTGAGAGAGAGCAACTGGTTCAAGGTTACCCAAGAAGCTTCATGGTTAAGTGGGGATTTGATCCTGGATCTTCCGTATCTGTATTATAAGTATTCTGTTTCATGCATAAGCCATCTCTGAGCCAGGCCACCTTTTGTAGGGAGGAAAAAACGTATTTTCTTTTGCCTATCCTAACTCTTCCAACACTCAATTTTAGTGGATGTCCCCTGGTTCTGGTGTTGTGTGAGAGGGAAAATAACATCCCCCTGTGCACTTTATCCATCTCTTGCATAACTTTTATATGTCTCAATCATGTACCCCCTTGGACGCCTTTTTTCTAGACTGAAGAGCCCCAAGCGCTGTAGCCCCTTTCCTCGGAAGGGAGGTACCTTGGCCCATTAATCATTTTAGTGCTCTCCTCGGTGCCTTTTCCATTTCCACTATATCCTTTTTGAGATGTGGTAAGCAGAACTGGATGCAATACTCCAGGTGTCACCTTATCATTGAGTTGTACAATGGCATTATAATATTAGCCATCATTAGGACCACTATGGTCCCACTTAACCCGGGTTCGAGATCAGAGCACTGTTCACTGGGCCACACTAGGTGTAAGCAATCAAATGGAAAGCTTATTATAAAAATGTGTAGAATTACTTAGTTCAGCCTCTCAACAGATAGACTTCTGTAAAAGGAGGTCCTTTCTGGATGCTGTTCTGTTTGATCCTTTCATTCAACAATCTTTTCCTCTGTCAACATACAAACTGACATTTGGGTTCTACCTTTTTTGGTTTTGTTTTGTTCTTTCTTATCACTGTTCTCCTTCCACTTCCCTGGTGTTTCATTCCTGTATCTTTCTTGTTTAGACCAACTGGAGGATCCAGCTGGCAGTAGCAGTCATGTAGGAACCTTCAGTAACCTGATGGTAAGTGCACTCGTGTGCTTATATCAGGCTTCCCTTAGATTGTAGACACAGCACAGCAGACATACCAAAAACGTCAGGCATATGGGAATTGCTTGTTCTTTGCATAAAGGAGAAGACATGGCCCTCTGCATGACTAGTTACAACAAAACAAGGCCTCTAAACTGTTTTATAGTGGCTGGTACAGGAATACCAAGGGTCTGAACTTTTAATTTGAGTAGACAGCAGTACTTGTTGGAAGAGAGAACATTTGTATGTGTTGCAGATTGGTAACAGGGAGAGCATTTCAGAAGAGATCTTTCCCGTCTTTTCTGTTCTCCTTGTTCTGGTGGAAAGGGACTGTCAAATTGGAAGAGAACACTTATCACCAAGGAACAATCATTCCTCTCCCCTTATGGTTCATTACAGTTGGATTCAGGGAAGGCTTTTCTTCCATACTGGTGACGTTGGAAAAATTGCATATGTCCCTTGAGTATTGTATTGTATGTATGTATTTATTTATTTATTACTTTTTTATACCGCCCTTCCTCCAAAGAGCTCAGGATGGTGTACACAGATGCTCCCCTCCTGTTTTCCTCACAACAACCCTGTGAGGTAGGTGAGGCTGAGAGAAAGTGACTGGCCCAAGGTCACCCAGAAGACTTCATGGCTGAGGGGGGATTTGAACCTGGATCTTCCAGGTCTGAGTCCGCCTCCCAAACCTGGGAAGAGCATGTTTCCATAGTCTGCCTCTCAAAGAGGCATATGGTGTGGTCTGGGATGCAAAGGACTTGTTGCTGAGTGTAGGCAGTAGACAGTCTTACCTTTGGGCCAGAGAATTTGAGCTTTTCACTCTTTCCCCCCTGCAATTGCTGTGATGCAGTTAAGGGTTTACACCCACTGGTATGTTAAAAATATGGCTGCAATTTGCAATACTACTCACTTGTGAGAAGATATGCAACCTTTCCATACACACTGGTATTCATTGCTGTTTGAGAAACTAGATAAGGTCTCAGTGTAGCTTGCAGGAATTGTGAGTTGTGACTTGTTCAGCATAGGCGATGGTCTGCCTTTTATAGTTCTTCCATGTGTCCTGTTTTTCCAGTGTGTTGTGAACTCCACCCACTTCCTCCAAAAATCGAAGTAACATGCAAATTCTGCCAAAGCATGCTGGTTTTTCTCACTTGCAGAATTCTATCTAATTGCTGTATTGACACTTTCAGATTACAGAATTCTGAAGCCTGTAGGTATCGTCTTTCAGACTCCCAGTCATGTCTGTCTGGGACCTAGCAGAAGGGCACACTGTCCTTGTCACTTTCAGCAAAATATAAGTCTTCTAGGCAAGGTTTGCTTCAGGGTGGGGGGTGGAATGCTTGGCAGGTATTTGAAGCTTTTTCAGTGTGAACAATATTGTTCTTTTGTATAAACTGTTTGGAAAGGGATGACAAGCATTGAAGCAAAGGACACAGAAAAGCTTCAAATAGTTCCACTTGCTTCTCGGTCACTGATCCAGTGGATCTAAAATTACATTTGCACTCACGTTGTCATCTTGGCTGTTTTTAGTAAGTGTGAGCAGCTGTTGGCTGAATTGCCTCTTCCTGAGCAATTCCATGTTAAGGTCATGAAGGTCTAATTCCAGATCTAGTATTTTGTGTTGGAAATTAGGAGATCTTTCAGAGGGCAAGATATCCCAGGTGTGGGTGTGTTCAACAATTTTGTTCTTGAAGCCAAAAACAGATGGGCTGCAGGTCATACAGGAGCAATTTGCACCTCCATTGGTAACTAGGAGTTTAGGGCTTTGTTAACATGAAGCTATCAATCCAGCTCATTTGGCAAGATGACTGACCTGGAGACTCAGGGGCTTTGTAATAGAACTTTCCTCCCTTTCTCCATTAAGTCAACCTGTGACTGTTTGCTTTTTGGCCTTCTCCCCCCCCCCCCCAATTAATTGGCAATTGATACATATACAAGTGTCGTGTCCCCCTGTATCAGTGGGGGTCCCTTATTCACAGTTTCGCTTACCCACAATTCTCAAATTGCCCGCCACGGATCACACTCATACTCTCATTTCTTTGTTTTGCAAACATTTTGCAAGAGAGAGATTTTTCTTCCTTTTTGCTTTGGAACAGGAAGCAAACAGCAAGAACCTGGACTCATAGTTGCTAGAGAAACGCTACAGGAGGTGATTGTGATAACACTAATAGGAAGTGGACAGCAGAGGACTTACTGTTAGCATTCTTACTATTGCCTCCTGTAGCATTCCTCTAGCACAGGGGTCTCTAAACCCTGGCCCGGGGGCCAGATGCGGCCTGCAGCAAGCCTCTTTCTCGCCCGTGGCCAGTCTCTTATGCCCTGAAAGCCTCTGGCCCACTCAACTGAACATGACCAGAACTGTGCTCCAATTGTGTCTGGAGGGTGTTCTGAGGGCTAGAGAGGTTGAATGAATGAACCCATTCATTCTTTTTTCACTCATCTAAGTTCCATCTCTTATTTATTTAAATTTTATATTTAAATTTTTTTCTGGCGCTCCACACTACTCCAGATGTTTGATGCGGCCCTCTGGCCAAAATGTTTGGAGACCCTTTCTCTAGCACTATAGTTCCCAATCTGAGGGCCAAAACCCTCTAGATTAGAAGGTCATGAGCTGATTTTTCAGGGGGTTGCGGAGACCCCATTTACTATTGTAGATGTTTGTGATTTTTTGCAATGTTTTCAGGGGATCTTCAGACAAACAAATTTTCAAGATGTTTCCACATATCTGTACTGTAACCTGTAGTCTACATACATATTTAAGTAAGTAAGTGTAAGATCATGCACATTGGGGCAAAAAATCAAAACTTCACATATAGGCTGATGGGTTCTGAGCTGTCTGTGACAGATCAGGAGAGAGATCTTGGGGTGGTGGTGTACAGGTCGATGAAAGTGTCGACCCAATGTGCAGCGGCAGTAAAGAAGGCCAATTCTATGCTTGGGATCATTAGAAAAGGTATTGAGAACAAAACGGCTAATATTATAATGCCATTGTACAAATCACTGGTAAGGCCACACCTGGAGTATTGTGTCCAGTTCTGGTCGCCGCATCTCAGAAAGGATATAGTGGAAATGGAAAAGGTGCAAAAGAGAGCGCCTAAGATGATTACTGGGCTGGTGCACCTTCCTTATGAGGAAAGGCTACGGCGTTTGGGCCTCTTCAGCCTAGAAAAGAGACGCCTCAGGGGGGACATGATTGAGACATACAGAATTATGCAGGGGATGGACAGAGTGGATAGAGAGATGCTCTTTACACTCTCACATAACACCAGAACCAGGGGATATCCACTAAAATTGAGTGTTGGGAGAGTTAGGACAGACAAAAGAAAATATTTGTTTACTCAGCGTGTGGTTGGTCTGTGGAACTCCTTGCCGCAGGATGTGGTGATGGCGTCTGGCCTGGACGCCTTTAAAAGGGAATTGGACAAGTTTCTGGAGGAAGAATCCATTACGGGTTACAAGCCATGATGTGCATGTACAAGCTCCTGATTTTAGAAATGGGCTATGTCAGAATGCCAGATGCAAGGGAGGGCACCAGGATGCAGGTCTCTTGTTATCAGGTGTGCACCCTAGGGCATTTGGTGGGCCACTGTGAGATACAGGAAGCTGGACTAGATGGGCCTATAGCCTGATCCAGTGGGGCTGTTCTTATTTTACAGGCTGTCCTGGGTGCTGAATACATGTGGGGCCTCAGTATCCATGGGGGATCTGTTCTCTGATCCCCCACCAATACCTAATTTTGCAGATAATTCTGTGAAATTTGCCCCATTAACCCCTCCAAAGGGAACCAGAACTGTGCTCCTGTTTCCTCCAGAGGACTTTCTGAAACCCAGAGAGGCAGCTTGCATCTGCCCGCTGCCTCTCTAGGCTTCAGAATAGCCTGGAGAGGCGCAAAAAAAAAAGCCACTTCTGGTTTCCCAAGCCTTCGAGGGACTTCCCTGGGCCTTAGAATGCCTTAAAAGAATAAAAAAGTCACTTCCGGTTTCCCTTGGGAAACCAGAAATGGCATTTTTTTGCCAATCCGGGCTTTTCTGAAGCCTTGAGAGGCAGTGGTGGATGCATGCTGCCTAGGCACTCTGAGCTTCAGAAAGTCCTCTGGAGGGGATCGGCACGCAGCCCCTTTGAAGCGATTGGACCTGCGTTGAGCCAGATCTGCGAATGTATAATCTGCAAATAAACAGGCTCTATCTGTATTAATTCCTATGGAAATCATGCAAAAAAAACTCACCCCAGAAAAAAAAACAAAAAAAAACATGATTTTACTGGTCACACAGGTTAGCTATTGAAAAAAATTTCCAGCAGATTCATCAATGAGCATGTGTGATTTATTTAGAAAGTGTGACTTATTAAAACAGTGATATCACTTCCTACTTAATGACATCACTTTCAGTCCTGCCAGCACAATGTCACATCCTGTTTAATGATATCAATTCTGGTCGGGGGGGGGGGGTGGTTTGACAACCAGCAGGTTGTCATACTTAAAAAGTGAGTCCTGGTGCTAGCTGCCTGCTTCCTGTTCCAAACCAAAAGGAAGGAAGATTTTGCAAAGTTTTTGCAAAACAAAGAGAGGTGAGTCATGAATGCAACAGGGAGGAATCTGAGCAGGGTTTGCTGCTTTCTGCGGTTTGCAGTATTTGCAATAGGAGCAGGAATCTATCTCCTTTGGATGCGGGGGGGGGGGAGGGTGCCTGTACATATATTTCCTGGGTCAGATCAAATCAATTTCACTTCTGGTTGGCCAGCTTGTAGGTGGCCTGTCCTGCTTCTTTTTGCCCAGAGCTATTTGTTCTCCCTTCCATTGTCTCTTTGTGTGCAGACCCTTCACCAAATACTTACTCCAGCTCATGCCTCATTTACCAGCATCCTAACTGCAAGACCCAAGAAAGTAAACCAGAAGCATCCCATTGAGCTAACCTGGTTACCATGACCTGTGAGTTACCCAGTTGCCTGACGCTATTGACTGTAACAATGTCTGCCAGATCCTGCCAGAAAGCAGATCAGAACTCGGTGCAGCCTCGCAGAGGGTTGCAGAGGGGGCTGTGAGCCTCCAGGAGGCTTCAGGGCATGTGAAGAATTCACAGAGAAGTATTCAGGGGACAGGCACAGGAGACAGCCAGGAAGAAAAAGAAGTTGTCTGAAGGAGCCAAAGACCTGAGGGTGAAGGACCTGAAAGCATGATGACCACAGGCAGGGATGCACATGTGGGGCAGGGCTAAACAATTTTCTTTCATGTTTCTAAAGCTCATCTCCAAAACTCAACTTTTCCATAAAACCTCCAGCACAACCTCTTAGACCCCCTTTTCTTGCTATAAGCTCCAGTAAGTATAACCGCAATATGTAAATACACCTCCTTCCAGTTTACACTGCGTCCATCTCTTCTGTTTAGTCTCTTCTGTCTCATATTTTAGATTGTAAGCTCCTCAGGCCAGGGCCAGTCCTCCTGTTTACTCTGTAAAGTACTCACACTTGACACGCAACTGTGTGATATGATAGCAAGACAGTACAAACCAGTTGTTAGGCATCCCTGCCAGTTACGCATTCCTCAAGTTGACAGTGTCCAGTGTTGACCCATATCTAACAAATTAGAGCTGTATCGTAGGAGGATATGATTGCGCTCGGGGTAGCAATAGTTGGCCAAAACGTGAGGCTCCATGGCCCTGCCTCTCCCTGACTTAGGGGAGAGGTGTGCTATTGTCTTTTGCAACACGCTGAGCTCACGGCTTCCAAGTGCCTACAGAGCCCTTCTTCAGGCTCAGGGGAAAAGGTGGAGGCTCTTGCAAATGTTGCATTGGACCTTGGAAGCACATAGGGCACTCTGTTTCCCAAGTCCAGCATGAGGTCAGGCCCTGTTCAGACTATGGAAGCTCTAGTATCTTCTTATTGGTATGTTCTCAGTATTCCTTGATAACTCACAAGGCTGTGTTTTGGGACTTTTTTAATTTTGTCTTTTAACTCTTTAATTTTCTGATTTGGGATGTGCTGTGTGCCAGCGGTTGTCCCCTGCAGTACATAGAAACCACCTCCTTATTTAGGGGTATTTCACATATAAACCAACACTAGGTATAGCTGTTAATGCATATGAGTGGAGATTTGCAGCAAGTTGTTGTAGTTAAGATCAGCCTTGCCTATGTAAGCCATCTTGAATCGATGCAGAAGGCAGTATATAAATACAGTAATAAATATATCCTGTGTTGTTGCTCAGGGCTTCTTATCGGTGGGCTGTGTGGGGCGGCATTCAAAAGGGAGATGGAAAAATGGTGCCATCTTTCTTCCCATCCCTTCTGAAACTTATTTAAATACCTTTCTCTCTCTTAGTTGTTTGAAGTAGTCTACAAAGAGCAAATAAAACCAAAACATTTTAAGTTCAAAATCATCCTGTTGCACTGCATAGCCTTCTAGGGCCCAGGTTTGGGACTGACTGTCTCGGGAAGGGAGGAAGGAGAAGTGTCTGCTGCCCTCTCCTCTTTCCTGAACCTGACACCCCCCCCCCCATAGTGCAGGGAGAGGAGGTTGTTAATCTCAGGCCCCTCCTAATCTCAGGCCTCCAGTGTGCTTACAATAAACCACTAGGGATTCCCTCAGATCAGCATCCTCTTCCTGTCCATCTTGCCCTTCTTTTCAGCAGACAACTTCAGCATTCCTTGGTTTAACTGCCTATAGTTTTAAAAAGTCTTCCCATCTGCCACTACTTTTAGATCCCCTTTTCCTCTTCTCCTGGGCATGTGAAAATGATCCAGAATTTTAGCATGGCTGTAGTAGGGCTGACTTGACAGTTGCTGTCCTGTTGCAGTGCAGTGGTCCCTCTGAGCTAGTGAACTTCAGCAAAGAAGGGTCAAGTCAAGCCCTGACCAGCAGGGGAGCTGTCCAGCAGCCTCAGTAGTCCAAAGGGTCATGTGCTGAGCAGGAGAAGAGCTATCCAGATAGCTAGTGGGGGATGGTCTGTGGAGCTGTTGCCACCAGTGGCTTCTATTACATGTTCGTTTTGTCTTTTAATTATCTACCTTTAATATCCACTGGCTTCCTTCCAGGAAGCTCAGGGCAGTGTACATAGCTCTTTCCCATCTGCAAGCAACCCTAGGAGGTAGGTTAGTCTCAGAGATGGTGATTGTCAGAAGGTCATGCATTTTGTTTCATGTCTGAGCGGGGATTTGAACTCAGATCTTTCTCATCGGAGGCCAGCCTTCTCACCAGTACACCACACTGGCTGTTTTCTAGGCAGCATCTCTGAGTGTAGTCAGCCTGACTGTCTTGTCCTTTCTGGAGTACATGAAGGGTCCTGATCCTGACCATTCTTAAGGAATCTTCATCTTCCTGCTAGGGCTCTTTAGTGAGATGCCTTGTGCTGCTGAGTGGGTCCAAGCTATGGTTTGGGCTTGGTCTTAGGCATACAGAAGTGGGTAATGGGGAGGGCTAACAATCACGCTCAGACCCCTGATTCCATCCAGTAGGTTCCCTTGGTGAATTATCATCATGGAGTTTGTTTATACAGTCTTGGGTTCTCTCAAGATTGCCTTTTCTCTCCTAGTTCTGGTGCTTGCTAGGACTCGTGGGGTCTCATCTTCAGACTCTGGGAGTTGGCAAGTTAAACTCTCCCTGCCCCCTCTTGGCAAAGTGGAAGAGGATTGTCTTACCTGTAGTCCTGCATGGTTCTACAGACAGCTCCACAGGTTGTTCTGTGGTGTGGGGAGTGGGAATTTAAACCCTCCCCACTTGTTCTATAGTACTAGATTCCCTCTGTAGAAGATGTTTAAACCTGTGTGTGCATAAGAGAGAGAGAACATATATGATTGTAGCTGTGAGGAGAGAGTCCTGGTGTGGTGTATGTGTGGGATAGCTGTGTGTGTTAAGTAGGACTTGGCTTATTTTGACTGATGAGCTCAACACAAGTTTTATGTTCTTTGCCCATATATGTCCAGACATTGAGGCAACATCCTTGGTGTTTATCTATAAAATGAGGCAGCGTTTTACAAATGCTTAATTTGTAATTCCAAATGCTTAATTCTTCAGTATACAGCATGTTACTTGCAATTTGAGATTGGCTCATCTGCGTGAATTACTGCTCTATGTGCACTTTTTTGTGGGTTTGTGACCAGTGTTCCCTGCAAGGGGTCTACATCTTGTATGACTTAAAACCAGAATATCTGAAGTACCACTTTCACATGCACTTGCCTATTCTATGTAATCCTCATCAGATGCCCTCTTTGGGTGCTTTGCCATTCAGGAGTGAGGCAGGGGAAGTCCAAAGACAAGGCCTCTTTTGTGGTGGTGCCTGATGGTAAAACTCCATGTTGAAACCTTATCCTTCTCCCAGCCTTTAATAGACGCCTGACAAGCTGCATGAACGTGCTTTGGGAACTTGCTGATAACCAAGATTTTCTGAAGCATATCCCTATGATCAGTAGTCCATCTTGAGTGAAGTACATCAACAAACAGGGTTGTTCTTCTCAATTTACACCAATATATGTGAAGGTCCCCTGTAAGAATCTCTTTGAAGAGTGTGGATCTGCTCTTGGTTGTGCTTTATCTTGTGTTTCCATTTTTTATTATAACACAAAAGAGCCTTACTGGATCAGGTTAGGCACCCTTCTAGTCCAGCTTCCTGTATTTCATAGTGACCCAGCAGCTGCCTCTGTGAGCACCCAAGACATGATACCTGCATCCCATTGCCACCCGCTTGTATCTGGTATCTATACATAGGCCTACCTCTGGTTGCTTATAGTCATCATGAGTTGCAGCCTGTGAAGGACTTTCCTTCCATAAATCTGTCCAGTTCCCTTTTGGAGGTATCTTGGCCAGCCCACAAGTATACACATTTGATCACTGTTTTGTATATGCAGCATTGGGCAGAAATGGCTTAGGCTCTGGATAAAGAAATACTTTTGTACTAACTCTCCTGCCAGTTTGTCTGTCTCCCAGTTCTGGTGTTACGTGAGAGGGAAAAGATCTTCCCTCTCTATTCATCCCATGCATAATTTTATATTTCTTTCCCACCTTTCCTATGCTGCAGCAAATGCCAAAGGAGGATTACAATTCCAGACTAAAACCCACAATACATAAAACAATAAATAAAATCATAATAAGAGCAATACAACCAATTTGGAGGAAGGCAACTATTTATAAACAAGCACAGGGAGCAGACACTGGCACATCACCCAAAAGCAAAACAGGACAAACTTATGTCTCAGACATGTCCCCTACCCTGACACCTTTTTTCTAGACTGAAGAGCAGCAGTGTAGCCTTCCATGGTAAAGGAGGTGCCACTCCCCACTAATCATTTTGGTAACTCTCTTTTTAACCTTTTCAATTTCCTCTACATTTTTAATGCGTCTTAGTGATCTACTGAAAACTTGTTGGTTTATAAATTAAAATGTGGTCCAGTTTTTCTGCATTTTTCATATTTTGTTACATCAAGTTGTCCTTTCTCCACTTCTCCTCCCCGCCCTCTCCAAACATTCAGTTTCATTACAAGTCTTGCCTTAGTTCATTCTTGAAAAGCACTTTCCATTCCAGCCCTCTTTCAGAAAGAAAGAGGTCAAGTCCCCTCCCCTTTTTTCTTTGAGGTGTGACAAGATCTTCTGTGAAAGTTCAGAACTTGTTCAAATGCGCAAAAAAAAAAGCTCTTTAAGGGTTCACTGTTGTGAGCAAAGTGTATTACTCAGAGTTCATTTTTGATTCTTTAATTTGTTGGGTGAATTTTGGAAGAGTTGAGAAGATGTTTCAAACCCTGATTTCATGAACAACTCACTTCCATCAATGATTGAAGCTGAAGAAAATGAATGATAAATTACATTGATACGTATGAAGATGAGCTTTATACTAGGAGTTCTGGAAACTGGTAGAATGCACTAAGCCTTGTCCATAATAATGTTGTATCCCAAATTTCTGTTAGAGAGACATGCGCTATTTTTTCTCCAGAATAACTCTTTTGGGGGTGGGTGTGTGTGTGTGTGTGTGTGTGTGTGTGTTAAGGCAAATTATTAAAAGGCAGTTCTGATTTTCATTTTCAGGGAAGAAGAAGTTATCCCAGGAGGCTAAAAGGAAAGCAATACACAAAAAACAGAAGACTGTTTTGGATTCAACTCCTGCAGATATGAGGGAGCCTAAAGAAGATAAGGCTGGTATGGGTGTATAATTTCTGCTGGAAACTATACATTTCTATTGACCGATTTCATGGGGCGAGATCTATTTCAGAATCAGGGTCGGAAGGCACCAAGAGATGGTGCTGGCCTATAGACTATGTTTACAAAACAGCATTTAACATTACATAAAATTTAATGTTAAAGTAGTTGAAAGACAATGTTCTTGAATTTTGCAAATAAGAATCTCTAAAATGGGAAAGAGTTCTGAAAATATTTTGATACACACCCTAAATGTAATATATTCTTTCTCTTTATCAGATAAACAGGAGGATGAAGTGCCCTCTGTTTCAGCAGTACTGTCCCTGGAACAGACAGCTGTAATCCAGGAGATGGTAAATCAAGACTCTCTTCCAAACCTGGTAATCTCTAGTCCTGTTGGGGAGTCACATACAGCACCTGAAGATACATCAGAAGCAATAATGTGTGGAGATAATCTGTTAGAAGATGAGGAGGAGGAGGAAGAAGAGGATGGGGAAGATCCTGAGGAGGAGGAGGAGGAGGAGGAGGATGGGGAGGAGGAGGAAGATAATTTGCTGAAGCAAAGCCCTGAGATGGAGCCCATGTCCGTGTGTGAAGACAAGCTGGAATCGGTGGACGAGCAGAGCAGTGTATCTGAAGAATCGCCAGAAAGTTCCCCCAAGAAAAAGCCTGCGGTGAAATTTCCTAAGGCAAGGGGCGAGTCCAATGGCAGCGTCCAGGGGTCATTCATGTTTCCCTGTCAGCACTGTGAAAGGAAATTCACCACGAAACAGGGCCTCGAGCGCCACATGCACATTCACATCTCAGCCATCAGTCATGCTTTCAAATGCCGCTACTGTGGCAAAGCCTTCGGCACGCAGATAAACCGGAGAAGGCACGAGCGGCGCCACGAAGCCGGTCCCAAAAGGAAGCCGTTCTTGATGCTCACGTCCACACAGCTATCCGGCGGTCATGCTAGGAGCCAAATAAGCACAGAGGATGGCATTAAAGATGAAGCCATCGCCAAGCAAGACTTCACAACCTCAGAAACAGAGAGAGCTCCTCTAGAAATGTCAAATCCTGTTCTTCTGGAAGAGAGCAAGGAGCCCAAAGAATTGCACCCATGCAAATATTGCAAGAAGGTTTTTGGTACCCATACCAACATGCGCAGGCACCAGCGGAGGGTTCATGAACGTCATCTCATCCCCAAAGGTGTCAGAAGAAAACCCGAGGAGCCACAACTGCAGGCCGAGCAGAGCCAGCAAGCCCCAAATGTATATGTAGCAAATACAGACCCCGAGGAAGAGGGTGAGGCCGATGACGTGTACATCATGGATGTCTCCAGTAATATATCTGAAAATCTCAATTACTACATTGATGGCAAGATTCAGTCCAACAATAGCACAAGCAACTGTGAAGTGATTGAAGTGGAATCCAACTCGGCAGACCTCTACGGAATAAACAGCCTGCTTAACCCTGTGACGGTGGAAATATCTCCAAACTTGAAGGCTACGCCATTGCACCTGGTGGATGTGTCGAAGGAGTCGCCCATCAGTGGAAATTGTGAATCTAAAAAGAGGAGAACAGCAAGTCCTCCTCTGCTGCCGAAGATAAAAACGGAAATGGAGCCAGAACCAATAACATCATTGTGCTCCTTGACGATTCCTCTCACCATATCAACTGCTGAGAGCTTGCCTTTCCCCAAAGAGAAGAGTATTTATTTATCATCAAAGCTGAAGCAGCTTCTCCAGACACAGGACAGTAGTAAAGGTGTACCATCCTCTCCCTCATCAACTGAAGTCCCGAAACTGGGACCGCCAGGTGCGTCTTCGCCTCTTCTATCTGCAGCCTCCAATAGGTTCAAAAGAAGAACCAGCTCCCCTCCCAGCTCGCCACAGCATAGTCCAGCTCTTCGAGACTTCAGTAAAGTGAGCGAAGGAAAATCCGTTTGGACTGATACTGTTCTAGGCTCAAAGATTCCCAAGCTAGAAAGTCATAGTAATTCACCTGCATGGAGCTTGTCTGGAAGAGAAGAGAAAGAGACCATGAGCCCTCTTTGCTTAGAAGAGTATAAAATAGCAAAGGACTGGACGCCGAGTCCCCCATTTGGCAACGTGTGCAACCAGCAGCCTTTGGACTTGTCCAGTAGTGTGAAACAAAAGTCAAGTTGCAAAAACAGGACTCAGGTTCCTTGGGAGTCGGTGTTGGATCTCAGCATTCATAAAAAGGCTTGCAATGACACTGAAGCCAAGGAAACGAATGTGGCCCAGCCAACGTGTAGTAGTGTTAGGAAGAAGCCAACCACATCCATGCTACAGAAAGTTCTGCTGAATGAGTATAATGGGACTGATTTGACACAGGAAGATTCTGTCACTGAAACAAATCCAGGCCTGAGAATGTGCAAATTAGCAGAAGTACATCCGGAGCCTTCACCCAGTGCTGCTCTTCCCGTACCAGCTCTCAAGTCAGGTTCTCCGAACTCTTCTGCTGAGGCATTGTTACCTCCAGCATCTACTGTATCTTCATGTCAGTTTCCTCCTCTCCTGACACCAACAAACTCTCCTTCCCCACCTCCCTGCCCTCCTATGTTAAAGGTACCCACACCACCACCACCACCTCTTCTTCCTACTGTTCCTTCACCACCTCCAGAGGAATCTACCAGTATCACTCCTAGTTCGTGTCCCTCTCCACTGTCCAATACAACTGCTCAGTCTCCCCTTCCCATCCTGTCCCCTACAATCTCGGCCTCCCCAGTTTCTTCCATACAACTTCCCAACTGTGCTTCACCTGGGCCTCCCAACCTCTCATCCTCATCCTCATCTTTTTGTTCCTCCTCCTCTTCCTCTTCATCATCCTCATCATCTCCCTCCCCTCCTCCTCTTTCGGTAGTTTCTTCAGTTCTTTCCCCTGGGGATAACCTAGAAAACTCTGCCCCTATGATACCTTTGAAACAAGAAGAGCTTGAAAATGAGTATCAGAAGCCAAGTGAAGACCCACACAGTTCAAATGAAGCAGATCTTGTTCAGGAGACCTTTAACAAGAACTTTGTGTGTAATGTCTGCGAGTCGCCTTTTCTTTCCATTAAAGATCTCACTAAGCATTTATCTGTTCATGCTGAAGAGTGGCCCTTCAAATGTGA
Organism: Tiliqua scincoides; assembly: GCF_035046505.1. NCBI lineage: Eukaryota > Metazoa > Chordata > Lepidosauria > Squamata > Scincidae > Tiliqua > Tiliqua scincoides. The sequence goes on from NC_089829.1 coordinate 9,436,555, forward strand.
ATTCTGTGTACAGCTCTTTAGAGAGAAAACTGACTTGTCGGAACATCGTTTTTTGCTCCATGGAGTTGGGAATATCTTTGTGTGTTCTGTCTGCAAAAAAGAGTTTGCTTTTTTGTGTAACTTGCAGCAACACCAGCGAGATCTTCACCCTGACACAGAATGCACACACTATGAGTTTGAAAGTGGGACTCTGCGACCACAGAACTTTACAGATCCCAGTAAGGCCAGTATCGAGCAAATGCAGATCCTACCAGAAGATTCCTCTGAACCATCTAAGGAGGAGGAAGAAGAGGAAGAACTCAACGACTCTTCTGAAGAACTTTATACAACCATCAAAATAATGGCTTCTGGAGTCAAATCAAAGGATCCAGATGTCCGTATGGGTCTCAATCAGCACTACCCAAGTTTTAAGCCTCCTCCATTCCAGTATCACCACCGCAATCCTAACGGGATTGGCATTACTGCCACAAATTTCACTACTCACAATATTCCACAGACCTTCACCACTGCCATTCGCTGCACAAAGTGTGGGAAAAGTGTGGACAACATGCCTGAGTTGCACAAACACATCTTGGCTTGTGCTTCTGCCAGCGACAAGAAACGGTATACCCCGAAGAAGAATCCCGTGCCATTAAAGCAGACCGTTCGCCCTCAGAATGGCTTCGTCCTCTCCGGACCAGTGAACAATTCTTTCAGGCGCATGGGCCAGCCCAAGAGACTCAATTTCAATGTGGAAGTGAGTCGGATGTCCTCCAACAAACTGAAAATCAGTGCATTGAAGAAGAAGAACCAACTTGTTCAGAGGGCCATCTTGCACAAGAAGAAATCCCAGCAGAAGGTGGAGCTGAGAAACAGCACCACAGAGGCCAGCCCACACATCTGCCCCTATTGCAACCGGGAGTTCACATACATTCGGAGCTTGAATAAGCATGCGTCCTATAGTTGTCCCAAGAAACCAGTTTCCCCTTCCTCTAAAAAGAAAGCTAAAAAGAAAAGCAAAAATGCTGGCAATGGTCAAAGTAGTAACCAGCGCCGGCGAACAGCAGACGCGGAGATCAAGATGCAAGGCACGCCAGCTCATTTAGGCAAGACGCGTGCTCGGAGTTCGGGTCCCACGTTGGTTCAGCTGCCATCAGCATCCTTCAAATTAAAACAAAGCGTCAAATTGGTTCCACCCGTGAGGTCCAAAAAGCAGAGTGTGTCATTGACCACAAAGAATGGCGGCCAGCTGAAAGTGCCCAAAATGACTCCAGCAGAGAGCAAAAAAACCAAAGGGGTCAGCAGAAGCAATTCCTCTGGACTGTCGAGCAAAGCGTCCCGCAAGTTGCATGTGAGGATACAGCGGAACAAAGTGGCACTAGCGAGCAAATCGACTGCGACAGGCAAGAAGAAGGCTGACAGATTCAGCATGAAATCCCGAGAGAGGGTGGGAGGCCCCATTACCCGAAGCTTGCAGCAGACATCCAGCACGGACACCTCAGAGAACAAGAGGGAAGAAGGCAGCACAAGGCCAGAGCTAAAAGATTTCAGGTGTGTCATTCTGTTGGGAGTAAGCTGCCTTGGGTCCCTTTGGGGAGAAAAGTGGGATAAAAATACTGTAAATAAAAGCAGGGTCCCTTCAACCGTTCTTTAAAGTTTAAGTGATAAAAACCTAAGCAAAGGGTGTGAGTGGTGATTGATATAGGATGAGTAGATTGATCAGTAGACCATGAAATCTTACAAAAGGATCTAAATAGACCAAATAGTTTTCTAACCAGTTTGTTGATTCAACCTGGTGTGTAAAAAGATCTTCAAATCATCCATCACCTATCACATTCCAGCCCCCCCCCCCCCCCCCCGTTTAAGACTGAGGGTTAATTTCTTCAGGATTAGGATTCAGGTCCAATATCTATCTGCATTCCTGAAATTTTAAAACCATATCTTGGATTGCTTACCATTATACACTTAAACAGTTTATTATTCCAACAGTTTATTATTATTATTTTACATTTCTTACTGTTCATATTCAACTCAAGATCAAGCTCCCTTAACCTGAACATTTTTTGGTTGATTTGTAGTTTTTAGCACACATCTCTAGGCTAGTCGTGAGGGGGGAAAAAGTCATTTTACCTACCTGAAATATGGAATGTGGCTCTTGTCTTCATTGCCCCTCAGAACTGAATGGGGAGGGGAGAGAAGCAGGACTGGAATTCTGATTCAGAATATGCAGTGCTTGTTTCCTCTTAGGATCCCCCACCTATCCTTCCACAGCCACTTTGCTGAACAGTTCCTAGAAAACTGACTTCTGCCTCTCAACAACAACAAAAAAAGCTGTATTTGTGGGCACAGGTAGACATGATGCCAGGAAACTGTGATTGCATTTGCCCAAGGGTTTTTAAAAATAAAATGAAAGAATAGTTGGGGGATGCATGGGATCAGGTTGGGATTGCAGTGCTGAAGAAGGAGCTATGCTTTTCATGCTGTTTTCCCAACTGAAATTACATTGCTCTCCCACCTCCAAACCTGCTGTTCTCTCAGTAGAGGAGAACCAACAGATAGGATGCAGGAAGCCATGTCTTTGGCAGGAACCAATCAGAATCTCTCTGCAAAGTTCTTAAGCCTCCTCTCTTTGTCCTGCCTTTACATTGTTTACGGTTAAGCATGTGAGTTTGGCGGTAGAAGACCTGAGCTGATGACCAATAAGCCTTCTATTCATCTTCCGGTGTTGGCAGACAAATTGATTTCTAAAGTTCTCCTTCTCTCTGTCAGGGATGGCTTGTCATCCTTTGCCTCACCTTCACCACAGTCTTCATCCTTTTGCTGTCTTCATCTGCTCCCATTTCTTTACCGCCTGCTCTCCTCTTTTGCCAAATCTTGCTTCTACTTTGTCATACCAAACAGAGTAACAGACTTTCCTGTAACTAAATTGTCTGTGATGGCCTGTTTTTCATAGCCTCTTAATTCTTCCCTGTTCTGCTTCTGTCACACATTCTCAGTCCTGTACCACTCCTCCTCTGATTCATTTCATTACCCACCTGACATGAAAGGGGAGGAGACTTCTAGTGACAACCCGTTGATCCAGAGCGGTGAACATAAGAACATGGCCCATCTAGTCCAGCTTCCTGTATCTCACAGCGGCCCACCAAATGCCCCAGGGAGCACACCAGATAACAAGAGACCTCATCCTGGTGCCCTCCCTTGCATCTGGCATTCTGACATAACCCATTTCTAAAATCAGGAGGTTGCGCATACACATCATGGCTTGTAACCCATAATGGATTTTTCCTCCAGAAACTTGTCCAATCCCCTTTTAAAGGCGTCCAGGCTAGACGCCATCACTACATCCTGTGGCAAGGAGTTCCACAGACCAACCACACGCTGAGTAAAGAAATATTTTCTTTTGTCTGTTCTAACTCTCCCAACACTCAATTTTAGTGGATGTCCCCTGGTTCTGGTGTTATGTGAGAGTGTAAAGAGCATCTCCCTATCCACTCTGTCCATCCCATGCATAATTTTGTATGTCTCAATCATGTCCCCCCTGAGGCGTCTCTTTTCTAGGCTGAAGAGGCCCAAACGCCATAGCCTTTCCTCATAAGGAACGTGCCCCAGCCCCGTAATCATCTTAGTTGCTCTCTTTTGCACCTTTTCCATTTCCACTATTTTGAGATGCGGCGACCAGAACTGGACACAATACTCCAGGTGTGGCCTTACCATAGATTTGTACAATGGCATTATAATACTAGCCGTTTTGTTCTCAATACCCTTCCTAATGATCCCAAGCATAGAATTGGCCTTCTTCACTGCCGCCGCACATTGGGTCGACACTTTCATCGACCTGTCCACCACCACCCCAAGATCTCTCTCCTGATCTGTCACAGACAGCTCAGAACCCATCAGCCTATATCTAAAGTTTTGATTTTTTGCCCCAATGTGCATGACTTTACACTTACTGACATTGAAGCGCATCTGCCATTTTGCTGCCCATTCTGCCAGTCTGGAGAGATCCTTCTGGAGCTCCTCACAATCACTTCTGGTCTTCACCACTCGGAAAAGTTTGGTGTCATCCGCAAACTTTGCCACCTCACTGCTCACCCCTGTCTCCAGGTCATTTATGAAGAGGTTGAAAAGCACCAGTCCCAGGACAGATCCTTGGACAGTCCCAGGACAGATCTACCGCTTTTCACCTCTCTCCATTGTGAAAATTGCCCATTGACACCCACTCTCTGCTTCCTGGCCTCCAACCAGTTCTCAATCCATGAGAGGACCTGTCCTCTAATTCCTAGTGATACCTAGTGCCAAGCTCTCATTCCCTTCCCGTCCTCCGCTCTTCCAATCAGTTTGGACATGCAGTTTGATGGGACAAGACCTTGTAGATCTAGACCACTGCCACCAGCTCAAGAGATCCAGTTCCCAGAGGGGTTCCCTGAGCTAAACCTCCCCAAGAATGCTATTCATGGTTGTTAAAATGCCCTCACTCTGCCAATAGCACCTGCAGAGCTGGGAGGCTGACAACTCCACTGATTCCAGAACACAGCAGAGGTTTTAAACCAAAAGGTTTTATTAACAGATGTGAAAAAGACAATGTAAACAAGCTTGGTTCCTCACAGATAACATCCCCTGAATGGTGCTATCTCTGCAGGGAAGCCTCACACGTGCAGACCCTGCTGGACTAGGCTGAGAGCCTGGATCACAACTTGGCCTAGATTGAGCTGAGGGGACAAGAGCTCTCAACGTCTTGGGTGTGTGGGGGTGGTGGTGGAGGATAGACCAACATAAACAGAACCTGACACCTCCTGGCTGATACTTGATCCCTTTCTGTACCTGGGAGCCCAGCAGCCTTCCACTCTGCTCACCAGATAGTGGGCTCTCTCTGTCTTGCTCTGTCAAAAGTGCACAGAAGATGGAGAGAGAGAATCTTAGACCTGGTGGTTTTTCCTCTAACCCCCCCCCCCAGCTTTCTAATTGGCTGGCTCCCCATGGAACCTAAAGCACCTCAGAATTGCAGGGAAAATCCTCCACAACAACCACAACTGTTTCATCACATGATCTAATGTAAATTGTAGAAATAGTTAAGGATTTAGAAGAGCTCCCATAAGAAAAGCCTTGCTGGATCAGACCGAGTTCCAGTTCTGCTTCCTATAGCTTCCAGTGGCCCACCAGATACCTCAGGGAGCACACAAGGCAACAAGATGGCCGCATCCTGGTGCTGTTCCTTGCATCTGGCATTCAGAGATAGGCTATCTCTAAAATCCAGAGGTTGCCTGTAGTCATGGCCTATAACCTGTAATGTTTCTCTGTAGTAGTAAAAAAGACCAAAGGATCCCTAAACTGTTCATTACAATAGGAATTCCAATAAGCCAGCAATTTTCAACCAATGTGCCATGGCACATTGGTGTCTTGTGAAAGATCTACATGTGTGTCAGGAGAGTTTGGAGCTCCATGTTTGAAAATCACCGAAATCTCTTCCAGTTACTGTGGCTCTGATTCTGGGGCAACTATCCGCAGTAAAAATTTGTATGAAGGAAAGAGTTTGTTACTACAGACAGTAATTCTATGGAATCTGGAAGAGTCTCCTGAAAGCCAGAAGCCAGAGGTGAAGACCATTGAGGCCTGTGTGCTCTAAAGAAAAACATTGAAAAATCACTACCATCAGCAATGACCTGTTTATCTGTTCAAATATATTTATATATTTTAAACATTTGTATCCCACCCACGTGGATCTCTAAGGCAGCTCTCAACTAATAATTAAACATGTTTGCTTGTTTCTGGTATCCCTGAATTTGTTGCATAAATAACCACTTGCCAATAAGTCTATTTATTCCCCTTCAGTTTTTGATACCCTCCCCCCACGTTGCAGATCCACCTAGCTAAGGATGTATATGGTTCAGTTCCATTTTGCAAAGCCTCACATTTTGTTTCTTCCCTTCTAGGAATCTCCTGTGACAAATAAACTATTGCATATGAAAGTTTTCAACTGATCAGCTTGAGCTGATGTGTGCTCCGCTTAGAGAGGACAAGCACTGTGGCCACACAGGGTTAAGAGACCCAGCTGAAGCGGGCTTCACCCCCAACAAGGGCAGCTGTCTTCTCACTGATGATGCCAGCTTTGGCATTAGGTCTGGCAAGCACCTTCCAGCAGAGGAAGTCCCTGGCCGCTGGGAAAAAGGGTACATGACTGTGTTTCCCCCCAGGATGCTGGTTGGTTTGTTGAAAGGAAGCGCATTGAGCTAAACGAGAGCGGATACTGCCACCAAGTTCAGAGCTCATGCTACTAATTCATGTTTTACCTGATTGGAAGAACATGGAAAATGCAAGAAATGCGGAGAGGTGATGTAACCAAAATACATGCAGAGAAGGTTCCTTTTCTCATCGGAAGCTCCCAGTATATCAGGGATGACAAAATATTACTGCACCTGAAATATTTTTGGTCGCATGTGGAGTCTCTCTTCAGTCTTTGTTTTCAACCAGCCAGTGCAAGACGACTCTAGTGGGGGCGGGGGGCGGGTACAGGCAAGGTTTTTCCCCCTCCGACTCCCATGCTCACATCCTGACTTGGGTTTTGGGTGAGGGTGGGTGGAAGCAGACTTGGACATTGTCATCATTTTCCCCAGTTTTCTGTTTATTCCCGGGGGACAGGGGAGGGAGGGATGAACATCTTTTTCAATCTTTTACCAGCATCCATTTTTGAAATCTCTCAAGACTAGGTGCTGTCCACAGTTTGAGAATTAATCTTCACCACACAGACCTGTAAAGCACAAATGAAATTACTGCTATAATTGGCTGATGCATCCGTATCGTATAACACAAGCTACACATTGTTCCTAGTTGTAAAGCAAGATTTTTTTCCTTTCTTGAAATGCAGTTTTTTTTTCCCACATCTCTTGGGGAAAACTAGTCATTCAGTTAGTGAAGAGCAGTTAGTTTCATTTGTGCACCCCTTTAAAAAAAATTTTATTTGTTGACTTAAAAAGTAATCTACCTCTTAAAATTTGTAGTTTTAATATTGTTTGGTGAATTTGTGCCACTTTAACACCTTTCCCTTTTTCACTATCATTCCCTTTTTGGTTACATTTTTTTTCTCGGTTTATGGGGACTTCTTCATGGAACTATTGTATAAAGCATTTGTAGCAAGTTTGAAAAAAAATAAAATATTTAAAATTATTTAATTTGTTTTTGACACTTCAGTTGTATTATATGTGATTTACATTAACGGGAGAGGGGTGGGGCTTTAATCTCAAAGCTGTTCCTGTATTAAAGTTTGCTGTTACGTAGTTTTTTTGTTTTTGGTTTCTTTTTTTTGGAGAGTGATATAAAGGCTATTCTAATGAAAACATTAAAATTTCCAGTTTGCTATACAAAAAGGGGTTGTCGTTACTTTTAAACATGGGCATCATTGGAAATGCTGAAAATATAGCAGTGTGTCTGTGTGAGTGGTTGTGATTTATTTCTAACAATTGGTCCAGTATGGACAAAAAAATCCTTCAGGGCCTCCCAAGACTACCATCACCTGTGGTGGTGTTTGAAATGCCACCCCCTTCAGTGGGCAATGGCTGCTCCCCTCCCTTCTTGTATCTGTTCCTGGGTGGGAAAAGAGAGGGAAATGGTGTGAGGCGGAGATGAGAAGGAGGGCAAGAGCATGGTAATGCCTGTTGAGTAAGTGTAACCAATAAAATGTTCCTTCTGCTTTGGGAAATTGAACCACTTCATATCAAAAAATGAAGATCCTGATGATCTCTAAAGGTAATTAAGAAAGCTCCTAGCCCCCTTTTGCAAGTTGTCTTCTGTTTGAGATTAAATTTGAACTGGGATTGCTAGTTTACATTATTAGGACATATGTGCCTTTGGCATCTGACCAACCCTGCCAAACTGGGGCAAGCCAAGCTTGGTGGGGTGGGGGAATCGGGCAGAGCTGTGGCCCCATTGGCTATCACAGGTGTGACTGGCATGCCTCTGGGCAGGCTCAGCTGCATGGCAGCCATGGGGTCAGGTGAATGCAAGGGGGGCACATCACAGCTTGTGGGGGGAAATTCCCAGCTTGTGGGCTGGAGGCTGGCCTAGGCCATCACTGACAGGCCTCGAAGCTAGTTGCATAGTGTCAGGATGACACCCACCTGGGTGGCTTGAGTTTTTCCCCATCAGGAAGGGTCTAATATACCCTGTACTGACCCAGGGCCACCTCTCTAAATTTGTCTCTGCAGTTGATTGGCTGCATGACAATGTGATGACAGCAGCCTACCTAAGTAGTCCCACAATGATTGGGGTTCCCTCAACACAAGGGAAGGCACAGATGCTACAGATTGGGGGAAAAAAACACAAAATGAACAGCACCAAAAAACAACAGAGGGTCTTGTGGCACCGAAATAAAGTAAGCAAGGATTTTCGTGATTCAGATTGCACCCCTTTACTAAAAGGAACATGGTGGTGGTGTCTGCAGTTCTGGTGGGGATGCGGAGGTTGATTAGAGAAAAAAAAAATTCACTCAGTGCTACAACTGTTAAACACATGAATTCAAGTTGCAGAAGGTTGAGGACTAGCAAGAAGGAGATGCTATTTCATTCAGAACGTGATGGGCATGTGGAAATTGGGGCCACATAAGAACAGCCCCACTGGATCAGGCCATAGGCCCATCTAGTCCAGCTTCCTGTATCTCACAGCGGCCCACCAAATGCCCCAGGGAGCACACCAGATAACAAGAGACCTCATCCTGGTGCCCTCCCTTGCATCTGGCATTCTGACATAACCCATTTCTAAAATCAGGAGGTTGCGCATACACATCATGGCTTGTAACCCATATGGATTTTTCCTCCAGAAACTTGTCCAACACCCTTTTAAAGGCGTCTAGGCTAGATGCCACCACCACATCCTGTGGCAAGGAGTTCCACAGACTGACCACACGCTGAGTAAAGAAATATTTCCTTTTGTCTGTCCTAACCTGCCCAACACTCAATGTTAGTGGATGTCTCCTAGTTCTGGTATTATGTGAGAGTGTAAAGAGCATCTCCCTATCCACTCTGTCCATCCCCTGCATAATTTTGTATGTCTCAATCATGTCCCCCCTGAGGCGTCTCTTTTCTAGGCTGAAGAGGCCCAAACGCCGTAGCCTTTCCTCATAAGGAACGTGCCCCAGCCCCGTAATCATCTTAGTCGCTCTCTTTTGCACCTTTTCCATTTTCACTATGTCTTTTTTGAGATGTGGCGACCAGAACTGGACACAATACTCCAGGTGTGGCCTTACCATCGATTTGTACAACGGCATTATATTAGCCGTTTTGTTCTCAATACCTTTCCTAATTATCCCAAGCATAGAATTGGCCTTCTTCACTGCCGCCGCACATTGGGTTGACACTTTCATCGACCTGTCCACCACCACCCCGAGATCTCTCTCCTGATCTGTCACAGACAGCTCAGAACCCATCAGCCTATATCTAAAGTTTTGATTTTTTGCCCCAATGTGCATGACTTTACACTTACTGACACTGAAGCGCATCTGCCATTTTGCTGCCCATTCTGCCAGTCTGGAGAGATCCTTCTGGAGCTCCTCACAATCACTTCTGGTCTTTACCACTCGGAAAAGTTTGGTGTCGTCTGGCCACAAAGTGAGATGGAATTTAAAAAGGCATTAAAAGCCTTTTTTAAAAGAGCATGGGAGAGGAGAGGTCTATTAATTATTAATCTTTGTGTTCAGAGACTGTTACAAGATGTTGGTAACGAAGAGCAAACAGCTCTTGCATTCATGCTCTATTTGAATAAGAGACAGATGTCTGGGATCATCTGAATGAATAGTTGTTGGGAAATAATGCTGGACTACATGAACCTGCCTGGTACTTTTTGCATGTACTTTTTACATCTATGGCAAGGGCCCCACCTTCTGGAAAAAAATATACATTGTTTCCGAGAAAATGCTTTTGCAAAATACGCAATGCATGTGCAGTGAGTTTTCAGAGCAGAAAGTTTCATTCTTTTAATCCTGCATGCATTTTCAAATTTGATTTAGAATTTTGTATTTTTAAAGGAGGATGTCAAAAAAGGGAGTGATGTTGGTCTTTTTCTTAGTGGATGTTTTGAATTAAAATGAATTCCAAGCTTTGAGGGGTGAGTTTCACCTTTGATTGAGTCAATTTTTTCAGCGTTTAAATTTTAGTTTCAAAACCTGAGTGTTACTTCAAACACTTCTTGAAGTTATGAATCTCTAGCCTCATAAATCTCTGGTGTCACTAAGTTGTGAAGCACTGCGTGCCCTTGTCTTCCTGCTGACGTGAAGGAGGTCTGACTTTGACTTTATAAGTAGTGATTTACTAACTACTTGAGGCCCCACTCCTATCTCCTGCCACCAGGGCTGATGCAGATACCCAAAAAGGTGTGGGGCAGTATTCTCAAACTTTTTAGCACCGGGACCCACTTATTAGAATGACAATTTGTCAGGACCCATGGCCAGAAGTGACATTGAGCAGGAAAATTTTTAACACCTACCATACAACAAAATCAAATTAAGTAAGGAAATTAAAAGTTTACAATAAATATGTTTAAAAATTTATTTAAACAGATAACCCTCCAGATGCTGATCTGTTTAAAAAATATATTAAAAATAAAATACACAATGAAATGAATGGAACCTACCTGAAATTAGCTTGTGACCCACCTACTGGGTCCTGACCAACAGTTTGAGAAACGCTGTGCGATTCCTTCGCAGGGTGGGGTTCTTAAATGGAGGGCCCTCCCTGCTATGTGGGCTTGAGTTCTCTCTGGGCTTCAATGTGGGGAGAGGGGGCAGAGTCCTTAGGGTGCATAAGCAGTGTGCCAAGCTCAAGGCGGCAATCCAAGAGGAAAGATGGTTGCATACTGGTGGCTCTGCTCAAAGGATAACAAGCAACAGGTGCAGGAGTGGTGATGGTGAGCAGAGAGGGATGGACTTCTGCAAAAAACAACCTGCACAGCATTCCAGTCAAATGACTTGCCCATGTGGTGGTGCTCGTGATGGGCTCACAGGCTAGTTTCCCAGATGAGGTGGTTCATGGCCCCATTTCATTGCAAGTGTGCATCTCAGGTTGGAACCTGGCCCGTTCCACTGCCAGCATTCCATGTGCAGGCTCTGTGCTCTTGGGGTCTATAGTGGGTAAGAGGGAGAGCTCTAGCATGCTCTGTGCCCCAGGAGGTGCTCTCTATCCTGTCCTCCACAGTGGCAGGGTGGTTAAAGAGCTGTTTTGTCATCTGGGCAGACTAGGTTCTTTGCATCTACTATGGGTATTTCAGGCAAACTACAGTATACAAAAAGTGGGTTTGGTTTTGGTTGTGTTCTGCTGGCTCAATTTGAACTCAATTTTCCCTCTGGTTTTTGATGGTGTATGCTACCCGCCTTCTTGCTTGGTTGAGTACAAGTCTTCCCTTTATTGCTGAGCCCAGTTCATCTGCTACTGAAAGGGTACTTTCCTATAGAGGGTTCACTTTCTCCAATGGGAATTTGAACCTTGCCCTTTTGAAGTGCTACCACTCTCACTAGGAATTCAGGTGTTGGCCTGGCCTGCTGTGGTGGGCACCAGGACAGGTGAAAACTATCAGCTAGTGCTCATTTGGACCAACATCCAGCTTTCCTTATCGCGTGCAGAAGGAGGGAACAGCCAGCTCGGTATACCTTGTAAGCACTTCAAAAACAAAACAAAAAAAGCAGTAATTTTTTTTATTCATGTGTCAACACTCAACTGTTCCACTATTCAGTCTGCACAGCAGCCAGCAATAATATTCATCAACAGGGAGTCAGCAGTTACTGTAAAAATGGGGCAACATTCAGGACCAATGCAAAAGAACAGAAGCAAAAGGAATGGGTGGGGGGAGAGCAGCCAGCAGCTTTATCCACTAAAAACTCTGGAGAATAAAAAGGTTTTAATCTGGTGCCTTAAAGAAAATACAAAACAAGCTTTAAAACAGGCACTGTTGTGTTACTCCAGTGTTTCTCAAATTGTGGGTCGGGACCCACTAGCTAGGTCACGAACCAATTTCAGGTGGGTCCCCATTCATTTCAATATTTGATTTTTAATATATTAGACTTGATGCTCCCATGGTATGTGACTGCATTTGGGGAAATGTGACTTACCTGTACTTCTAACAAGCTACTATGTATGTTCTTTTAACAATGATAGTCAATGGGACTTACTCCTGGGTAAGTGTGGGTAGGACTGCAGTCTAGAATTATTCAAAATGTTCCTGCTTTATGATGTCACTTCTGGTCATGACATCACTTCCGGTGGGTCCTGACAAATTGTCATTTTGAAAAGTGGGTCCTGGTACTTAACGTGTGAGAACCACTGTGTTACTCGATACAGGCTGAGTATCCCCTATCAGGACTGCTTGGGACAGGAAGGTGTCTGGGTCTTGTATTGGCCTGGAGTTTTGAATAATTGCATAAACATAATGAGAAATGCTCTTTTCCCTGGTACCCATACAGGTGTCTGCAGGCCCCTTTGACATTTTTCAACTGTGTCTGTACAGGTGCACATCCCGGAGCAGAGAACAGAACTTACAGGCTGTACCAGCACTGTGCAGAGGAACGGGTACAAGCACTTCTAGTGTTCATGCTACAGTAAACACCACAAACGTGCTCCTCGTATTCACAAGTCCTCTGTTCATATTTCACAAGTGCCCCTTCTGCTGTTCACAGTGTGCTGCCTGCTCAGCTCTGCACTTTCTGCACACTGCGCTTAAAAAAGTCTTGGACAAAAATGTCTTTTGGATTTTGGAATAGTCTAGATTTCGGATGTCTGCATAAGGAATCATCTACCGTACTCACAGTAAAGGATATTCCATGTTTAATATTAGCACACTAATAATATTAGAGGTCTGTGGGCTTTGGGTTGTTTTAATAATGGACCAAGCCCTCTTTCTCTTTTTAGAACAAGAAGCAATGGCAGGCACAAGGACACCCATTAGTGTTAGTCTGGAATTCCTGGTGTTCCCAGCCTCTATGCAAAATTTTTTTAACTGCAATAACCACCCCGGCTCTTTCCACCACTTCACCAGGGTCACTTTATGGCTTTTGTGGGCCCCAGGCACCCTTGCCTTTGTGGGCCCCTCCCACCATAATATGATCACCACCATGATATAACTTGAAATGCTTCAACATTTTTTTTTTTTTCCTGCTGTAGGAAAAATATAATAGATTTTTGTGGGTCCTAAAAGTTTCTTTTTTTCTGATATGAAAAACCTCTTATTCTACCCTAAAAGTTCATGTTCAATGTCTGATTTTTAAAAAAATTGAAAAATGTTTAGGGATCCCTAAAAATATTGTGGGCCCTAGGAACCGTGCCTACTGTACCTCATGGATGATCATAGAGTTGGAATGGACCCTCAAGGTCATCTAATCCAATCCCCTGCCAGTAGCAGAAAATCCTTCTAGAGCATCTTCAGCAGGTGCTCATCAGGCCTGAGATACGTCAGCCCTACTCATCACATGATAGCTGTGTTGATCTTCAAACCACTTTTTTGAGGTTTGTGATGCTGCTTGGGTATGCATGGATGAGCAAACTGGTATTCGAGCCAGGGTAGTGTAGTGGTTTGGGAGGTGGACTTAGACCTGGAAGATCCAGGTTCGAATCCCCCTCAGCCATGAAGCTTCCTGGGTGACCTTGGGCCAGTCACTTTCTCTCAGCCTCACCTACCTCACAGGGTTGTGAGGACAAAAGGAGGGGAGCAGCTGTGTACACCACCCTGAGCTCTTTGGAGGAAGGGCGGTATAAAAATGTGAATAATAAATAAATATTAGAAGTCCCAGCAGCTTACACACACTTTGTTTGACAAAGTTAAAGAAAACCTGAGAACTTCAAAGGGGCTGTGAGAAGAATTTCAATTTGTTAATCTGGAATGGATTCCTCAATCCAGACAAATGTTGGAGGAAAGGCAAGAAAGTCTAATATTGGGTGCTCTTTGGGTCTTGGGTAGTGTCTTAGGAATTAGGACAGTCCAAGAATGTTCATATTACTGCGTGTAACCTTCATGCATGGTAGAAACCCCCATGCCCAAACTGTTGGCTCTGCAATTCATAAGACGTAATTTGTCACGCTGAAGCCCAAAGTGCTCCTTCAGCATGTGTTAGCGTTGTTAAGACTGGGGAGGGGAGATATTTCCCAGTGCAGAAGTGTCCAGCCCAAAGCACAGAAGGCTTCTTGTCCATGCTTCCTCCCGTTTCATTTCCCCTTTTCATGTTCAGAGGAGCAGTGGAGGCAGCCGAATGGACGGAGGCTTTCAGAACAAGTGCGATAAAACTGGCAACAGCAAATCGTATACACAGTGGAAGAGGTTGGTGTGGTGTTTTTTTGTTGCCTTGATGGCCCTGATCCCTCCTCCTCCTCATCATCTTACCTGCCTCTGTGGTGGGAGGTGGCTACCCCACCTGGGGAAGCAGAACCAGCAAGGTGGAGATGAGCATGGAGACAACTTCATCCCATGGGCAGTTTCTTCTTTTGTAAACCAAATCCGTCTTCACCTGTGCAGAATCAGAAAGGATAAAAGTATAATTCTGTGAGTGGCACTTTATGAAGAATAAGAGGTGAGGTCCCAGCCCTGAGGAGCTTACAATCAGAGCATGTCTGTAGACAGGAGGCAACCAAGGAAGGAGAGAGAGATGGCAGCAGGGATAACACAGACAGAGTATGCATTTATATCCATTACTCATGCTTGGGCTGAGTTACATCAGGGGTTGGACCAAAATGGTTGTGGTTTTTGTTCAGCTTGTTTTACAGAAAAGCTCTGGGAGTGTTTGAAGGGCTGGGACTTGATTCTGTTTTGTTGCAGGATGCCTGAGCTCCTTCCTTCCTCATCCGCTTGCATTCCTGACAAATGCAGCTGGGCAGCAGGTAGTTAAAGCAGCCACCTTTCCTCTGACTGGTACTTCCATCTGTTTCCAGAATAGCATTTTTGCATTGCCGAATAGGGGAGGGGGGGCTAGAAACACTGCAGCAGATTCAGATGCTTCTAGGCTCCTCCTGCATCTCGGCTTCTGCTTTGGGCACAGAGAAGGGAGAGAGAGAGAGAGAGAGAGATTTGGAGTAGAAGCTCTAAGCAGGAGCCAATAGCAAAAGGCAGGCCAGGCAGTACTGTCCTATAGAGTGGTACAGCTGCAGCAGGGAGAGATCCAGGGAGACAGAGATACACCCATTAGGTAGGTGGATTCAAGTGGTGGTGATTGGGGCAGAGAAGGGAGGGTTCCTTGCAAGCAGGTTCCTTACTGCTTTGATCAGGCTGCCTTGTAAACTGCTGACCACTGGAAACTGCTTTGTCAACAACTCTTGCAGCCTGGGAAGCTGAACAGAGTCTCGCAAGAACCAAAAAAAAAGGAGGTCATCACTGTTTGGAGGCAGGGTCCGAACTAGAACCTGAAATGACCATGGCTTACCAGTGAAGAAGGCATCATCCCTAAAGCTCCCTCCATATCATGGATACATGAGAAAAGCTGGTGTCTTTGGGAAGCTCTCCCTTTACAGTCATGATCTGACTTGCATAAACATCAGCTGGCTCATTTGAGACCTTTTGGAACTGGTTGCAGCGGAGGGTCCAAGAGTCGGGCGATGGCCCACTGGAAGGAGAAGGGGCCGTAGTTTCTTTTGAGCCACCTCTGGCCAAAGTCACCTGGCTAACTCTGCCATCTCATTGCATTCTCCATCTGGGTCTGTGATGGGAACAGAAGAAAACTTCAATGTTTGGGACTGCACATGACAAACACAGGGAAGCCTGCCCAAGTCATGGAGACATCACCCGTGAGCCTGTCCTCTCCCGTGGGCCCTGTGACCTTCTCACAGGTCTTCGGACAGCAGAGCCAACTTCTGGAGGCAGGTAAGGAGGCTGACCTGGTCCTAGATGACTGGGGGCAGCCATGCTTCAGGGAATGCAGGAAGTAGCATGGCTGCCAAGAGGGAAGACCCAGGATCACTGCATGCTAGAAGCGATTCTGAGGTGCACCTTCTGGGTTGCATGATGCCTCTGTTTGGAGTGGGTAGGGGCCAAAAGGTTTTGAGACAACCCAGGGTAGGAAGGGTGGAAAGCGAATGAAAACTTTTTGGATGTGGTCTGAAACACTGAATGCAAAGGGGAAACTGCTGAGCAAAAGACTTTTCTCTTGTAGCAAAGGGTGAAAGGAATATAAGTCGCATTCAAAGGTTGTTGCTGGTGAGCTTCTGTCTGCTGTAATGAGGTCTTAATGTGAGCAGATAGATCTAGGCAAACAGACAGTTTTTGGTGATGGTTGCTGCTGAAAATCAAGGAGGAGAATATGTGGCACCTGGGAAGCGTCTCTCGGAAGAAAACAAGCAAGAGGGGTGGTGTTTGTGCTTTCAACTTCAGAAGATGTATTGGTGTTAGTTAACACTACATCTGTTAATGCAACACTGGTACTTCTACTAGGAACAGGCACCAGTACAGCTGAGCCAAAGCAGGGGCATCTTTAGGGGCAAAAAACCTCTGATTTTTGTTTCATTTTTTCACGCCCATGAAATATCACAGAAATGCTGTCACTCTGAATGGGTGAGCGATGCCAACCCAAGAATAACTGCATTATCATTGTGAAGTCATCTCATAAACATGAGATGGACTAGAGCCATAGCATCATGTACCATTGCATCCATTATTTTCACATTTTTATACCGCTCTACCTCCAAGCTGCTCAGGGTGGTGTACATGGTTCCACACCTCCTCCTTTTTCCCTCACAACAACCTTGTGAGGTAGGTGAGGCTGAGAGAGAGTGAGAGTGACTGACTAACCAAAGTTCACTCAGGAAGCTTCACGACTGAGCAGGGATTTGAACCTAGATTTTCCAGGTCTAAGCTCAACTCCCAAACCACAACATCGATTACCCAATTGATTGACGAATTCCAGAAAGAAGATCCAGCTAATTAAAAAGAAATTGCCAAATTGCCCTAGAGAAAGGAAAAAGTGGCAGCAATGACCTGAAAAGTAAACATGGCACAGCTGTGTGACATGATCTTAACCACAGTTCTTGGCTGTAAGGCCCTCTGACCAAGAGACATTGGCTGCAATCCTAACCACATTTTCCTGAGAGTAAGCCCCATTGAACAAAATAGGACTTACTTCTGAGTAGGCCTGGTTAGGCTTGTACCCTTTGCTGGTTTGGAAAAGTGCATAGAGGTGAAGGAAGTTTGAAGAGATTGTATCTAGTGAGTGATTGGGGACATCCATTTCAGATGGCCGTAACCCTTGAGAAATTGCCATAGCAAGAAGTAGGGCTTGCCCATAACCTTCTAATGCTTGTCCATTGCCTCTACCGCATTTTCAAAACACCTTGCAAAGGTGTGACTGTCCAGTTTTGGTCTGGGAACAATTTCTCAAGCAATTGGTTTTATGTTGCACAAAGAGAACCGTTCACAAGTGCGTGTAGCCTTGTGGTTGAGAGGGCCAACGCGAGCAGTGATGCTGGGAAGGAATGCGACTTGGATGTTGGTGCTGTCAGATGTTGTGGGCACCTCAACAATTTCCTGGGAAGGAATGAGCAAGAAGGACTTCCAAGGCTGAGGGTGTGGAGCACCATTCCTAGATCTTTGGTCTTCCTTGGACCAAAGATCAGAGTAGAATATCATTTGCAAAATAGGCAAGGACGTTCAGGGCCAATCCTATCCAACTTTTCAGCATTGATGTAGCTGTGCCAATGAGGTATGCGCAGCATCCTCGGGTAGGGGAGCAATCATGGAGGCCTCCTCAAGGTAATGGAATGTTTGTTCCTTTACCTTGAGGCTGCACTGTAGCTGCATCAGCGCTGAAAAGTTGGATAGGATTGGGCCCTCAGGGTTTTTGAGCTGGAAGGACAACCCATTTTCAAGAGGCAAGGTCTGGAGATAGGCTTTCAAAATTCTTTCTCCCCTTCCTCCCTTGATTTTGGCCTTCCAAATTCCCTAGCCTTATTTTTCCGAGTCAAAATGAGGCATTAAGAATTCTTAACTGTTTTTATTTTCCTTCCAAACGTCACACAGAGCGCCGAGGGTGATTGGTTTGCTGCAACTTTTCATTCCATTTGTATTTATTCAAGTATCTGTTTTAAGTATCTGCATGTACGTATTGTCAGCCCCGTCTCCAAAAGCCCCGAACAATATAATAGCTCTCACAGTTGGATCAATATCCTTTTGGCGTCCTTTGCAGTTGGACCTGAAGATTGCATAAGGCATTGCATAAATTAGCTGATTTATTCCCCTTCGTCCTCTCTTCACTCTGCCCCTTCCCTAGTAAAGAAGGAGTTCGTCTCCTCATCTCTCCTTCTAACTGCTTTCCCCAGGGCCCCATAGTGAACATTAGCTGCAAAATTCCCTTGTCTAGAATAGGTTTAGTTCAGTTAGGTCCTAGTTGGAATTCCCCTTTAGGTGTTGGACCCAAAAATGAATCCTTTTTGCACCTTTCACCCTTGACTCCCCGCTCCAAATTATACAGCTGGCCACTATGAATTATACTGGCCACGATGCATTTACTTTTTCTCCCCATGGTGCATTTTTTTTTTAAACAGTGCAACAAGATTTTGTGGCTTGTTTCTGTTTACACCCATTAATCCATATCGATTTACACTTTCTGGTAACAATTCCACAAAGAATAGTCTTGCATCAAATAAATGACCTGTGCTGGGAGATGGGGAGGAGTGGCCTGTTAGCATGGCAGGCTCTGACACTGAGGTGGTCACCTGAGGTGGAGGGTTGTGAGGGGCTTCTGCCTCTTTCTGTCCACTCTGTTCCACTGCTCTGTCTCTGTTCACTCATAGAATCATAGAGTTGGAAGGGATCCACAAGGTCATCTAGTCCAACCCCCTCGTCTGCAGCAGGAATTCACTCCTTGGATTTGAAAAAGAATCTCCCAGAAGAGGAAGTATGGAGGAGAGGAGAGAGATGGCCTAGAATGGTTATTGCCCACCACCCTCTTCTCTTGCCACATTTCTGCTTCTTCTCCATTCCTGAGCTTCTTTAAGAATGTGGGAAGGGAGAAGGAACAGTAGCAGACAGTAGCTGGTGCATTGCCAGGCTAGGGGTGGAGTGACATTTGACGCATTACCTTGCGTGCCAGGAGGTTTCGGCTCACCCAAGGGCCACTTTTTCAATATTTCTTAGGCTCTGAATAATGTATGGTGTAAGTGAGGCTGTGATTTCAAAGGAAAAGCCTTCCCGGTTAATGGAAGGGTGGAGATAATGTCATGATGTTTTGGGAATATGAAGGCTTTTTATGGTAGATAATGCTTTGCTTCTATGGCCCTGCACATGGAGCTCATGGCAAGATAGACTTTGGAAGGCAAATCTGAGTACACAAGTGTAGATTGGCTCAAAATGAGAGGGGTGCAATTGTACAGTGAAAGACCAAAAACTCAAAATGTGTTCAGATGCAGTGTTTGACCACTGCATGGGTGCATGTGTATGCATTTATAAATCATAGTGGGGGGAAAAAGCAATCTTTGTATTGGAATCGCAGAAGATCTGGCGAGGAGGTAGGGTGTGGTGTCAGCAGTGGCCCCTTTAAAGGTAAGGCCTGCGCATTCAACAGGGAGTGTACTGTATAGCTGCTGCTACATGAAGACAATAGGGCCCTCAGGTATAAAAGCACCTGATGAAGGGAGAGTTTGGTGTGGGCAGCAGAAGGAGGAAAGCTTTAGGAAGGAGACTGGATTCATGGACTGAGGAACCGATGGCTAATGGACTGCTGGAATTGCTGATGGATTGATGTGTGAATGGACTTTGGAAGGCGATGGAGCAGAAACAACTGGAGACACTAAGATAGGTGTTTGGCTGCCCTTCCCAAGACCTGCTGAGGGCCAAGGGGCTGCTGTAGTGGCAGGAGGCTGCTGGCAGGAAAGAGAACCTTTGTAAGTTAAACAGGCAAGCTACCCTGGTGGTGGGGTCCAGCAGTACAAAACTAGTGTCATTGTTGGGTAAAAAAAGGGAGCTAATTAGCTAAAAGTAGGCATAAGTTCTCCAGGCAGAGTTTGGATTGGGAATCTGGCAGAACAGTCATGACCATCAGCTGGTTGTGTCAAGGTTAATTCTGCATAGTTATTATTAACATTATTAACAGTATTTATTAACAGTATTTATATACCACTTTTCAACTAAAAGTTCACAAAGCGGTTTACAGAGAAAAATCAAATAACTAAATGGCTCCCTGTCCCAAAAGGGCTCACAATCTAAAAAGATGCAAAGGAATACCAGCAGACAGCCACTAGAACAGACAGTGCTGGGGTGAGATGGGCCAGTTACTCTCCCCCTGCTAAAAAAGTCCCATCAATGCCATACACAAGCCCCCCCCCCCCGAATGAAAATCTTATGCATGATCACCCTGAGACTGCTGTTTGGCACACCAGTGTGCATGAATAATGTAGAGGCGAGGACAGATGAAAAGGAACTGAACATGGAGGAAAATGCACCTGTCCCAATTCTGGAGTTAATTTGAGAAATTCTTCTAGTTAAATCAGAAGGCGGGGGACAGAGCAAATTGGAGAAAGAAGAAAGGAAGCAGATAGGGGCGAGGAGGGAATCCTTAATGGAAAATGGTGCAGAATCCAACAGATAAGATAGTACAGTGACACTACAGTTGCACATGTATAGAATATTATTTTTCAAAGGCACATGTACCATGTTCCTCCAAAGCAAAATAGGGACATGGATTGTCCAGGAACAGGGCATGGAGGCTCTTAAGCTGCTCTGCGGTGAGAGAGGAAAAGATAGATTCAAAACTGAGCTTGCAGGAGTCTTCAGAAGCAAATTGCTTATGACAGTGGCCACTTTTAAATATCTCACAACCATAGAAGTCAGCATAAAAATTGCTTGGTGTCAAGTCTAGCTGTGACCCCAGCTGACAGTGACTGGAAGATTCCGAGTGCTTTACCTGCATACAGGCGCCATTTACTGAGCCATGTACATGGCAAAAATCTCTTTTAAATCCAAATCCAAAGGTTTAGATTTCTTCCTGGAGGCTTCCTGGGTGACCTTTGACCAGTCACTTATGTCTCAAGCTCACCTACCTCACAGGGTTATTATGAGGACAAAAAAGCAGGGAAAGAATTAGGTAAACATCATTCTCCTTGGAGGAAGAAAGTTATAAAAGTGTGAAAAATAAATATAAATAACAATGGCTATAAACTGGTAAGCAGTCTCTGAACATAGAAAGCCCAGTTAACTACCATGGCTAATAGCAGCTGAGAGACAGGCTACAATCCTAACCACACTTTCCTGAGAGTAAGCCCCATTAAACAAAATAGGACTGACTTCTGAGTAGACCTGGTTAGGATTGTGCCCATGGTCTAACCTAAGCTTTTGACTGTCAGCGCATCATGTGGCAGTAAGTTCCATATATTGCAAGATGTGCAAAAGTACTCAGTTCTCTCTGTCTGGAGTCTACAGCTAGTCAATTCCTGCACATGATGGACACTGCAATCCTACGCATGGCTGCTTGGAAGACAATCCCATTGCGTTCAGTGGGGCTTTCTCCCCAGAAAGTGCATCTAAGAGTGCAGCCTGAGTTCTAGTATAAAGAAAAGGGGGGGGGGGAGCTCTTTCTGCACAATCCCTAAATCTCATCATTTACCTTTAACCTCTAATCTCACTGTTAATCACCCCCCCCCCCCAAAAAAAAAGCCACAAAAGCAATAATGGTTGTTTTATTTCTCCAAATCCAGATTTGTATGGGTGTGTTTTAAGCCTGGCTGTTGTTTTATAAATGAAATACTTGCTAACATCTGCAGATTAGCATAGCGCAGCTTTATTGTTTGATATTGAAAGCCCTTGCGCCTTGTTGAACCCTCAGGCCCCATTGGGGGCTTGCACTGCCAGAACTAGTGTCCTTGGCAGCTGTCCCAAAAAAGGCAACACACCATTTTGCACAACCACAGCTACTGCAATCAATCACTGATGCAAGTCTGAGTGGACCTGGGAAGGTGTTCTGAGTAGAACCAGTGGAGCAGTGAGGGCTTACCTTACCCGGAGGAAACCTCTGGTACTGACCCCCCCCCCCGCCCCCAGGATGCAACAAGCACACTAGTGGCATGGCAAGGGGAATTTTGGTAGGATTGGACTGCCAGGTATATTCTTCATTGTTTTTATGAAATCACAACATCCTGTGGCAAGGAGTTCCACAGAATAATTATGTGCTGGCTACAGAAAGATTTCCTTCTGTCTGTTCCGACTCTCCTGCCAGTCTATTTTAGATTATAAAACCCCCTTGATGTGGGCAATGTGAGCGCAATTGTTAGCCTGTCTGACTAGGACCTGAGAGACCAGATTTCAAATCCCCAAACAGGCATGAGACTCATGGGGTGACCTTGGCCTGGACACCAACTTCCGGCATGACCTACCTCGAAGGGTTGTTGTGGCAATCAGCTGAGGGGGAACCCTGAGCTTCTTAGAGAAGGTGGATGACCTGGATCTTTTGCGGGGCTAGTATCACCCTGCCTACGTTAGTGGCAGCATCGGAGACTGCCTGTGTTGCCAGGTCAACTTAGCCACGCAGCCTGGGAGCACCCACTTGTCCTTTGCTGCCTCAGGCAGCAAAATATCTTGGGCTGGCAGCCTTAGGCAATCTGAAACAGTTGCTTCACCTCCTTGCTATCCCCCTTCCATGCCTAGCCCCCTCCTTTTGTGTGTTACCCATGAATGAGGCCTAACCCTGAAGACAGTTTGGGAACTGCTGCTGGTTCAGAATGTGGTGACTTGTATGGTTACTGTGGGTCAGTTGTTTGATTCTTTTGGACCACTGCTCCAGAAACCACACTGGCTACTGATTTGTTTCCAGGCCCAATTTCTAGATGCTGGTTTTGACCTACAGAGCCCTATATGGCCTGGGACCGGGGTATCTTTGGGATAGCCTATTCCCATACAGTCTGACTCATCCCCTTAGATAAGTGTTTCTCAACCAGTGGTATGAGTACCACCAGTGGTACTTGAGGTGGTGTCTGGTGGTACTCGTGGGACCCCTGGACCCCTGCCAGCCAGCAGTAAGACCTAGAACACAACACAACAAAGAGCGGTAGGAGGCTTGGCTTGGTGGGCAGAGCTCCAAAGCATGCTGTTTTGTGTACAAAAAAGCCCTCCCGTCCACCCTGAGCCTCTTACTGGGTGTTCGCTGCATTGCATCTGGCCGCCCAAACCAGCAGTAACTGGTGAGGACATCATTACTAGTTACTTCCAGTGGGATTTTCAAAAGGTCGACCCAGTGAAGTGGTACAGTGGAGGACAAACGTTGAGAGACACTGCCTTAGATCACCCAGCAGGGCCCAACTAAGAGTTCCACTGCAATCAAGGTGAAGAGGGAGATGGCAAGAAACGGGGCCTTCTCTGTTGTGGCACCGCACTTTGGAACTTGCTTCCAAAGCATCTGTGATGAGCCCCTTCTGTGGTGCAGCTCTGACGAGGCTTAAAAACACTTTTAATTTAGCTAGTTTTTGAGGGGGGAATGGTAGGGCCTTAATATTGTGTTTTACCCAGCAGTACCTTGACTTTCAAGGTACGTAGCAATACCTAGCTAGGAGCAGGGCTTTTTTGTAATAGAACGCACCGGAACAACATTCCTGCACCTTTTTTATGCAGTCCCCGCAGGAAAAAATGCATGGAGCCTTATGGAAAGTGAAAGTGAGCCGTAGCGCGTGTTTACTCGCAAATAGGCATACTTGCCATAATCCGTCAGAAAGGGCAGGCTGAGAGGAATCCAAGGACACCAGAATGGCCCCAATCCAATGAATGCAGCCTTCCAAAAACACCCGAGAAGGTCCCATCCCTCCCAGCTGCAATTCTGAGCCTGAGCCAGAAACGAAGCCACGTGGCCGCGTTCACTTGCTAGTAGTCCCTCGGAAAGGGCAGCTGAGAGGATTCCAAGGATGTCAGCATGGTCCTGATCCAATGAATGCAGCCCCCAAAAACACAAAAGGGAGAAGGAGGTCCCTGCCTCCCTCCCAGCTGCAATCTATTGAGCCGTATAGAAAGCAAGCAGACTCACGTTTTGTTTACTTGTGAGTAGGCAGACACGCCTTGGCTGTTGGCAAAGGGGAATGTGAGGACACCAGAATGGTCCCAATCCCATGGAGCTGGAGATACTCCAGAAGGCAGCCTCTTCCCCCCCTCCCCCCACTAAAAAGGACAAAAAAGAGGCTTCAGGTGGTAAGGGGAAAGTTTTCTATTTTGCACTTACAAAGCCAGGAGGGTCTTTATCTTGATCTGCCTGAAATAGAAGAACTTTAAACTGGGCACGGGGGCAGACTGGAAATCTCACTGATTCTTTTTTTTTGGGGGGGGGGGGTATTGCAGGCAGGCTACAGAGTAAGCTCCATTGACCACTATGGGACTTACTTCAGAGTAGACATGCATAGGATTGGGGTCACAGGCTGCAATCCTACCCACACTTTCCTGAGAGTACCCAAATTCACTTGAAGTCCCAAATTCACTTGAACCAGAATGGAACCAGACTGCTGGCGCATAACATTAAAAAGGTGGCAGAGCAGCTTTTAAACTGATCCCTGGGGGAAGGCCGACAGAAGCCGAGGGGCATCTGGCTCGGGACTCCTCATCCCTATGGAACGAGGATGGGGTGGTTAGAGAACAACAAGGTAAAGGCAGAGTAGGAGAAGAAATTGGGAATGGTAGCGTGATGGGATGTGATAGACAGTCTGGCACAGTGAGAGGATGTGGGGATAAAGGAGCTAATAAGCAGCCCATCCTGGGGCATTCCATGTACAAATGTTTTTATGCAAATGCCCAAAGTCTCCGAGCAAAGATGGGAGAACTGGAATGTCTGGTGACAAGGGAAAACATTGACATAGTGGGCATAACGGAAACCTGGTGGAATGCAGAGAATCAGTGGGATACTGCAACCCCGGGCTATAAACTCTACAGGAGGGACAGGGAGGGGCAGGTTGGAGGTGGGGTGGCCATTTATGTTAAGGAAGGGATAGAATCCAGCAAAGTAGCGATTGAAGGTGGGTCCGACTCCATAGAATCTCTATGGGTTAAATTACCAGGCCTGAGGAGTGATGTAATACTGGGGGCGTACTATCGTCCTCCAGACCAGAAACCGGAAGGGGACCTTGAAATGAGGAAACAGATCAGGGAGGTGACAAAGAGGGATAGGGTTGTAATCATGGGGGACTTCAATTATCCTCATATTGACTGGGTCAATTTGTGTTCTGGTCACGAAAAGGAGACCGGATTCCTTGACATGTTAAATGACTGTGCCTTAGAGCAGCTAGTCATGGAGCCCACCAGAGGACAGGTGACTCTGGATTTAATATTGTGCAGTACTCAGGACCTGGTTAGAGATGTCAATGTTACTGAGCCACTGGGGAACAGTGATCATGCTGTGATCCGTTTCGACATGCATGTCAGAGGAAGAATACTGAGCAAATCTCTCACAAAAACCCTTGTCTTCCGACGAGCGGACTTGCCTCAAATGAGGAGGCTGGTTAGAAGGAGGTTGAAAGGGAAGGTAAAAAGAGTCCAATCTCTCCAGAGTGAATGGAGGCTGCTTAAAACAGCAGTAATAGAGGACCAGCAGAGGTGTATACCACAAAGAAAGAAGGGTTCCACTAAATCCAGGAGGGTGCCCGCATGGCTAACCAGCCAAGTTAGAGAGGCTGTGAAGGGCAAGGAAGCTTCCTTCCGTAAATGGAAGTCTTGCCCTAATGAGGAGAATAAAAAGGAACATAAACTGTGGCAAAAGAAATGTAAGAAGGTGATACGGGAGGCCAAGCGAGACTATGAGGAACGCATGGCCAGCAACATTAAGGGGAAATAATAAAAGCTTCTTCAAATATGTTAGAAGCAGGAAACCCGCCAGAGAAGCGGTTGGCCCTCTGGATGGTGAGGGAGGGAAAGGGGAGATAAAAGGAGACTTATAGATGCAGAGAAATTAAATGAGTTCTTTGCATCTGACTTCACGGCAGAAGACCTCGGGCAGATACCACTGCCCAAACGGCCCCTCCTGACCAAGGAATTAAGTCAGATAGAGGTTGAAAGATAAGATGTTTCAGACCTCATTGATAAATTAAAGCTCAATAAGTCACCAGGCCCTGATGGCATCCACCCTAGAGTTATTAAGGAATTGAAGAATGAAGTTGCTGATCTCTTGACTAAGGTATGCAACTTGTCCCTCAAAACGGCCCCTCAAAAGGGAAAGAGGGGGGACCCGGGAAACTATAGGCCAGTCAGCCTAACATCCATACCGGGTAAGATGGTGGAATGCCTCATCAAAGATAGAATCTCAACAGACAAACAGGCCTTGCTGAGGGAGAATCAGCATGGCTTCTGTAAGGGTAAGTCATGTCTCACAAACCTTTTAGAATTCTTTGAAAAAGGCATGTGGATGCGGGAGAACCCATGCACATTATATATCTGGACTTTCAGAAGGTGTTCGACACGGTCCCTCACCAAAGGCTACTGAGAAAACTCCACAGTCAGGGAATTAGAGGACAGGTCCTCTCATGGATTGAGACCTGGTTGAAGACCAGGAAACAGAGAGTGGGTGTCAATGGACAATTTTCACAATGGAGAGAAGTGAAAAGCGGTGTGCCCCAAGGATCTGTCCTGGGACTGGTGCTCTTCAACCTCTTCATAAATGACCTGGAGACACAGCTGAGCAGTGAGGTGGCAAAGTTTGCAGACGACACCAAACTTTTCCAAGTGGTGAAGACCAGAAGTGATTGTGAGGAGCTCCAGAAGGATCTCTCCAGACTGGCAGAATGGGCAGCAAAATGGCAGATGCGTTTCAGTGTCAGTAAGTGTAAAGTCATGCACATTAGGGCAAAAAATCAAAACTTCACATATAGGCTGATGGGTTCTGAGCTGTCTGTGACAGATCAGGAGAGAGATCTTGGGGTGGTGGTGGACAAGTCAATGAAAGTGTCAATCCAATGTGCGGTGGCAGTAAAGAAGGCCAATTCTATGCTTGGGATCATTAGAAAAGGTATTGAGAACAAAACAGCTAATACTATAATGCCGTTATACAAATCGATGGTATGGTCACACCTGGAGTATTGTGTCCAGTTCTGGTCGCCGCATCTCAAAAATGATATAGTGGAAATGGAAAAGGTGCAAAAGAGGGCAACTAAGATGATTGCTGGGCTGGGGCACCTTCCTTATGAGGAAAGGCTAAGGCGTTTGGGCCTCTTCAGCCTAGAAAAAAGACGCCTGAGGGGGGACATGATTGAGACATACAAAATTATGCATGGGAAGGATAAAGTGGATAGAGAGATGCTCTTTACACTCTCACATAACACCAGAACCAGGGGACCTCCACTAAAATTGAGTGTTGGGAGGGTTAGGGCAGAGAAAAGAATATATTTCTTTACTCAGCGTGTGGTTGGTCTGTGGAACTCCTTGCCACAAGATGTGGTGATGGCATCTGACCTGGACCCCGTTATAAGGGGATTAGACAAGTTTCTGGAGGAAAAATCCATTATGGGTTACAAGCCATGATGAGTATGTGCAACCTCCTGATTTTAGAAATGGGCTATGTCAGATGCAAGGGAGGGCACCAGGATGCAGGTCTCTTGTTATCAGGTGTGCTCCCTGGGGCATTTGGTGGGGCTGCTGTGAGATACAGGAAGCTGGACTAGATGGGCCTATGGCCTGATCCAGTGGGGCTGTTCTTATTTTCTTATGTTTCATCCACTTGACTTTTAATTATTGCTTTGCTCTTTCATCCATTTTAAATTATAACATTCAGATTTCATCCACGTGGTTTCCTCTTTCTTTCAATTTTTTCCAACCTTCCATGGCGTTCTTATGTTTGTTTTTATTTCCATTTATTTAGGTTTTGTGTGCATTTGCATGGGCTATATAGTTAGCTATTTACATTTTTTGCCAGCTAAAATAGATTTGCAAGCTAAATCAAGCTCTGCTTTGACACTCATCCACTGTAGACTGTAATCCATGCTCTAGTCCCTAACCAGACAAAATGTAAGGTATTGTGGTATAGGCATTCTATCTTTTATGTGTTTTATAATTTTTATGTTTGTTTTAATGTTGCTGTAAGGGAGAAAGGCAGGCTAAAAATCAAATAAATTAATAGACGCCATGCTATCCAGCGTGAGCAAGAGGAGGAGGCTGGCAGTGCAGGAGAGAGGATTGGCCCACAAGCAGCTGTTGCAACTCGGGCACTTGCCTGCCTTCTCTAACTCAAAAGGCTTTGGGGATATGTGATGGGGAGGGCTGGGCCACACGAAGCTGCTCTGAGTCAACCCCTGTGTGAACACTATGGCAGCTCTTGTAAGGAGCTTCTTCTGCTGCTTGCTCTCTGGGCTGCAGGTAGGTTCGGGTTCAATGGCCCCAATCCTAACCACAACACTGCTCCTGCCCAGAGGTGGCAAGTGAAGCCATGATCCTCTACATGGCAACCAGGGAGTAACTCCCACTGGATAGAATTGACCTTACTTCTGAGTAGATGTGCATCTCATGCTGGAAATGGCAGCTGCACTCTCTTTGAGCAGCATGGTGGAGCCCACTCCTTCTCACCAGAGCACCCTTGCAAAGAAGGTGGCGCTCTCCATGACTGTTGCCCACACGCTTGCCTTCTCTCTGTATTGGCAGTGGGGAGAACCCGGTGGGCTGAGGAGTTGAGGAGGGTGGGGCCAGCAAGGCATGTTGCTGGGGTCCCCCCATAAAATGGAAATGATTCTGGCTCCTTCAGATGTTCCGGAAAGAGGTGCATTCTGCTTCACTCTTCTTCCAGCATTGGGCTTTTGCCTTTAGTTCCGTATGCTGCATTTTCTGTTGATGGACTTTTTATTTTACACTTTATTTTATCATAAAGTGCCTTGAAATATCTCTCTCTCTGGCTGTACTTTAAATGCATGAAACTGACCAGCCATTCCCAAGTGATTGAGGTTTGTCACTGTTCTGATGGTATGTCGTGTCCTAAAATGTACCAGGAGAGGGAGGCAGAGTACAATTTTCAGCCATCAGATAAGTACATTTAGAGTTCCTGGGCACTGCACTGTGGAATACCTTGGTGACAAATAGCATGTTTCTTTTTTTAAATTTAAATAGCTGTAGAATCATATAGTTGGGAGGTGCCCACAAGGTTATCTAGACCAACCCCCTACCTGTGTCAGGAAATCCTAGAACATTCTCCCATAGCTCCTTTTGTGCCTGGGACACAAGAGTGCAAGATGGAGGCGTCTGGTATTGAGAACTGGAGTCAATGCAACTGGAGTCAATGCAATGGTCCTTACAGTTGTGGGGACTCGCTACATGCTTTGCCCACAGTTTGCTACACTTCAGACTCCACAGAATGTTCAACCCTTTGAAGTAGACGTCCTCTGTGTGCCTCCTTGTCCTTGGTTAATTCTCCTACACTATCCATTGGCCTGTCATTGTTCCCTTCCTTCCATTGGGTCTGGTTGGTTGGCAACCTTCAGTCTCGAAAGACTATGGTATAAGCATACAGCACCTGGTATCCCTAGGCGGTCTCCCATCCAAGTACTAACCAGGCCTGACCCTGCTTAGCTTCCGAGATCAGAACTGCACAAATGAACTAATGGGCTTGTTTTATTTTATTCATTCGTTTTATTTGAACATTTATGTCTCTCAGTGGAAGATTCCCAAGGCATTAAACAGACACACAATAAAACAGTCAGAAAAGATTGCAGGAATTAATTTCTCATTGTGAGCCCTTTGAGGACAGCGAACCATGTATTGATTTTATTTTACTATTTAAACCACTTTGTGAACTACTCTTGTTGAAAAGCAGTATAAGTATTCTTAATATTATTAATAATTAGTAAATGCATAGATAAAACGAACTCAATCCCAAAACATTTTTTTTTCATTTTGTGAGGGGAAAAATAATCCATTAAAAGACAATACAAATAGAACATAACAATTACAAATAGAAACTAAGATACATCTGTTTTCAAAAGGATTGCAAAGCAAAACTAGGATCTTTTTATGTCCTGGAAAAAAAAAAAGTTACATTATAAAGATATTTAAATTTTTAACTATATTTAAGCAATCTATTGTATTGCATATTCCACATTATGTATATGCCTGGGAAAGGCTTCCAGATATCCTCAAATATATCTGTTCGCAGTTGCCCTCTGTAAGCCATTTGCTCAAATGTCGATGAAGTCAAAAGGTCTTCAATCCATTAACTAATAGCAGGGGGGCACTTACCCTTCCAATTTTTCAATGTCAGTCTTTTAGCTACTGTAAGGGCACAGAGCGTCCATTTCCTGTCCCAAAACATGATGTGGTCCCAAAGCAGATCTAAGCTTGGATGGGTGCTCACCTGAGAACCCCAGACCTTGAGCAAGAATGGTGGGCTATAAAGACAGTGAATACCAAATAAACAAATGAGGCAGCTTGGCAGGCAGAAAATCAAGAACCATTAAAAGCCAGGGAGAGTGCAAACATATTGCTATCTTATTGATCAACCTCTGGAGTGATTCTCATTCTCGGTTCACTACAGGGAGTCCGTCTGAGTCCTTTGGGGCTACCCCGAAGCAGCTGTGTGCTTTTCATAATTATTTGAGGACAAGTCAGCTTCTCCAAGGCCTCCAAGAGTTTGAAAAAGCTGTGCCCAAAGGAGAACTGAGTGCTTTCAAAGTCCATTATTTTGATGCTCAGAAAAATTCACTAGTAATTCACTAAATAACTAGGGCTGACTCTCCCCCCCCCACCTTATTTTTGTGACCTGAACAACTCAGGGAAGGATGTTTTTGAAGGATAGTGGCTGGGAGGGTAATCTTCCAAGCCTTTAATTGGCTTGTAAAATGGTCTGCTTCCCCCCTCCTGCAGGGTTTAGCTACTGAGCAAATTCAGGTGAGCATGGGAGAGGTCATGCGTGAACTCTGTGTCAGGCATCCAGGGATGTCTCTTGGCAAAAAGTACTTGGTTCCACCTTGCTGCACAGTTAGCTTTGGAAAGCTCCCTCCCTTTTCAGTTAACCAATGTATGAAAAGCTTTGGGGGCTGGGATGACAGACAGACTCAAAACCATGGAAACCCAAGGATAAATGAAAAGAACCAGCAGCCTGAGATTGCCCAGCTCACCATTTAAAGCAGCAGTACTCAAACTTTTCTGGCCAGTGGCTCTATTGACCCCCATGGCTGTTGGCCATGACTCCCCATCATGTTCCTGAGGGCTGGAAGTGACATCATTAAACAGGAAGTGGCCAGAACTATATTATATTAAATATAATATTATAATATTATATTTATTATAATATTAAATATTATAATTAATATTAATATAGTTAATATATATTTATCATTAATTAAATGCAGATCTTAAAAATATATTATTAATACACAGCATTATACATGCTTTATAAATGATCAATTGCTGATCACTGTTGGAGACAGGATGCTGAAGTAGGTAGATTTTGTCTGGTCCAGGAGGACTCATTTTTAAAAACTTTGTAAGCATACCAATAGAATTGTTTTATCAAATGAACTTCATGAACAACCAGTCTGACCAACATTACACACACACACCCCTGTGGACCCCAATTGAACTAGTCATTTCTCCCATTCTCCTTGGATAGGATTGAACCCTTTATTAATTTAATGAAATCAAATTTTTCCAGCAGCTGGTGGGGAAAACAAAAATAGACCATGAAAATATATCAGAGCTGATAAGGGTTTGGTTAGGAAGCTGATTTGTCTCCTATAGTAGGAGATGCACAGCTCAAGCCTATGCATGTCTACTCAGAAGTAAGTCCCATTAGAGTCAATGGGGCTTACTTCCAGGAAAGTGTGGATAGGATTGGGCCAGCAATCACTTCATGAATGGCTGATAAGTATTCCCTTCAAACAGCAGGATTCATCACTTTAAAAATACAGCCTTTCCTCTTCAGTCAACCAACAAGATTAATAAATCACTTTAAAAACAGGAGCCTTTTTCTGCTCCTGGCCAAGTAAAGTGTGTGCTTCTCTCTCTCCCCCCCCCCCTTTTGCCAACTGCATGGAAGCAACTTTAAGACCCCTGGTGACTGGTAAAATAGGAAGCATTTTTTGGGGGGGAGGGGGAGGAAAGCGGGAAGGTTTGGAGATCGAAAGGGGGGAATGGAAGAGGGAGGGGGTTGAAAAGAGAGATTTCACTTTGATGAGAAGCGATCCCAGGCTGGGAACTAGGAACCAACCAGACAAGGATCAGCAAAGGTTAAGGACTGCAAGCTGAGCATGCTCGGTACTTGCCAGATGGGAGTTGGAGTCAAAGAGCATTGGAAACAACATGCAGGGAACACAGAAGGCAGCAGCCTCGGAGTGGAGGGAGAAGAGGGCGGGGCGGCGGCAGCCACTCTTGCAGCTGAGCAACTCCCATTTCTTCTGCTTTAAAAAAAAGCGCAGATGACGGGCAGAAGACGGGCTTGTATTCTGCCCAGGGGTGTGACTGTATCGCTGCGAGAGGACATCCCGCGCCTCCCCTTTCAGTTCCTGGCGTCTCCCTAAAGAGCCGCACCACACAGTTTGAATAACACTGATTTAAAGGTTCAGCATACCCATGAACAGGGATGAGCAGGTTTCACCTGTTCCATACCTTTATGGCTTTATGTCTACTTGCCCTTGAGCTCTGTTCCTCCTGAATTCAGATTTAACAAGGGAAGTTCTAAACGGGAGTATGTATTGGAGGTGGAAAGGATAGCAGACCAAATCTGGGTTGTAGAATTGGTGCCTACCCCAAATTTGCTTCTGATACCATGTTTCTGATGCAGACACCACAGCCCTGCTCAGTCGAAGTCAAGAGTCATGGAGTCAGAAGCAATTTTGGGTGAAGCCATTATTGGTACAGACGCCACAGTCCTACTAAATCGTCCTACTTTGGAGACGGCTCTAAACTAAATACCATCTGAAGCACATGAAACCAAAGTAGAACCACCTGATGGCTTCAGATATCAGGCTACTTCATTTTCCTTTTCTCCCCCTGCTGTGTTTTATTTGTCTCTTACAGCCTTTTATTTTATATGTGGAGCAGCCACGGACCTCCGCAGTCCTGTGCCCGGGGCAAAGCTCTGCTATGGCGCCCCCCCCCCGCAGGCTATCACCGCCCCCCCACATAGATATCTGCCCCCCCTACTCACCAGAGGCTCATGGAGCCTTGCGTGACCTCCTCCGGCACCGGGGAAACTTCTGTGAGGTTCCCCAACACTATAAACAGTGCTTCTGGCAAACCGGAATCACAGTTTCTGCCCCAGTTGGAAACCTCAGAGAGGCTTCTGCAGGGTCCCAGTGGCTTGCGCCTGGGGCATTTGCTGCATCAAACCCTATGGCAGGCACGCAACCGATGTGGAGGAGAGCTTCCATGTAGTTAGGGCAGTGATTTTCAACCTTTTTCATCTTGCGGCCCATTGGCAATGCACTGAAATGGTCAAGGCACACCATCCGTTTTTTAACAATTGACAAGGCACACTGTGCTGTCAAATGGGGGCTCACATCCCCCAATGGCCCTATTGATAAATGACACTGTCCCAAATTCCCACGGCACACCTGGGGACCATTCACGGCACAACAGTGTGCCACGGCACAGTGGTTGAAAATGGCTGAGTTAGGCTGAGATAGCATTAATTTCAAATGCAAAGTGTTGTACGTTCTATAATGTTATGCCTATGGGTAACATGTGTGGACTATCTATTCTCTTGTAGTGTAGCACATAGTGAAAATTTCAAATTTTCCTTGGATTTATTGTCAGCAAAGCCTTTCTGGCTTCTGCTAGTCACAGCCTCAGCAGCAAGATATGAAAACCAGTTGCTTTATAATATAACACGAAAACACTGCACAAAAGTACTCTTGAGTCAGTCATATATCTCAGCAGTGCTGCTACCTCACAGTGCTTTAACAATGCACCCATGCGCATCAGTAGTGTGTGTGGAGACTAGAGGGAGAGATATAATTGGTCTGAAACTACTGAAATTTAACAAATTATATTTGTATGATTCTGGAATTTATTTTAGAAGTGGACTGGAATTGAGGAGGAATGGAATACAAGAGAGCCTGAGCAAAAAGGAAAAATAAAGAGATGGAGGGGAGCAACGCTGAATGCTTGCAAACCAAATGCCCTGAATATATTCATAACAACCTAGAGTTATGATCCGGTGTAATCACTGACAACTGGATATGACTACAATAAACCTTTTGAGGTTTGCTGCCTTCATGGGGGTTTGGAGGGGAGGGAACCATTCATCATCCTACAATTTTTACTTCTTACCCGTTGATTGCTTCTCTGACCCAGACTTCACCTCTGACTCTGTGACCGTTTCCATCACCACTACATTTTCATTAGCTGAACAAATGATCATAAGAGATAATTGTGGGCAAAGATGCTCTGGAGCTACCATACTTCAAATGATCTTCCCACGTGGAATAGCAGTTACTCGGTCGAACACTCTCTAATCTTTCCAGTGGGACCTTTTTGGAGTATTCATTTTTGATCTTCCAGAGGAGCAAATGAGGAATGGACTCATAAAAATCAGCTTTGTTGCCTTGTTAATAACTCATGGTGCCCTTTACTGTCAGAGGAAGTGAAATGCCCTTTATTCTGTTTTTAAAAAGTCATTGGAAGAAATGACCTTCATGTCAAGGAAAATTACTCCATATAGTAACGTAATCACGAAGGGGAAACATTATTCTCCTATATCCCCTCCAGATATCTAAATAGGGGACTCATTACATTGTAAACAGAGAGAGGGTGCCATTATAGGTTGTAAATCTAAATTTTATTTTCTTTTAAAGGTGTAGCATCATGCCTAGTGGTAGTGGTATTTTTTAAAGAATTCATTATGTAATTCTAACTTGCAGTAGAACCTGTGCTCATTTTGCATCTTCATATATTTAAGTATTAGGAACAGGATGTATTATGAGCAGAAAGCAAGACCTTGGCACTTACATGGCAAATGCAGCGCAAGTGAGAAACATGTGCTTAGCACACTGCACCTCACATGTGTATGCACACTGATTCTCAGAATCATTGCCTTTCTAAGGAAAAACATGCCTGGAATTTTAATGGATCAAAACAGATGCAATTTTAATATCATGCAAGGTCCTGCTTGTGTGAACAATAATTGTCTGCTTGCTGATCACATGTGCCTCTACTTTTTGCTTTCTCATGTGTTATCTTTCTGTGTTCCCTGGCAAGCTGACTTTAAACAAAAATCACCCTTTTCCAAGAAGATCATTGCATTCTTGTGCACCTCTCTCTGGGGCTAAATTTTCACTAGGGAATGACCCCGTTAGCAGGCGAAGCTGTTGCTGGGTGCCGCACAAGTAGCAAGCCAGGCGGGTGAAATGTCAATCAAGAAGCCAGGCTGGACTGAGGCAGGATCACAAGGAAGGTTGGAACAGTGTCATGACTCTGACACCAAGACCCCTAAGAGGAGGTGGAACATCCACCCTTCTTCATCCTTAAGCTGCTGATTAATAATAAGCTTACTATAATAATACTATTGTATTATAATATTTGTATCCTAATACTACATTTAATTATAAAACAGATTGATAGATATAATATTATAATGATTAAATTATTGTTGTTAAGAATATTTACATACTGTTCTGTGTGAGCAGGCGTTGTTCACAAAGCAGTTTACGCAGTAAGCTAAATCTAATTTTTATTTTGATTAATTACAACCCACCTGGTGGTTGCTGGTAATTTCTAAATATTGAGTTCTAGAGATATGTACAGAAAATATGTGCAGCTCCAAGTAGAGCTGCCTTTTGAAGTTCATATGTAGTACAGGTCATGCCTCCTTATCAACTGGGGTTCTGTTTCAGAATCCCCAGTAGATTAAAAAAAAATCAGTGGATACCAAAGCATGGAAAAATAGCTTTAAAGACCCACTATCAGATTTCTTGCTCCTTCATTGTTTCTAGTGACTGGATGTGGTATAGTATATATATCAATGCACTGTGGGATGATGAGAAACCTGTGTCTTTAAAGCTGTCTTTAAGACCAAGAAGCTTGCAACTGGTGCAATTTAATAGCAAGAATGTAGGAAATTGGATTTTGGTGTTTTTTTCCCCCCTTGTTACAAGGCATTTAAATGTGGACCCCAGTATCACTGGTGAGTCAAATCAGTGACTACCAAGGCACCACCTGTAATTTCATTTACACTTAAAGCGTGCAGGTATTTTTCTAAGTTGTTTTTCAGTATGGCACCTGAAACACCCACTATTATTTTGCAAGTTTTCTATTATTATTGATTTTAAAAAATTGGGCACTGCTTGTCTGCCACCTCCTTCCCAATGTTCTAAGCTGCTTGGCTCTGTGTATTCTTAATTGCGGTTATGAATCAAATGATGCAATGTGTAGAGAGGAAAAAAACTTTAATTTTTTTTCTCATTTTCACCGGAAAGGTTGCTATGGTGACTCGCCCGCCCCAGTTGCTCAGGCTGTTGCACCTGCTTATCTAAAGCCTTCTTACCCTTTCATAAATTAATCCCATTTTAAATTAACACATGAAGAGATGGCATGTCAACTAATTTGCATATTAAACTGCATGTTTCTTTACCTCTGTGCCTTTGGCCAGCCCTCCATAAGTGGTTAGAAACCATGAGAACAAAGTGATGGTTCCATCACCAGTAGTAACCACTCATACTTTGCTCCCATCTTGGAGTAATTTGAGTCCTAAAGAGTTGCTTCTTATTGGTCTGCTGCTGACTCTTTGTCAGAGTTAAGCCCTAATGAAACAATTTCACAAACTGGGAAAAAAGAAAAAGATGAAGCTGTGAATGTGCCTCTTTAGCATATTTTGTGTTAGTTGCTGGTACAAGGGTCTAAAGTTAAAGTAAAATTCCAGCAAGGAGGATGATCAGAGGACTGGAGAAGAAGCCCTACAAAGAAATGTTGAGGGAACTTAGTACATTTTGCCTGGAGAAGAGAAGGCTAAGAGGTGATATGTTCATGCTCTACTAATAGCTGAAGGATTGTCATATAAAATCTTTTGTGATTCAGGTCCAGGGTATTTGAGGGACTGCCTCCTTCCATATAAATCCTATCCATCATCTCAGGTCATCAGAGTAGGTCCTTATAACTGCTGCCACCTGTAGAGGAGAGGGGGATGGCGGCAAGAAATAGGGCCTTCTGGGTGGTGGCACCCCATCTGTGGAATTACCTCCCTCTGGAATTGAGAACAGCTTCCTCTTTGGAGTCCTTTCGGTGGGGTCTCAATACCTTTTTATTTAGGGAAGCTTTTAAATGTTGAAATGGGGGGGGGGGCACATGAAACATCTTTTAATCTGTGGTCCAATTGTGGTGTTTTTGTGGTTTTAATTTTTTAGCTCTGTTTTTATGTATTGAAATGTTGTTTGTAAGCTGCCCTTAACCGGGATGGAAAGGCAGGGTATAAACCTCTTATACATGGAAGAAAAACATGTTTATTCTCGTTCTCTCTCAACTTTTATATGGGTGCCCGGTTTGGATTCTGGGATTTCATTTAAGTATTGAAAGTGTTCTTACTACATTTTTACGATCTATTCTTGGTCTACCAAGATGTGTCCCGGTGGCAAGATTACAACTTGAAGTGCGTGTTTCATCATTAGAGTGTATTGCCTGGCTATATGCATTTAGGTATTGGACAAAAGTGTTATATGCTGATGCTTCGGCAGGATACTTTTATGCATTACAGAATGATGTTTACACCAGCTCCTGGTTTAAAACTTTCTCTGTCAAATTGCATTTCCTGGGCCTATTTGGGAATTCTATCTATGGTTATGAGTTTAACACACTTAAGTCCATTATGGAAAAATGGATTAAAGATATTGATTTTCAGCATGCCATGTCAAGCGCCCACAAGACTTGCTCACCACTGCACTTGGGTTTGAATTTTGAATTTCATCAAAGTGCTAGATATCTAGACAATTTAACTATCCCAAAATATCAGCAAATTTTTTCAAGAACTAGATTTAATTGTCTTTCATCTGCAGTCTTGGAAGGACGCTATAATAATGTGCCATATGAAAATAGATTATGTCCCTGTAATAATATGGAAATGGAGACCTTGGAACATGTTCTTTTTGTATGTAATTTTTACAGGGATGAACGTACAAGATATATTAACCTATTATGTGTAATCTCCCAGGTAGGACTCTTACGTGGTATTTAAAATATTTCTTAGCTGATAAGAATAAGTCCATAACCAAATCAGTGGCCAAGTTTCTTTTTTCAGCACAAAGAACACAAAATAAGACTCTTGCTTCTTTTTTATAAAAGTTTTGTTTAAAATGTTTTTATGAATGTTTTTGAATGTTTTAAGAATGTTGGGTCTGTGACTGTAAATAAAGGATGATATTTATTCTCAACTGCCTCTGAGAGTAGAACCAGATCCAATGGGTAGAAACGGAGGAGATTGCAGCTGGACATCAAGAAGAAATTCTTGATGGTCATGGTGGTTTGGTAGTGGTACAAATTGCCAAGGGAGATTTTGGACTCTCCCTCACTGGATATCTTGAAGTAGAGGCCCAACAAGCACCTGCTGAGATTCTCTAAGAGGATTTCCTTCTACAGGCAGGGGGTTGGTCTAGATTGTGGGTACCTTCCAACTCCTCCCAGCGTTGGAGAAGGACGAAAGGAATGGAGCAGAAGAAGACGTGTAGAGCAGAGCAGATTGGTGGGCTCTAAGCCCCTCCCTCTCCTCAACACATTCTCTGATGCTCTGTTCTCTTCCTTTCACACCCAAGGAACGGGAGGAGAAGAGAGTGTTGGAGGCGGACAAACAGAGGAAGGTTTTTCCTGCTAATCTTTCATTGGCCACAACTATCTCGGTCAACCTCATGGACTGGCTGGCCCAGAGAGGGGCAGCTTTGTCAATCCTCATGGCTTTAGTGAGAATTTTGTCGTCATGCTGGTGGCAGGCTTATGAACCAAACTCTGAATATAATCACTGTTCTACTACGTTGCATGGATTTCTGAGGTTCCTTCATTTGTTTGCTTGGTTTTTGAATGGAGGAGAGCTTCTTTGGAAGGGTGGTGTTGCCCCCCAAAGAAAGAAACTCATGTTGAAGGACAGTGTTGATAAAACTGGTTTTTAAGTTGTCCAAGTGCAGTGTTTTGTTGTCTTGGCAGTTCGGAGAAGCTGCCAGGCAAGGCAATTGTTGGCATTCCTCTCTCCGTGTAACAGAAGAGAGGGTTAAATAAATGGGGTCTCTACAGAACCTGTGGTTTCTCTGTCAAAAGCATATTAGAGATGGGCTTCCAGGCTCAAGGTAGTAATTAATTTTTTCGCATTTTAATATCACACTTCCTCCAAGGAGCTCAGGGTGGTGTACAAGGTTCCTTCCCTCCTGTTGTCTTCGCAACAACCCTGTGAGGTAGGGCAACCTGAGAGAGAGAGAGTGACTGGCCCCTGGTCACCCAGGAAGCTTTGTGACTGAACAGGGAATTGAACCTGGATCTTCCAGGTCTAAATTCAATTCCAGAATCACTACACCATCCTGAGTCTCTTGTTGATAGCACATTGCCCATGCACCCCGCAATAAAACACATGAGACAAAGGCTTGGATTTTAAAATGGGCCACAGCATTAATTCAGAACACCTGCAGCAGGGAGTGTACTAAAATTCCTCATTCCTCCCCCCCCCCCATGTGCAGGCATTTATGAAGGAGACCGTATATTCCCCAATATACTGGGTGACAGCACCATGACTCTAAGCCACAGTCTGTCTGGAGATGGTGTGAGCTTTTTACAGTCAACCTTAAAAGGTTGAAGCAGTTGGGCTGCACAGAGGTTGGAGAGCACTGGAGGTTGCCTTTGTGGATCCAAGCCAGAGGGCTCACTAGCCAGCCTTGCTGAGCTGGCAAGCTTCTAAAAGGCAATACTGGTTTATTCACTGAACCTGCTTACCTCCTGGTGCACACCAACCATCCAACCAGGTCCCGTGCCTGCATGTCGCTTGCCCAGAGTGACCAAAAGGGGCAAGTAATTAAGCTAGCCTAGTTGTGACTTAACACCACTGAACCTAAACCAATCTGGGGCAGGCAGAAAAATAAAAATAAAACCCTCCCAGTGAAGGCCAGTAAGGTTGGCAGCAAAAAATTTCTACCCAGCTCCCCGAGGCAACTAGCTGATATCCGACTGTACTGAGGGTGGAGGTGGGGGGGTGGGTCACAATCTGGAGCCTGACTGACTGGAGCAGTGAAAAAAGCTTCCACTTGTGCTCATCCCCCTCATTACAAAGGCACCAATCAGGTACCTTGCTTTTCACGCCTTTTTATCATGTGGCTGGTAAGGGGATGGGCAAGATCGGCCAGAGCAAGACAGACTCATGCCACCAGGAATCCTAGGTAGGTCCACTCAGAAGTTTTTAATAGGACTTACTCCCTGGAGAGTGTGTACAGGATCACAGTCTAAGAGAACTTCATTTTTTAGGCCTCCAGGTGTAAAGGAGGGAGGGCAGGAGAAGCAGAAGAAGAGGAGGTAGAGAAGGAACGACCTCTCGACTTCTCTGCTGGAGCTCTTTTTAAAAAATGGGTTTTGTAGGACTGGCATTTTCTCCATTATTTTTGTTGCTGGTGAAAATAGAGGAATGATTCAGAGCACTAATCCTAGTTCAACAGATTATGAAACTTGGCATCCCTGCTCTTTCATGTTCCATTTGTAGTCTTCATTATCCTAAGGTCCCAGATTGGGCCACAGCAGTTCCTCCTGATACATATTTCTGCCTTGAATATGCTCCGAATCATAGAAATTTCAACAATTAATGGCCTATCTTAGGTAATAGACATGCCTGAAGTTCAATTTTGTGTAGGGTCTGCAGCCTGAGGGCAAATGGTGGTGGACGTGCAGGTTTTCAGCACCAAGGCCAGCACAAGTCTTTCTAGGGCAGGGGTCGGCAACCTTAAATACTCAATGAGCCATTTGGACCCATTTTCTGGAGGGAAAAAAACCTCAGGAGCCACAAAACCTTTTGACATCTAAAATGAAGATAATACTGCATATATAGTTTTTCCCCCCCACCTTTATGCTCTTATAGGTCCCATTTTTATAATGTAGCCCCCTCTTGTAGCTTTTAGTTAGTTTTGTCATACATTCTTGTCCTGTGTTTTCAGATGCCTGGTCCTCTATGGTGTTTTGCCTGATTCCAAGGCCATTCTTTGCCTGGAGAATTAGGCCCACTTTAAGCAAATTAGCTCCCCTTCTTTCCCCCAACAAATGACCCTGGTTCTGCCCTGCAGTCCTGCTGGACCCCACCTCCAGGGTAGCTCGCCTGTTCAACCTGCAGAGGTCCTCTCTCCTGCTAGCAGCCTCCCACCACTACAGCAGACCCTGGGTCCTCAGCAGGTCTTGGGCACAGCAGCCACACACCAAACTCCAGTGTCTCCAGCAGTCCATTAGTCACAAAGTCAGTCAGAGCATCCAGGGCAGAGTCCAAAGTCAATAAGCCAAGTCACAGTCCAAGGTCAGATTCCAAAGTAAGTCAGTCAAATCAGTCAGAGTATCAAAGTCAATAAGCCAAGCCAGTCAGTCTCCTCTCCAACCTGCACTCCTTCTCCAACCCACACCCCCTTTCTCAGGTGCTCCTTCTATCCCTGAGGGCCCTATTGCCTTCAAGTGGCTGCAGCTGTGCAGCACACTCTGCTGGATGCCCAGGCCTTACCCTTAAAGGGGCCACTGCTGACACCACATCTACCTCCTCACCAGATCTTCCAGGATTCCAATACATATGGCGGTTATGACATCTGCTTATCTTACATGGATACTAAAGAACTCCCCCCACCTTCCAGAGGCACCCTGCTGGAAGGAAAAAAGGACACAGACTGCAGAGGTGGGGAAGAGAAGAAGCCAGAGCTGGGGGGGGGGAAGGTGGGGGGGCAACCACAGGCCAGCTTCTGCCCTGCCTGCCTGCCCTCCCTCCCTCCCTCCCTCACTCAGGCTGCAACCCTCTCCACACTATCCTGGGAGTAAGCCCCATTGGCCACAATGGGACTTCTGAGCAGACAAGCTGGTTGGAGCTCTCAGGCTGCAGTCCTCTCCACACTTTCCTGGGAGGAAGCCTCACTGACTACTTGTGAGTAGACCTGCATAGGAGGGGGCTGAGGCTGCAGCCCTCCACACCTTCCTGGGAGGAAGCCCCACTGACTACAGTGGGGCTTACTTGTGAGTAGACCTGCACAGGAGGAGGCTGAGGATACAGCCCTCCACACCTTCCTGGGAGTAGCCCAGGGACTACATCTGGGCTTACTCTGGAACAGACCTGCGCGGGCTCCCACTCACCTGTCCTTGCACTTGGCCTTGAGCAGGCTTCAAGGCTGCCATCCCAGGCACCCTTTCCAGGGAGTAAGCTTCATCCTCTGTAATGGGGCTTACAACTGAGTAGACACACAGGATGTCTCCTCTGCTGTGGAGGAAAAGCCTCTCCTTGCACTGAGTGGGGACCTGCTGCAAGGGCTGGCAATGGCTGAGGAGGAGGGTGGCTCAGGATTGGCTGGTGGTCAGCCAGTGAAGGGCCCTGAGCCATTCCAACAGAAAAAGCCAGGAGCCTGCTGGATGCTGATTGGCTGAGCCTGCTGGAGAGTTGGGGAAGGGAAAAACAGGGAGCTTAAGCCTGCAGAGCAGGCAAAATTGAAAAGGGAAACCAATGTGGGGCAGGTGGGGGTGAAGGGAGAGGAGGGCAGTGAGCTCAGGGGGCGGAGGGAAGC
Source organism: Tiliqua scincoides (assembly GCF_035046505.1). Classification (NCBI taxonomy): domain Eukaryota; kingdom Metazoa; phylum Chordata; class Lepidosauria; order Squamata; family Scincidae; genus Tiliqua; species Tiliqua scincoides. The sequence continues at coordinate 9,479,106 of NC_089829.1, forward strand.
AGCCTGCACTCCCAACACAGGTGCCTCCTGTTACCCCCTTAGCCACTTTCACCTGGAGGAGCCGCAGCAGACAGCTGAAAGAACCACATGCGGCTCTAGAGCTGCAGGTTGCCGACCCCTGTTCTAGGGCCTTCATCAGAATTAAGGCATGTCCGATGCCTTAATTCTTAACAGTCGTTTAAACCAGGGGTCTCTAAACTTTACGGCTGAATGGTCGCATCAAATATCTGGCACAGGGTTGAGGGCTGGGAAAAAGAATTAAATATAAATTTTAAATAAATGCATTAAATGAATGAATGAATGAATGAATGAATGGACTCAAATGCCCAGGATTTCTCCAAGTACCCACACAGCCCAAGAAATAAAGTACACACTTAAATGAACCACCTTTCCCCCACCCCACAAGCACAATTCTGGTTGTATTTGGTCAGCTGTGCCAGAGGCTCTCAAGGGATCAGAGGTTGACCCCGGGCTGGATAAAGGCTTGCTGCGGGCTGCATATGGCCCCGGGGTCAGGGTTTGGAGACCCATGGTTTAAACCAATGAGGTCACTGCAATGATTATAACATTAGAATTAGAAAACAACTGTCGAAATGAAACATTGTAACAATTTCAGCATGTCAGATCTCGTACAGGTCAAAATTCATATGACTAATTCCTCAACATGAGCGGTTACTGTGGAAAGAGAGAAGATGTTGATAGCAAATCCTTAAAAGGGATAAACGGACACGTAATGGCACAGGCTATAAGGGGGTGTACCGAAATCAGGGCAGTGCCTGGGGGAACTAGGTTGAAGAACAGAGATTTGTTGGTAGAGGGAAGTGGGGAGAAGCATTGGGGGGGGGAAGAAGCCAGACAGCTAGTCAGACTGTGGCTGAATTATGGTCTTCTGTAGCCTGATCCAATAGATATAGACAAGGAATAAGCCCTCTGGAGGGCCAGGAAATCATTTCTTTGTAGTGGGAAAGCTAGTCTGTCACACCAAGTCTTTGTTTTTAACCAGTGCCTCAAGACTTCAGGGCAATGGATCGAAAGAGATGCAGGCCACCCTCTTCAAAGTCCTTGATGGCTCGGATTGGGAAATAATTTTCTAGAGACATATGGCTGATCTCAGACCAGCAGCACAAGGCACCCATAAGTCTGGAGTCTGATTTTTGTTCTTTTTCAACTGTTATGAGATACTCTCAGTGTGAGGAGATGGGGGGGGGATATGAGGGAACTTGATGGGGTCAAAGTTGTGGCGAGATGCACTTTCCTAGCACACTGTACAAAAACAAACAGGAACAATAGAGAGTTACTGATGCACTTGCTTTCACTTCAGATATGAGCACCAGATCAGTGGTACTCAGACTGGTGGGTCATGACCCACCAACTCGTGTAACGAGACCCTGTTCCCTTTTAAGGGGTAGGGGCAAAGCAGTGAAGCAGTGTAACTGCCCTCTAAATTTCCTCCAGTTTATTCATTCCATTCCGAAAACTCCCATAACTTTGGACATTGTTGAATACTGCTGATTTCACCAGCCCTTCCCACGTAACCTAAGAGACCCCTTCTTCTTTTATCCCTCAGCAGTTCAGTCACTACACAGCTTGAATGACCAGATCTCTGACTTCATTGTGACCAAGGCAACCATGCTCAATGACGATGACAGCTCCTTCTTGCCCAGTGAGAAAGACACCCTGAAGACCTCCATGTCACTCATGCGACACCTCTTAATGGATGCACAGGTACGAAATCCTTTCTTCTTTTCAAACCCACGGACTGGGAGGAGCAGGGAAGGTGATGGCCGATGTGCCACCATGCAAGTGTAGGTGGCCTTTCACCCAGCAAAGTGACATGCAAAAGGGGGCAGAGGGACATGGAGTACACACCAAATCTTGGTACATGGAGGTGCACACCAAAGCTCGGGCTACAGAAGCAACCTCATGCTCCCATATGAACATATCCACACACATAGGTCATTTGGGCTGCAACCCACACATTCCTGTGAGTAAACCCCATAGAGCACAATTGGACTTACTTCTGAGTAGATACGCATAGGATTGTGCTATTGAGAAAGGCAACATTCTAAGGGAAGCTTCTCGGAACAGGAAATTTTCAGTGGTAGCACCAAGGATGTTAGAAGCTGCCTTGTTCCATCTTGCTAGCTCTAATCAGATAAAATATTTCACAGGATAAATGATACTGTTACGTTCTTAATTTTTTAAGCCACACCAGAATCAAATTATCTGAAACAAAGAACCACAACAAGCAAATTTGCAAGCACAAGGACTTCCTGAGCTAGCGATGGCCTGTTGGGGATGATCAGACTCCTTCCCTCTAAGAGCTTGTGCCAGTACCATTTAAGCCACTGGCATTAAGCTTCCTGTATCAGTCAGAGTCAGCTCTTCTTGAAGACCAGGAAAACATTCCTTGATTTTCTTCATATGCTATTCATATGAAAAGTCTCAATATGGAGATAAGCATAGCAGGGTATGAGCAGATAAGACCTTGCTCTCTTATCTCCTAAACTGGGAGCCCCTAACGGTCATTTCTACACAGTCATGTAGAAACGTTTGGATGGTTTTTAAAATGATGATATTATCCTTTATGATCATCTAAGTGAGGAAGGTTGGTTTGTACAAAAATGGTAAAACCATGGAAAAGGGGTTAGATTATAGACTGTAAGTCCCAGCGTCCTCAGTCCTTCAAACTGGCTGACCACTAGAATTGGCAACTCTAGGTTTCTTACAGACATGTGTAGAGCAGCCCTTGCTCTTCCCCTCTGTTTTGACACATATACAGAAGGCAAACTCTTTAAAAATACAGTAGCTCAAGTGTAACAGGAGGAGGCAGAAGTGCTGGATACATGACTGAGTTCCACAGATGATGTGATCGCACATAACTCTATTCCACTCCTCCCTTCATGGAGTTCTGAGCAATGTACATGGTTCTTTCAGTTTTATCCCCACAAGAACTCTGTTATAATAAAGTGAAGCACATAGTGACATTTGCTCAAGGTCACTCAGTGGGGTTCATGGCTGAGCAGGAATCTGAACTCTGAAGTGGAACTCAAGGCCAGTCCATCACACCTTGCACATCAAATGAAGCACCCCTTACCTGGTAGCAGTGGAGGTGTAGTGGATGGAAGCTGAGGACCTCTCTTCTTCAGCTCTCCTTCTCTTTTCCCCCCTTGCCGTTGCCACTGTCTTTCCTCATCTTCTCCCTCCGCCCCATCCCCCATGCTTTTTGCTATAAACTCCCAGATTCCAGGAACCAGAACAGGTTCTTAGCTGCTGGCTGAGGCAACTTAGGTGAGATAATGTGATGGTGAAAAACAAGGAGGAGAAAGCCAGGGAGAGGCAGGCAGACTGGTGAGTGGGTGGCCAAAGGTGGCACCATAACAAGTGGGGAGTCATTCACCTCAACTTATGGAACGGTGGCAACCCCTAGCAGAATCTTTGCATGGATATAAGCCTAGTGGGGCTCAGGTCGGAGACCTGACCAATTATTAGGTCTAATAAGCAGATCAGCCCTCCACGTTGGTGACCTGGAGTTGCAAATCAATGTAAGGAACTTTTGAAAATATCTTTTTTGTTGTTGTTGTTAAAGCAAAAACAGCAGTCAAGTGAGTTTTTTGGATGCTTTTTATTTTCCTAATTCCCATGGATCAGCAGGATTTGGAAAGGCTCTCGTGGATGGTTCCCTTATTGGGCCCCTTGAAGCAACCCAATGGTCCAGGAAGGGAGAAGGGATTGGTTTGCTTTATTTTTAAGCTTTGGAACTTGTCTTCCCAATAGGTTCCATCAGTGGAACTAGAGAGAAGGAGGCCAAGGAGATGGCAGTTGGAGAGCAGGGCACAGGCTCATGATCATGCCTTCCTAGTCATGGGCACAGGAAAAGAATGGTGTCCTTTCCCTTGCCCTTCCCCAACTGCCTGGAGTGTTATCCCACCTTCTGAGATTTACTGGGCATCGGCCAGACATTTCTGTGCATAATTTAACAATAATGAGAACTAGAAACTTGGCTTATGAAAGCAAAAGCGCTCTTGAGCATTAGCATCCTACACCTGAACTACACTTTGTGCTTCTCCTCGTCCTATGCCTCTGCAGAATGGAAACATAACAGAACTTTGCTAATATAGAACTCTGGAACACAGCATTTGGTTGACATGGGCTCATTTGACAATTAAAGAGGAGTGGAGGCGCACCTGCCTTTGAAACCCACCTGTTGAACAGGTTCAACAGCGGCTTGCACAGACTATGTGTTCGTCGGGGGGGGGGGGAGGCTGGAAACACCATTCTGATAGGCTGTGCTCCTAGAGGTTTGTGGGGAAGTGTGCAAAGCTTGAAAACTTACATAAACCTCAGCAAGTAGCTCTAACTTACAAATTATAGCCTCTAATTTTCACAGTCGGAGATCAAGATCTAATTAAGACCATTGAAAGAAGTCGGTGTTTGGGGAGTGATTGCCTAGTTTAATTTGTCAGTGCAGTTTGCTACCTTAATTCCTTTAAAAAGGAACTGCTACAATTTTTAGGCAGAAAGTCTGACTTTTTAATTTTAATCCCATTTGTAAAGGGTTCTCCTGACATAGTAAGAAATCTTCCCCTGTACAACCTAAACCTATTCTTTAGAATTACTTCAAAAATTAAAATTAAAATTTTAATCTATGAAGTAATTCTGAAGAATTGATTAGGTTGTATGGGGAAGATTTCTTACTATATCAGGAGAACGCTTTACAAATGGGAATGAAATTTATTAATACTTATTAATCAATTAAATGTTTATTGATACTGTCCATTAATACATGTTAATGCTTGATTGATTGATGTAATGATTACATGTATACTTTGAATATGTCCAAAAGTACTTGACAGTAATTAAATGTCCCTTGGGTGCCCTCATCAGGAGAAGGGGGGGAGAGTCAGTAAACAAATAAAAAACAAATTTTCGAAGTACACGTGTAATCATTATAGTGACCCTGTAGGATAAGCAAGCATTATTATTTGTATGTCTCAATTGAGAGGGAGGCCTGAGGGAATAGTTTGCCTCAAGCTACCTCGCTAATTCATAGTAGCAGTGAGATTTGAACCAGGGATATCCTGCTTCAAAGCTCAGTTTTTTGTCACTCTGCTAATGGAGTCCATTTGTCTTTTTTTATCAGAAGAGTAAGATTTTTCTACTGCAGATATTTCACAATTTCTGCTTGTTGTCTGGCTTGCATAGAGTCTGAGAAGGTGATTTACAGAAGCAGTGAATGAAAATTTGCCCTTTCCAAATTTTGGCATGCCAAATTATTTGGCTTTATTTTTACAGAGGAATCGCCGCATGGATTGTTCTTGTCTTTACACTGAGTGATGTGTGTATATAATTTGGCAACATTCAGTTTCTTAACATGTTCACCCTTTGCAATCTGAGTGCCCACTGTAACTCTGGCAGCTATGACTGACTAAAAAAGGGAAGGGGGGAGAGAGAGAATGCCAAGTTTTTACAATTCCAAGAGGCATTGAAATTGACAATTTTAGAACAGTGTTCCAATATGTACTGGAACAGATTTACGAGATTCTCATAATTTCTGGGTGGAATGGAAAATGGTCCCCCAAGCATGACAGGTAGATTACTTTGCACCATTTGGTTGATGGAACTTGGTCACCGATGCCTGAAGGAGAGGTAAAAAGCAGAGGAAAAGACAGTGGATTTGGCAACAAAATCCAGGGCGTAAAAAAAAGTTACTGCACTCAAAATGCAGCCATAGACCAATGAGAATTGGTCATAGGATGGCCATTGAAAGTGGCAGCACCTGCTTAATGAAGCTATATAAATCTTGAGGTCGGTGGAGTTTTAATCCATATTCCCTGGACTTCTGGAATGATGCTTTTTTTCCTCTGCTTGACAAATATCCTTGCCCCTTCATTGTGTTTACCTATTTTTCTTCAGTCTTGCACCTTTCTAACTTCTGTGATGTCCCAGCATCCTAAAAGCAAATGAGACCCCTTCCCGCAGTAAACCCTGTCCTTTTAGAATCCAGTGCAATTAGAGAACAGCCAAATGGTATTCCAGGCCAGTATGATGTACAAGTACCAGGCAAGTTCTTTCTTGTTGTATCTGGGCTTAGCCAGAGGTGAAGAGTGCTAGCAGACCTTCCTGCTGAGATGTACCCACTAATTCCGCAGTCAAACTCACCGGACTAGATAAAGGGTGACCTGGGCAGCCCAACTCTATCCCTAGTGCCAAAATGGCTACTGCTGCATTCGGCAGCAGCACCAAGGACACCGCAAGTCTCCTCAGGGGAACAGGACTTTCCCCAGCAGAAGGGGAGGCCCCGCAATGGGGCTTCTCAAGTCTGTGCTGGCTATTTTGCCAGCGCAGACTTGAGAGTCTCCCTGTTGGATTTTGCAGCCCAGCATAGAGGATAGGAAACAGCAGAGCAGAGCTCTGTCGGTCCCACCCACATCCCACCAGAGATCTTCCTCTCACCCACTACCCGGATCCTTGCCCTGAAAATACTTGCCATCAGCGTGCATGGCAACATTACTGGCCAGCCCTCCACGTGGTGCTGAGGGTCAGTGGAAACTGCCGCTGTTCCAGCGCTGGCAGCCCTTCCTCTCTGGATGCCGTGGACGTGCCTTATGGCATGTTTATGACACCCAGCACTGGTGCTGGAGCTCAGCGCTAGTGCTGGGCTAGTTTAGGATTGGGCTCTCGGTCTTCCAATTGACTGGTCCTAGGCCATCAACAAGTTTACACCTCTTAAAAGTACTGCGCAGAGCATGCACTTGGTCAGTTGCCTCTAGTTCATTGCATACGGAGTGTCCATCCACTAGTGAAAAGATTGCTTGGGTTCAGACTACAAGAGAGAGATTCTGGTTGGATATCAGGAAGAAAGTCTTGATGGTAAGGGCAGTCTGGCAGTGGAATATAGATTGCCGAGGGAGACGATTGACTCTTCTTCACTGGAGATCTTCAAGCTGAGGCTTGACAATCACCTACTGAAGATTCTCAAGGCGAATTTCCTGTGAGAGGCAGGGGGTTGGACTAGATGATCTTGTGGGTCCCTTCCAAATCCCTTATAGAATAATATTCTATAAATAACTGTAGTGGAAAGTAGAGGCAGTGGTGGGTCACCTCTTCCGACTGGTGAACAGAGCTGAGATTAATTCTTAATTAACACTTTCTAGCATCCTGGCCTTGAAATGCCCAACCAATCTCATAACCCAAGTGTCTCTCATAAAACGTTCCATTGCCAGTCTCCGCCCTGCACCAGAGACTTGGAAAGGTCATGACCATCACATAACTCAGAAGCCTCTCACACTGAATTTTACAGTTCCCTCTCTGAAGCAGGGATGACACTGGCTTGTCACAAACAAAGGAATCCAGAGCACCTTGAAATGAAATCTCCAAACTTTCACAAAGCCCTAGAAGCCTTTTTTGGACCTGGGGAAAGGGTAGAGGGAACAGAAATAGGGCCTGTAGCAAGGGATGGGGCAAATACAGAGATGTCCCTCAAGCCAGCATCTCTTCCTGAATGTTGAAGGGAGGCTCCATCCTCCCTGACACTTCTCACACTCTTGTTTGAAAAAAACCTTCCCTTGGAGAAGCTGGAGGCAGGAGCGGCAGGGATTCCAACGGAGGCATGGAGTGTCATTTCTACCCTTTGATCTGGGCATTGCAAGGCCTTGACTTTATGCCTCTGTTATTGTGTGTATCTTTCTGAACCACAAAACACATTCTCATGATACTGGGAGACATTGGCCTCCTTTGCCCCCCCTCCTTTGCCCCCCCCCCCCCACGATTCCGAACTTCTTCAAGATGGAGTTTCGGACTCAAAATTGAGTTCTCCTTGTTAGGATCATAAAATAACTGAATCATAGAGCTGGAAGGTACCCACAAGGTCATCTAGTCCAAACCTTGCCCATAGTAAGAAATCCTCCTAGAGCAGCCATTTTCAACCACTGGTGGCACACTCTGCTGTGGCCCACTGGTGTGCCATGGATGATCTGCAGGTGTGCCGTGAGAATTTGGGGGAGGGTCATTTGTTAGTAGGGCCACTGGGAGATGCGATCCCCTGCTGTCAATGGGTGTGCCTTGTCAATTGTCAAAAAACTGATGGTGTGCCTTGACAATTTTAGTGCCTTGTCAGTGTGCCATGAGATGAACAAGGTTGGAAATTGCTGGCCTAGAGCATCTCCAGCCTGTTAAGCCTCTGCTTGAAGATCTCCAATGAGACAGAATCCACCACTTCCCTCCACAGTCTTGTTTGACTGTCTGAATCACCCTTACCCTAGTAAGTGTGTTGATGATGTCGGGGTCATTTTATTAATGAACCTTAGTCCATTTCATCGGATGCATGTAATATGTCAGTTGGGGGATACAGATCATAGAATCATAGAATTGGAAAGCACCCACAAGTCCAACCCCCTGCTTGTAGCAGGAAATCCTCCTAGAGCAGGGGTGTCCAAACTTTTTGGCAAGAGGGCCACATTGTCTCTCTGACACTGTGTCCGGGGCCGGGGAAAAAATAGAATTAATTTACATTTAAAATGTGAATAAATTTACATAAGTTTACATAAATGAATATACTAGAGGTGGAACTTATATGAATGAATGAAAGTCTTGCAATAGCTCAAGGCCTATAAAAGGCCTCACACAAGGCAAGGCTGGCCTTTTCTTTGCTGCTGCTACTGCATCACAGATGTGAATCATCAAGCAGTGGAGGGAGCCCTTATCCCACAGCTAACATGAGAGGTCAAACAGTCGCCCTCATGCTGAGAGCTGTTGCATTGGGCCAGTGCGGGCTCCAGTACGTTTCCGGAGGGCCAGAGGCTCATTGAAGGCTGGGGTGTCCCTGAGGGCTGCATTGGGAGTCCTCGAGAGCCGCAAGTGGCCCCAGGGCTGGGGTTTGGGCACCCCTGTCCTAGAGCATAAGAACACAACAATGTCTAACCTGGGAGGATTCTTCACACTTCATGACTTCACATTGCTAAATGCTGTACTCAACGTCCTTTTTGCTGTAGTCATTTATTCTGAAACAAACTTGTCTGCCAGCAGCTTTCACCTTCCAGATGGGCCTTTGTTGTTTTGATTAAGTTAGGAGAATCAAACAAGAGTCTATCATCAGTTCCAGGGAGACCTCAACTATTACAGTGTGTCACACATCAGGCAACATTCCTCCTTACTGTTCATACACATGCACAGATACTGATGTGCCAGAGACAAGATGCAGCCACTTCCCACTCCAAATTAACTTAAGAGTTAACTTTTAAGGCAGTGGTTCTCACACGTTTAGCACCAGGACCCGCTTTTAGACCCACTTTTTAGAATGAGAATCTGTTGGGACCCACCGGAAGTGATGTCATGACCAGAAGGACATCATCAAGCAGGAAAATTTTGAACAATCCTAGGCTGCAGTCCTACCCACACTTACCCAGGAATAAGTCCCATGTACTATCATTGTTAAAAGAATATACATAGTGACCTGTTAAAGGTATAGGTCTGTAACATTTCCCCAAATGCAGTCCTATACCATGGGAGCATCAAGTCTAATATATTAAAAATAAAATATTGAAATGAATGGGTATCCACCTGAAATTGACTTGCAACCCACCGAGTGGGTTCTGATCCTCAGTTTGAGAAACACTGCCGCAGGGGATTCTGATGACAGAGCTGGAGAATGACAAGTCCAGCAGCCCAACGTAATAAGTTTAATATTCCTTATAGACTAAAGTAAAGCAAATTAGGAAAGTGTCTTGCCTGAGATAGATATCAGAAAATGGGGTTTGTTCCTGCTTAAATAGGGAGAACTAAAATGCAATTGAGGCTGGCCAAGGTTTATCAGTAAGATATGCTGGTCCATAGAAGGCTTTTGTTTTGGTAGAGAATAATGTAATGGAAAGATGTAAATACATGCAAATGTCATTAATTTCTGGATCCATTGCACAGAATAGGTGCATCCCAGCCAGAAGATGTTGGATCAGTTTTCTGAATTGCCATTAGCATGAGGCTTCTCACTGAGTGAGTTGGAAAAATAAAGGCAGATGGCGATGGCCAGAAGCCAACCTATTTTGTCTTAATGCAGAGTTGCTGTTGCTTGCTGTCTCTGCTGAAGTCATTTAATTAGCTTCTAACACTTCAGTCTGCTGTAACTCGCTCATCATTCAGAGGAAAGTCGCAGCTGAGGAATGGCCTTGACCATTGGGGGCAGCACTTTGGGAGGCACCTTTTGGCAATCGCTTGTTCCATAAAAGTTAAGTCAAGCTGAGATTGTTTGTCTCCAAAGGATCATGCGAATCGTGGTCTTGGGAAAACTCCAACATGATTTGGGGCTGAAGTGTGCTGGTGATGTCAGGATATTTATTTTCCACATTTTTAAACTACTCTTCCTCCAAGGAGCTCAGGGTGGTATAGATGGTTCCTCCCCTCCTTGTATCCTCACAACAATCCTGCGAGGTAGGCTAGGCTGAGAGAAAGAGAGAGAATGACTGGTCCAAGGTCACCCAGGAAACTTTGTGGCTGAGCTGGGATTTGAACCTGGATCTTCCAGGTCTAAATCCAATTCCTGAAGCAGTACACCATCCTGGATACTAGACTGCCAAAAATCGATGCTTTTGCTGCCAAGTTGCAGAACCTTTTCTCTTATTATAGTTCTTTATCCAATAGGTTTGCAATGAGCCCAGTGAGGGTGTGAGAACTTTGCTGTCCAGTGAGAGATTATTGCTCTTCAAATGAGTTTTAGATCTTCCATGAACCAGTGCTAGACTTCAGAGCAGGTCTGGCAAAATATTCTCAAGCATTCTTGTGCTTGAATTTAAGCAATCTGCCATCAGGTGACATGGCTGGATGAATAGTGTTGGGAGGGTTAGGACAGACAAAAGAAAATATTTCTTTACTCAGTGTGTGGTCGGTCTGTGGAACTCCTTGCCGTAGGATGTGGTGACGGCATCTGGCCTGGATGCCTTTAAAAGGGGATTGGACAAGTTTCTGGAGGAAAAATCCATTATGGGTTACAAGCCATGATGTGTATGTGCAGTCTCCTAATTTTAGAAATGGGCTATGTCAGATGCAAGGGAGGGCACCAGGATGCAGGTCTCTTGTTATCTGGTGTGCTCCCTGGGGCATTTGGTGGGCCGCTGTGAGATACAGGAAGCTGGACTAGATGGGCCTATGGCCTGATCCAGTGGGGCTGTTCTTATGTTCTTAATGGAACCCACCTGGCACTCCGTCCCGTTCATTGTCTGGGCCCAGAGCAACACCCACATGGGTTTCCTTATCCATGAGCATGGAATAAGCCAAGTACCTTTCCCTCAATCCATGATTTCTGGGTCTTCTGTGGGGGTTTGGAATGCGTGGTTGGAAAACTGAGATGGTTGTCCAGTATGTGTGAATTTTAAGTCCTCTGTGAATGGTGCCCTAAGCTCCCAGGGGAGCCCTCTGTGGATGATGCCTTAAACCCCTGGAGGAGCCCTCTGAGGATGGTGCCCTAAACTGTCTCATGGGGGAAGCCTTCTTCACCAATTTGTCCTTTCCTTGCTTTCGGCTTCCACAGGTAGCCATCTCCTCCCCCTAGATTGTGGGGAGTAGGGGCAAAATGTGTGAAAGCTTGAATCAAAATTAATCAAAATACAGGTGCGCGCCATTTAATGATGGGGATAAGTTCTCCAATCCCTGTTATGTGATTGGGTCATTAAGTGAACATTCAGCCCAATCTAGTGCCTTTGTTGAGTAAACATACACTCCCTGCCAGACACTAGCTGGCTGCACAGGCTACTGGAGATTGATTGCCTCTTCTGTGCATTAAGAGCCTCTCTTTTGTGTAAACAGACACTCTGCTGCAGGCTATGGGAGATGCGGTTGCCTCATTAAGAGCATCTTTATTGTGCTTTGACCACCGTCATATATGCAGCCTGTCGTTAAGTGAATGGTTGTAAAGCGGTGCACGCCTGTTGCTGAATCTTTGAATTGACTCATGGTGGAGGAAACAGGTATTCCAACTATTCTAGCTACATCGCTCCGACTGCAAGAGGCTCCTTCTCCATCTGAAGAATCCTTCACAGAGTGAGAGGCAGTACAGATATGGCTCTTGCCAAAAATGAACAAATGTGGAGCACATTTACATCATTTTGGAGAAGCTGAAGGACGTGGACTACCTGAGAGACTTTGACTCACACAGGAGCCCAGCCAAGGAACTACAAGCTGGTCAAGGAGGGAAATAGCCATTTTGAGAGCTCCAGGGCTTTTTCTTACCTCTGCATGGACAGTGGGGTGATCATATCCTATATGAAGGGTGCAGGGGAGGTGCAGCAGAGGAGGTGCACTCTGCACGAAGGGGTGCAGGGGAAGAAGCAGATAGCAAGGAAGAAATAATTTTGTTCCTCATTCCTGAGGACCTTCTGCAGCAGATGAGTCAACGCAAGTCACTGGTGCTGTAGAGCACCCACTGCTGTTGAACCATTGTGACAAGTGTCTTTAGAACCAGGTAATTGCTCCATAATTGCTCCGCATCCCTGTGGAGGGTACTCTGGAAGAGTGGTGTACCCAGGCCAGCTGCCCCCCCCCCCCAGGTCACAGAAAAGTTTGGAAATTATTCCAAAGGAGCATCCGGTTAGCAGGAGTGAAGAAATGCTGGGAGGGGGGAAGGCAGGGAGAGTTAGGAATCTTTCTTGCCTTAGACACTGACAGTGGGAAGGATCGGACAAGTGCTGCTCTGTTCAAAACCAATTTCCCATTGCAGCAACCAAGCAACCTGAGACCTCAGATGAGCGTGACAGGGAGAATAGAGCCTCTCAGGAACAGGCAGCAGCAACAAGGGCACCTCGAGTTCTACAGGGAGCTCTTGTAGCCAAACCAGGTAATGAGTGACAGGCTCATGGAGACCTCAGCCACCTCCCGGGCAGAGGCCAGCATCTCACTTTGCAGTTATTCAATTTGCCAGGAGCAAACGCTGATTAAGAAAAGGTCCAAAGTGAATACGCCTGGTTTTCTATGATGTGCAAACAAGTTGTGTAATTTGTGACTTGGTCTGCCCAGATTCATGGAACTTGGATATAGTGACTACAGGTGTCTTATATGTTGACAGCCCAATTGAATTTGGCTGTATAACAGCCCAATTGTAGGCATGTCTACTCAGTCCTATTTCAGTCAATGGGGCTTACTCCCAGGGAAGTGTGGATAGGATTGCAGCCAGAATGAGTTTCATGTCCCTCAAGCACCTGCCTGTCCAGTTATTTGGGATTTTTTTCAGTCTATATGACCTGAGGATATGGACAGAATTCTCTGGAGTGTGAGGCTTGCTTCTTGTTCTCTTGTTCCTTCCCCAGCATGGCTTTTAACTATCAGCCGGGGAGCTGACTGAATAGATGGGGAGGGCAGCAATTGCATCTCTCAAGGAGATGTATTGCCAAAACCTTGAAAGGCAGCTGCAATTCGCCTTCTTCTGGAAAAAAAAACAAAAAAAACCCTCCCTAGGCCTGGTGGTCTTGGTTAATTTCTGACCGGTATCTAGCCTCTGTTTCTTGGGCAAGCTGGAGACGCTAGTGTTGGGGTCTCAACTCCAAGGAGTTCTGGAAGAAACTAATTAACTGGACCCCTTTCGGTCCAGTTTGAATGACCTGTATGGTACAGAGTTGGCTTTGGCCACTTTGGTTGATGACCTGCACTAAGGACTAGACAGGGAAGAGGGCATCCTCGTTGGTCCTGCTGGACCTCTCAGCAGCTTTTGACACCATGGTGTCCCTCTGGACCAATTGGCTGGGTTGGAGCTTAGTGGTCCTGATTTGCAGTGGTTCCACTCCTTCCTGACGGATTGGGATCAGACCACCAAATAGTGGTTATATAATTGTATTTATGTAATATACGTATAAAATACAATTCTTTAACCACTATTTGATGGTCTTATTCTGATCCATCCTGATCCATAGAATACCGTATTTTTCGCTCCATAAGACGCACTTTTTCCGCCCCAAAAAGTGGGGGGAAAAGTGTGTGCGTCTTATGGAGAGAATACTGCAAAAAAAAAAAAAATTCCGCCCTGGCTCTGGCCCTGCCCCCTGCCTGCTCGCTCTGCTCTGCTCAGCTTCCCCGGGCAGTCAGAGACTGAGCTGGCTGGGGGGACTCCTGTGTTCCCTCAGCGCCCGCGCAGACTGTGGCAGCGCTGGAGGGAGCCCAAGCCCGCGTGTCTACTCAGAAGTAAGTCTCAGTCACTGGGGCTCACTCCCAGGAAAGCGTGGGTGGGGTGGCAGTCTCGCTGCCCAATCCTGTGCATGCCTACTCTGAAGTAAGTCCCATTAGAGTCAGGGGGGCTTACTCCCAGGAAAGCCTCTCCCCCCCAAGCCTGGAGCATCACAGCCTCTCTTCCCCCCACCCCAAGCCTGGAGCATCACAACTTCTCTGCAACACAAACACTTTCCCCCTCTCTCACACACACAGGCTGCCCCCTTCTCTTACACACACAGATGCTCTGCCCTCCCCCCCCCCACACACTCACACAGCAGGGGAGGGGCGCTTTCACTCACCTCATCCAGCATCTGAATGTAAGCCCCCCCCCCCCATCACAAAGAAAAGACTGTCTCCTTGGTCAGAATACCAGTGTTTGCTTATTGCACAAGCCCCAGGTAAGGCTCGGTTCTCACCATAAATCCAGAGGTTTGTTGTGTCTTGAGAATTCAAGTTGTGGTTGGACTTTTCACTTGTTCATTTGTATTGGAATCACGGAAGAACTGGCGAGGAGGTAGATGGTGGTGTCAGCAGTGGCCCCTTTAAGGGTAAGGCCTGGGCATCCAGCAGAGTGTGCTGCACAGCTGCAGCCACTGGAAGGCAGTAGGGCCCTCAGGGATATAAGGAGTACCTGAGGCAGAAAGGGTTTGTAGGTTTTGAAGGAGTGCATGTTGGAGGTAGGAGAGGAGACTGACTGGGTTTATTGAATTTGGAATCTGACTGTGGATTGTGACTGGACTTGGATACCCTAACAGATTTGACTAACCTACCTGGAACCTGACCTTGGACTGTAATTTGGCTTATTGACTCTGGACTCTGATTTGGCAACTCTGATTGATGGGACTGATTTACTTGGCATCTGTGGACTAGAACTGGACTCACTTTTGCTTGCTGCACTGTTGAGTTGCACAAGGGGGACTGTTCAGCCTTAAGCGGGCACGAGGCCCAGTGGATTGGAATTTGGCAGAACATCATTGTAGCAGAAAGATAATGTGATCCCCTATTTGTGTGTACCTGCTTTTGTGAGCTTCATAAATTCTGACTCTAGCGATGATGAGTTCTTGGGGTTTCCAGAAAACTAGAGTACTCAAACCTTTAAGTCTCTCCATTTGTTAATGACAATGATAATGGTTCTTAATGCCACTGTTGACTGCTGTTCACTTTACATGGTTCAAATGTTATTCTGTTATAGTTTATTAAATATTTTATTACACTATTTGGTTCAGAATATTTTTTTCCTGTTTTCCTCCTCTAAAAACTAGGTATGTCTTATAGTCAGGTGCGTCTTATGGAGTGAAAAATATGGTATGCATTTATATTTTAAATGATGTTGTAAGCTGCTTGAGCTGTGGAAAAGTGGCATAGAAATCTTTTCACTTACTATATAAAATAAGTAAATGCCAAGAATAAAGAGGCGGAAGACATTCCTTCTGGTCTTGTCCTTCTTCCCACAAAGCTCTGCTGTTCATTTTTCATATTCTCAACTAAAAGCCCGACGCCTTCATCCAGCACAATCCCGTAAACATATAATTCTTCATTTAGGTGCTTCCAAAATTGCCCTCTTTATCTCCCCAAGGCGCTGCACTAAAGTGTCTTATTGCCTGGCTCTGCTAACCGGCCCAATCTCTGCAGAGCATATTTCACCATTTGCATCTGCTCCCCCTACAAAATGAAGACTAAAGAGGCACGGTCTGCATTTCAAATGATTGTTTGTTGTTATGACAACCTGATGTGAGTCTGTTCTGGGCTGAAGGTATTTGGGGTTGTGATGCTGAATGCAAGCAGGCCGACCCCTCTGTCAGTGCAGAGGGTGGTTCAAGAACATAGTCGTATAGCTGAATGAGACATCAAGGACTGTAGCTTGCTTCCTTAAGCCAAGCCTTCCCCACTAAATGGGCAGGGGATCCACTCCCCCATGGTCCTCAATGGGTCTTCTCAAATCTGTGCCAGCTGTTTAGCTGCTGCAAGGTTGAAAAGAGCGAAGGGAGCATGCGAGGGACTAAGCAGGGGTTAGGACAGTGGTTCCCAAACTTTTGTGACTGCTGGCTCCCTTGACCTACTGGGCCATTGGGCACAGCTCCCCATTAGGGCTACAGCCCTATACATGTTATAGGGTGCCCCCAGTGACCTGCCCCCAGTGGTGACAGTCAGAGTTAGTGCACAGGGGTGCCTCCTTGGTTGTAACTTGCTGCCATTTGCAGGAGTGTTTAGACACTTAGGGCCGAATCCTATCCAACTTTCCAGCACTGATGTGGCCATGCCAATGGGGTATGCAGCATCCTGCAGTGGGGAGGGCAGTCACAGAGGTTTGTTATCTCAACTGGGAGCTGCATTGCGGCTGCAACAGTGCTGGAAAGTTGGACAGGACTGGGCCCTTAGTTGCTCCTCCAGTCAATTTTTTCAGCCTGTCCATTTGTGAACAGACAACTACAAAGAGTCCGTACAGCTCCACGGCTCATTCTTTCACAGGAAACCAGAATCTGGACAACACTGCCCTTCTCAGAGATAGGTGCGCAGTTCATGTTCTAATAATGTAAGCATTTCCGTAAGTCGGGGAGGTTGATGATGATGGAGCAGCTTACTTCAAAAGCTCCCCAGCCCTGTTTGAACAGCGCCAAAGCTTCTTAACCCATTTCTGCCCAGCCCCCAGGTGTACACATTTGATCCCTGTTGCGTATATGCAACGTTGGGCAGAAATGGCTTAAATGGAGAAACGTGGCACCTGTGAGGTGATGCTTTCATCCCAGAGCTGCAGCAATGTGCCAAGAGGTTTTCCCGGGATGGAATTATAGTGCTGAAATCCCTGCTCGCTCTCCCGTTATCCTACCTGTAATCCCCCAGTAATGTAATTTAGTGATGTTGACATTCGTGGCACGTTGGCAAAGTTTGGTTCTTGCTGCAGTTGGCTTTGATGTGAAATGCCTGGGAATGTCACTGAAGGGCAACACCTTGATATGTTCCCTACGAGGACAGGTTGAGGGCACTTGGTATAATTAGCCTGGAGAATAGAGGATGAGAGGGGATATGATGGCACTCTTCAAATAGCTTAAGGGCTGTCATATGGGGTACATTTGTTCTCAACTCTGACAGCAGAACTAGATCAAATGGGTGCAAACTGCAAGAGGAGATTCCGGTTGGACATCATAAATTCTTGATGGTTGGAACAGGTTCGGCAGTGGAACAGATTGCTGGGGGGGGGGGCGTGGATTCTCCCTCACTGGGGATCTTCAAGCAGAGGGTTGATAGGCACCTGCTGGAGATGCTCTAGAACAGCGGTCCCCAACATTTTTTCACTTGCATACCCCTAGACAGCCCATTTCCACAAATTGTACCCCTTATATTAGCTCTCTAAGGCAGGGGTGTCCAAACTTTTTGGCAAGAGGGCCACATCCTCTCTCTGACACTGTGTCAGGGGCCAGGGAAAAAAAGAATTAATTTACATTTAAAATTTGAATAAATTTACATAAGTTTACATAAATGAATATACTAGAGGTGGAACTTATATGAATGAATGAAGGTCTTGCAATAGCTCAAGGCCTATAAAAGGCCTCACCCAGGGCAAGGCCAGCCTTTTCTTTGCTGCCGCTACTGCATCACAGATGTGAATCATCAAGCAGTGGAGGGAGCCCTTATCCCACAGCTAACATGAGAGGTCAAACAGTCGCCAAACAGTCTCCCTCATGCTGAGAGCAGTTGCATCGGGCCAGTGCGGGCTCCAGCAAGTCTCCGGTGAGCCAGAGGCTCATTGGAGACTGGGGGCTCCCTGAGGGCCGCATTGGGAGTCCTCGAGAGCCACAAGTGGCCTCAGGGCCGGGGTTTGGGCACCCCTGCTCTAAGGCATTCGAATGCTAGCCCCACAAGGCATTCTAATGCAGTCCTGCCTTTCTCTGCCATTATCCAATTCTTTTTCTAGTACCCCTAAAGATCCTGGCAAGTACCCCTGGGGGTACGCGTACCCCAGGTTGGGAACCACTGCTCTAGGAGGAATTCTGCTACAGGCAGGGGACTGGACTAGATGACCTTGTTGGGTACCTTCCAAATCTATGTTTCTAGCATCAAATACAACTCTAAGTTCCCCAGAGAAGGATTCAGCAGTGATTTTGAAAAAAAGATACATGTTTAATAATATATCGCTTTATTTGCTTGATCCTATTGTGTGGGTTGACAATTCTCATGGGGTAGTTGAGCTTGCATGGCAAAGCATCCCCATTGTGAATTCTGCCATTTGGGGTAGACAAGGCAACCTTCGTATCTGTTTTAGAAGCTAACAAATATAAATATAAGAAGCAGAAACTAAAATCAGAGGAAGGTATAATGCTTGGAAAGTGACAGGCCTGCAGCCTGAAACTGGGAGCACATGCCTGTCATTAAGCGCCCTCTGCCTTAATTTCACCCCACTTTCTGTAGCAGTATCTGACAGTTCCTTGAAAGCCCAGTGCAGCCGGAGCTCAGTTCCACCATACCAGAATCAGGCATGCACCTCTGGTGGGTTTTTCATAGGCTCCTTTATTCCAGATTCTCAACCACAGCTGATGGTTTTAAACAGTCTGGCTGTCATGCTGCAAATCTTAACTGAATTAAGAGTACAACCATGCAGAAAATGATTACTGTGCTCCTGGGAGCAGATAAGGGGGACCTGGTGGAGGTAAAGCTTACTTAGTTAAGACGCTCCATAGGAATTATGTGAGCCTCCCAATCTTATTTTGGTTGTTCTGGCTCTTGTAGGGAGTGGAGTCTATACAGGCCTGCAGTCCCAGATCTGTCACTGTATCCCAGCAGAATACCTGTTGCCCATCTGAATTGCCAGAAGGGAAAAGGTTCTGTTAAGATGAAGAGACAAGGAACAACTTTGACTGAGTGACTGAAGACAGAGATCAGGCTTTATTAGCTTTGCACAAGTAAAATCCCCCAAGCAAGCAGAGTGATACACAAGATTTGTTTTCTTTTTCACATTTTTATACCACCCTTCTTCCAAGTTGCTCAGGGTTGTTGTCCATAGTTCCTCCCCTCCTTTTGGCCTCACAACAACCCTGTGAGGTGCAGTAGGTGTGGCTGAGAGATTGTGACTGGCCCAAGGTCACCCAGGAAGTTTCATGGCTGAGCTGAGCAGGAATTTGAAGCAGGATCTTCCAGGTCTAAATCCAACTTTTGAACCATGACACCATCCTTGATTCACCACTTTACAGCTCCCAAAATAGACAATGCATCGCCTCCTATAGACACTTCCTTGTGGGCTGTGTGTGTGGCAGACCACTAACTCCCCCAAATACAAAGGTCTTCCACAATCTGCTAAGATATTGCCTAAATATTCTAATAAAATAAGATTGCTTGTTCCATCTGTTTGAGTTTCCACATATTGTGTGTCAGAGACTGGTCAAATTTCAAACAGAGTCATTGAGTAACAGCCAAAATACAGCTGCTCATTTTTTAAGAGAATACTATTAATTTTGTCACTTTTTTTTGGCCCTGGTGTCATTTGGATAAATTCAGGTTTTTACTTGTCCTTTTGCATGCATCCAAATAATTTCAGTGAATAGCAGTCATCCTGACCTTTCATCAAAACCATTGTGCTGTTCTAGTTCAGGTTAAAGTTTTAACTGTTAAAATTGATAACTTTGAAGTCTTTGAAAGAAAAAAATATATAGTTTAAAACCTTGATAGAACTCCATGTATTTTTAGTAAGGACTAATTAATTCCATGACATTTCAAGGCTTTGTTCCATTTGCTTGTCCCGAAACAAAGACGAGTGCTGTCAAACAGGTGATGTTTGTGCCTGCTAAAGAAAGCCGGGAAGGAAGGGCAGAAATGTGTGTATGTTTGTGAAGGGAAGTGTGAAGTGTTTGCTAGCTGTGGCCCAGTCTTATGCTTGGGCCCACATTGCAGTGGCAGAGGGCACTTGACAGCTTCACAAAGGCCATTATGGAAGTGTGTGTAGCTATGCCCTTCCGGACTGAGCTGCAGACTCCACGGAGCATCCTGTACACAGTGGTGGTGAGAAGCCTCACCAACGTCAGTAAGTCGGTGAGGTGGGCAGGACAGGAGGACCAGGAAAGGTGAATCAGACAGGAGGGTGGTATATTCCTGGCTCGAGCAACTTGTGCTGGATGCTATCCTCTCTGGAGCCACCCAACTTGTCCCTTTTGTCTCCTTGGACCCGCACCAGCTATAGAGCTGACACAGGTCCAAGGAGTGACCAAGGGGCTTATGGAGGGGTAAGGGAAAATATTTCCCAAGCCTCCAGATCAGGGGTGCTCAATAGGTGGATCGCGATCTACCGATAGATCGCGAGGCAAAATGAGTAGATCGCGGAGTGCCGACCCCCCCCCTTCAGGTGCCTCTGGGAGGAAACGCCGGGAGTAAGGCCCATTGTACTCAATGGGGCTTACTCCCAGGTAAGTGTGGCTAGGATTGCAGCCTCACAGCCTAATCCTAGGCATGTCTACTCAGGAGTAAGTCCTGTTATACTCAGTGGGGCTCAAGGTACACCAACATACATTGTACACATAAATGTTATATGTTATGATGGCGCAAACATTGTAAAAAAAACTCTGGTAGATCGCTGGACTTTGCTGGGTTTCAAAGTAGCTCTCGAGCCAAAAAAGTGTGAGCACCCCTGCTCCAGATTGTCCCCCCTCCACCATAGCATGCAGCACAGCCCTTTCTGGTGCAGTTGCATGCAATGGTGAGGAAGAGGATAGGATTAGGCTACTAGATCCCTGCTTTGTACTCTCAGAATCTTGTTCCATCCTCTCTCTGTGGTGTACTCTGGCTGGATTTCAGATAGGCATATTTCAGCTGCACCTGGAGATGCCCAAGATTGAAACTAGAACCTTCTCTGTGCAATGCAGGCCCTCTGCCAGTGAGCTGTGACACACACACCCCCTCACCCCCATTCCCATAGCAGGACGCCTGTGGGTGCTCATGATTTTTGGTGGGCTTGCATGTGAACAGGTTATGTGTATATATGTGCATGAAGAATGTGTGAAATTCCTCCTTTGGGTTTATGAAGTTGCATATAAAGATACAGTGGAGGAACTGAGTTACTTATGGAGAGGAAAAGTGGAATGAGCTACTGAATGGAAATAACTAGGTTTAGTTAGGATGAAGGACCAGAATCTAGTTGTTCAGTATACTTTTGGAATCAATGAAAACCTTTGCTCTGGCACATCCCCCTCTCCCCTGCAGTAAATAACTTAACTGATTACAAAAATAAATTCAATGTAAATCCTGCTGCAGTGGACTTTTTAAAAAACTTCTAGGCCAGGTGCCATCCCCACATCCTATGTCAAGGAGTTCCTTAGCACAGATCATGTGCTGTGGTTGAATCAATATTTATTTTATTTTCCTAGGAAGGAAATATTTTCCTAGGAAGATTTCTGAGGAATAGAAGAAGTGGTGGATGGAGGCAACTTCCCTTACCAAAACCACTGCCTGGGGCAACCACCTCAGTGCCCCAATAGATGAGCCAGCCCTTCTAAAGTGGAAATAGTGAAGACTCTGTCAGGAGGCCAGGACTACCAACGGAATTACCAAGGAGCTGTTAGATGAGCGCTGAGCAGCCAGAGTTGAGAATTTAGTCATGGATGTGCTGGCTCTACTCCTCTCAGGAGTAGAGCCAGCACTCCTCTCAGGAGTTCATGGATGGGTCTTACTGCCTCCTCCTGAGTAAACCAAAAGGATTGGAAACCTCAGGCTACCAAATGGGTGCTGTGTTGCCCAATGTAGGTGCTGGGATAGACTTATCGTTGCTGCTACTCCTGAGGTTGCATGGGTGAGGAGGAAGAGTCTGGAAGTTGGTGGGCATCTTGACCTGGCATTTTTCACTATGAGACATGCCTCAAGGAAGTTGTTCACAGCTTGTGCTGGGGTCCCCCAGTGTCTTGGGTGTGTCAAGAGGATCTTGCTTCTCCTCCACTTCTGAGGAAGTTGCCCTGGACATTGTGTCTTCCCTGTTACAAATGCTGTCATCCAAATTTTTCCTTGGAGTTGGAATTAAAAATGTCCCTGTGTTGTATCTGAAGTACAATCAATGCGTTAGAATTCACCAGCACTCTCATTTTTGAATAGGCACACACGTGTTTTGTGCTAATACTCAGGTTGAAAAGTGGTGTGTATGTGTGTATACTTAATAAGATATTCTTAATAATAATAGTAGTAGTAGTACACTGCAAGAAAAATTGAAACAGCTGTACGTACCATTTATCCAGATTTACATGTGTGCAGTTTTCCCAGTGTACATTTAGGTGAAAGAGAGATGGAGAGACTCTAGATGGCACCCTATACATTATCATATCTAGACTGGGTTTTTCTTGTCTTTTGCAGTATATTATCAGTAGGCTTGTGTATCTCAGAAACACAGAGCAGGGGAGGGGAGACAACAGGCTTGTGGGATTCTTCTCACCCCAAATGCTGAGATCTACAAGCATAGCAGGTGACTTGGAGGGTAGTTGTGCATTTAGAGTTAAGGAAGAGACTGATTCTGTGCTCATGCTTAGCTTAGGAATGTGTTTTTAGCACCAGCTTGCAATCTTTCTGGACACAAATCAACTCCAGGTTCTTCATTCCAGCAACCTAATTCGATGGGTGGGACTTTTTATTGCTACTTTTATTAAACAATTGGGAGTCAGACAGTTTTGAGGATGTACAGCAAATCGGCCAGGGATTGGGGAGAGGGGGGTTGGCAAAAAGGAGACCATGTCTCTCCTGGTTGAGAGACCATGTCAGATCATCTCTGAACCCTAGTGTTGGTAGCACCTAATGGGCCGTCAACAATGGGTGAAGGGTGCCATGGGAGGTCCGTGTTTCCCCAAGGCTCCCTCCCCAGCTACCTGGTGCCAGGACTGCAAGATCCCAAGTGAAATTCTGCCCCAATAAGAAAGGAGGGAAACACACGACTGAACAAAAGCAACAGCAAGAAATTTTGCAGCCATCGTTTTCCATTTTTAAAACATGATTAGGTCACTTTGAATGCTCAAAATTTAGAGGAAGAGATTTTTGGAAATATCTCCATGGTGGAGAGGGTACATGGGAATGCTGCATTTCCAGTTTACATGCATTCCATGTCCACCCCGTGACAAGTTGGCTTACCTGGAGGTGTGCACGCCACTTCTCCTGCATTGGGTTTCAGAAGAAAGGTAGGAATGAAGCAGAAGAGGAAATATGGAGGGCAGGAGGCTGAGGAGCCAGCTCTTCTCCAATGTTCTAGCTGGCCACGAGCCTCTTCCCCCCCCCCCATTCCTTTTCTGCTCTGATCCCCTTTTGTCTTCACTAAAAAGAAACAGAGGGAAATTCAGTTGTCTTTCAACTCTCTCTCGTCCAGAAGTCCCCAAGAATTGCAGCTGGTGTAATGTATTAGGAGCAAATGGATAACACTGGCTTTGAATTTTATTATGGGTTACTACATCTGGGTTAGATACAGTCCGCAGTAAAATGCACGACTTCCTAGCTGTTCGGTGGTTCTCTATTTTCCCGGAGGCTAAAGCAAATAATGTTTTGTTCCCCGGAGATGTCAACCACCATTGTTCTAGGATTTTAATTATTAAAGGTCCTGGATCAAATATTTGGTGCAGAGCTGAACAACCGCACAGAGAGGTGGCAATCTCTTCCAGATAGCCTTAGGATTTTATCTGTCCATGATAATGAAAAAGAAGGGGGGAAATAAATAAATCGCGTTTTGATAATAAATGGCACCAGACATATGCCCCCATCCAGAGCCCCAGACGTGCCTGCCAGTCCTGTATTTGTGAATCTCTACCTTCCATTTATTTCCATTTTAGAGACTTTCACTCATGTACATAAATCCTCACATCTCACCCCACATCCTCTAAAAAAAAAATAAAAAAATAAAGGAGCCTCTTGCAAGTGGGAAAGCCCACATGCGTGCCTGCACCAAGATCATCTTGTAACCCTTGGGATTCCTGGTAGGCTTCACGCTCCTTGATTGTTGTTGTTCAGTCGTTAAGTCGTGTCCAACTCTTCATGACCGCATGGACCACAGCTCGCCAAGCCCCCTTGTCTACCAGTAAATTCAGGCGTGTGCCCAAATTCATGTTCATTGCCTCCGTGACACTATTTACCCATCTCATCCTCTACTGTCCACCTTTTGCCTTCAACTTTTCCCAGCATCAGGGTCTTTTTTTTTTTTTAATTAAATATTTATCAAAATTTTTTTTAATACAACACACACAGACATACAAACATATAACATACATTTAAGAGTGCTGAATACCATATACCATTACTAATTAATCATACTATACCTCCTAATCTGTTTATTCATTTACTTCTGCCTCTTATTGATTTATCCTTTTATTTATATCGTATACAATAAGTTCTTCCTAATACCCTATACTATATTTTCTAAATATTCACTTTCTAACAGACATTAACTTCAATTACTCATTAATATTAAAACAAAATAATCTAATTATCAGAATATAACAAAATCAACAATCTCTTGTGATCAATTCTTTACTATACTCCATTCTGGTTATATATTATATCAGGGGTGCTCAAACTTTCAACTTTAGGGATGCTGGACCTTTAACAAGTGTATAGAAGAGAGAATTTCAGCAGGTGCAACATCATCCCACAGATGACAAGCTGCACCTGCTGAAATTATCTCTCCTACATAATTTTAAAGGTCCAGGATCCCTAAAGTTGAAAGTTTGAGCACCCCTGCACCCCTGTATTTTATATATATAAAATATATATATATTGTTGGAGCCTCCATTATATATATATATATATATATATATATATATATATATGTATGTATGTATGTATATGTATATGTATATGTATATGTATATATATGATATCATATATATTATATATATGATATATATATATCATATATATAATATATATATGATATATATATCATATATCATATATGATAATATATAATATATATATCATATATATATATGAGCCTCCATTAGCCCGAAGATAACATCAGAAGCCCAAAGATAACATCAGAAGGTCGCCAGTTCGAGGACACCAGCAGCTCCCTGAATGGCTGAGAATGGCGAGACCTTGAAGCAGCTGACAAGCCCGGCTGAGTGATTCCACCTGCTCTTGGTGTGAGCAAGAAGCGTCTTGGCTGCCCTCCGTGTGAGAGATGGAGCTGCTTGTCAGCCTGTGTGGGAGAACTGGAGGCCAGAAGTGAGACCAAACCAGGAAGATCCATTCTGAAATGTTGTTGGTTCTGAAAGAGACAACCTCCATGATTGTAAAAATCCCCTTGAGGGATTTAGAAACACCTGCCTATGTAAACCGCCTTGAATAAAGTCAGAGGAGTAATCTGATGACCAGAAAGGCAGTATATAAATACCTAGTTATAATTTATATATATAGTAATAAGTAATAATAGTAATAAGTAAATAATAAGCCTCTGGCACCTCTTTTGCACATCCTTGACTGGCATTCCTCACAGCAGCCGTGGGGCGACTGATAGCTGTTTTGGGTGCAGGAGCCGGCCACAGCTTTTGGCTTCATTGTCGACTCCCTTCTCTTATCGGGCAGCATGTGCACATGGATGGCTCTTGGCCAAGAGCAAGCTTGATGTTATCATCGGCATGATTGCCTGAAAGTGCTTCCTTCAATAGGAAGTGTGCAGCGGAGAATGAAAGCATGTTGGAGTTGGACAAGACCTTGGAGGTTATCTCTTCCAACTCCCTGCTCAGTGCAAGCGGCTATTACAGCATCTCCAACAGTTAACCCTGCTTGAAAACCTCCAACGAGGGGGAGTCCACTCTTGCAGAGAAAGAATGAAGTCAAGGAGAACAGCCCAGGCCACCATTCTAGTCTCTCCCCACACACTTCCTTCTGGAGGACGGAAAGAGAAACTCCACATGCATGTATATATGCACACACAAAGGGGCACATGCGAAAGGGCTCAGAGGCTCACATCGCCTCCCAGCACAGAAGCTTGGCCTGACCCTGTGCATAGCACCACACCCCTGGAACCTAAACCTCACTCAAGAAAGGGCAACCATGTCAGAGATGACCATCGACCAGCTTCTGATGGGGGAATGGGGGCAATTCCATGCCACCTGTTGCTTCTTAAATTAGCATTGGCATTGAATGAGGGCGAGAGGAATCTACACATCACCTCCACTGCTTTGCTTTGTCCTCGCAACACCTCTGTGAGGTCAGTTAGGCTAAGAGAGTTCACTTCTTCACTTCCCAGATTTTGGGGACAGGCCATTGCTCAGTGGTAGAGCATCTGCTTGGCTTGCAAAAGGTTCCAGGTTCAGCCCCTGACAAGATTGACATGTAAGTCTGTGGAAGAAAATCTCTGAGGCCCTCAAGAAGCTGCTTTCAGCGAGCGTGGACAGTACAGAGCTGGATGGACCAAGGGTCGGAGTCAGGGTCTGGATGGACCAAGGGTCTGACTCCTATGGATTCAGTGAGCTGGTGTTATCTGATGTGCTCCCTGGGGCATTTGGTGGGCCGCTGTGAGATACAGGAAGCTGGACTAGATGGGCCTATGGCCTGATCCAGTGGGGCTGTTCTTATGTTCTTATGGCTGAGCAGGAATCTGAACACAGATCTCTCCAGGACTAAATTCAGCTGTCCAGCCCAGTGGTTCTCAAACTTTTTAGAGGCCTTTGAGGCTGCTGCCCAACTTATAAATGCAAGGGGTATAGCTATAATGGTGATTAGGTAGGAGTGCTCCCTCCTCCCCTCCCCCCAAGTAGCAGCTTGTTTAACCCTTGATGCACATAGCTTAATCTGCCCTGTCTGTTTCACAAACCACCAAAAATGTTGTCATGACCAACTGGTGGGTCCCAGACCCGCAGATTGAGAGCCTCTGGTCTAGCCGGTATACCGCATTGTCTCTCCTTAGAGCTACAGCAACAACCAGGAAGAAGACAGAGTCAGCAATTGTCTTCAATGCATCTTGCAAGTGTCTTAAATCTCATTTCACCCTGTGAAGAGTGAGAAGACTGTTCCTTGCAAACCTTTATGGACATTCTAGGAAAGTACGGTTTGCCTGCTGGCCCTAGATCCTCCTGAAGCACAAACAGTGCCACGTATGGTGTGCAATACTTACCAAACTAAAGGACGAACAGCTCCATGGACTGCATGTAGGAGCACCCAGAAAGTACAACTCTAAAAACCAGGGTGACCACTATCTTACCACCTTCCTCCTTAGCTTAAAGAATGAAGACTGATTAGAGGAACGGTTGAAGTGAGTTGGAACAGCTGCTCTTAGGTTCTTTGAGAAAAGGAAAACAAAGAAGTTCTCAAACAGTATTGCGTTTGGGGAGAATAATTTGGTAAGACGGCGCTGTGGTTTTATCGCTAATGGATTCTCGAGTGCACGGACCACGTTGGCATCGGTGGGCCTGAGTGCTTATGTTCTTGGCGATAAAGCAGAGAAATGGCTTTTAATTACCTTAACATCTGCTCTGCTGTTTGCCCTTCCATTGTGCTTCAGCCCATCTCAGCCATCAAAAGACCTCCCTTACTGCAGCCCGAGGTCACTTGGGCCATGGCGTCCTTCACAACACATTTTGGCTGCCCTGTGTCAAAGCTAATTAAAAGAGGCTGTGCTTATTCACAGGGGACTCTTGAATAGATTCTGCCCTCCACCACAGGAAGGCTTCAAACTGGATCTCTCTGGGATGATTGCTTTAGTGCAGCTGTCCTCAAAGTTTGGGGGCTCCAGAGACCTTTCCGCTTGTAGCAATGGTCTTGCAGAGCCCCAGGGCTCTGAGGAGCACATACTGAGGAATACTGCTTTAGTGGTGGATTTCAGATGTCCCTGTATTCCTTGTGGGAGAGGCTGAGAAGGTAAGTGGGGTTGTGGAGTCAACACTCTTCCAAAAACATTGGTTTATAATTCACCCTTTCTTCCAGGAGCTGATTGTGGCACTCAGGGTTGACCCCTCCCCTCTTATCTGCACAGCAACTCTTGTGTGGTTACATAGACTGAGTGACAATGACTGTACCTAAGCTTAATGACTGAATGGGGAATCGAATCCAGGTCTCCCAGCTTGACCGTATAAGGTCCAGATCAGGGGTGTCAATCATAAGGCTGGATTCAGCCTGCAGAAGCTCTATCTGCACAACGTGGCAGTTGGGCTCTCCTATATCTTCAAAATATGATCAAGATCTGAATTTCTCTTCTTCTGTCATTTGCAACTAATGAGGTCCTACATGAGAACCAGTGCTTATCTCTGGCCATCCACTTAATGTCATCACTTCCTGCTTCATGATGTCATTTCCGGCCCTCAGCAAGTGCCATGAATGCTATTTGGCCCACAATATGAAACAAGTTTGTCAATCCTGGACTAGTCTGGCCTTTGCACCACATTGGCTCTCTCTGCTTATGGTTAACAGGAAAAAGAACCTGCAGCAATAGGTATCTTTGATTTGTTGAGAATTGTTTTCCTCCTTATGTGTTAACCTGAAGTAGAAGATAGAAAATGGGCCCCTGTGAGATGCAGGAAGCTGGACTACATGGAACCATGGCCTGATCCAGCAGGGCTCTTCTAACACTCTTATAATTAGATTTCTGCATTTGTCGGAATCTGGAAGGAACAAGCCTATGACCCATCTGCACGACAAGGGCCACCCATAGCTATTTGGAATGCAGAAGGTCCCAAGAACAGGTCTTGACATCTCCAGTCAAAAGGGCTTTGGGTAGCAGTGCTTGGAAAGAGTTTTCCCTGCCAAAGATTCCAGGTATCCACTGTTGACCAGAAGAGACCATCTACAGGTCTAGATGGACCAATGATCTGACCTAGCAGAAAACAGATCAGACATATATAAGGCTTCATGTGATCACACAGTTGCTGTGCTTTTGCAAGGAGACAAAAGCTCTCCATAGACCTTCATTAGTAGGTTGGTCCCTCCATGACACAGACAAATGATCACCTTTGGTGGGAGATTCCGTTGCCACCCATATCCAACCCAGTGCACCTTGCCCTCTGCTGCAGCAAGTCCTCCTCAGCTGCAAAAAAAAGAGGGGGGGGGAGAGAGAGAGAGAGCGCAGAAAAGTCAGCATGCAAGAGAAAAGAGTGGTAGCCTCCAGCTTCTTCTGTAATTACTGCCCTTCTCCTTTCCTCTCCTCCACACGTCCTCTCCCCCCCCCCAGTTCCCTGCTGTTGTTGTCGATCTCCCTTCCAAGAAAGACTGAGAGAGCTTCCAATTGGGACTTTTTAGGAAGAAGCTAAAATGTTCTTATCTGACAAGTCCTTCCCAATGCTGTATTTGTTAATTTTTGTAATGCTGCTATTTTAGTCTATAGAAATGTGATTTTAAATATGTGTCTGTGAGTAATTTTGGAGGCTTTTTTATCCTAAAATTACACACACACACACACACACACACACACACACACACACACACACACACACAAAATGGGGGAACTCTTGATGCTCAAAAAAAATCCACACTGAACCGAAATTAGCTCTGAAGTTGCAGTTCTTCCACTGTCTTGTTCCACAAACAAAGCCCCACTACAGTTCGGTATACAGCAGAATAAATTATTGTATCTGCCAAGACGGGGCATGTGTGTGTTTTGTTTTCCTATACTCCTATTTTAGATTGCCTACCGCTCCCGTAATGTGTTCTTATGCAACCATGTCAACAAATCAGAGCGCTTCGCTTCTGTCAGTGTATCTGTAGCAAATATTTTGCATAAATAGGAAATAATCCCATAAAACCGGGCCTTGTTAGCGCCAGCCGCGAAAGCCTGCTGATTGCAGAGTCTCCTGTGAAGAAGAGGGCAAGGGCGGATGGAGGCTTAGTGCCACCAGCCTTCCAAAGGAATGATTCATAAAGTTCTGGCAGGGAGAGGAAGGGGGGGCAGGGTGAGAAGGACCAAGAGAATAAATGAATCTGTTAGCTTCATGATTAGGATTTGCCAGGCTGCTTGGGGCGTCTTAACCGGCATTCACTGGGAGGTTAAGGAAATGTTGTTTTGCTCCAGAGTGGAACACAGTGAGGAGAAGGAGAGCTCTGTGCGCTTACATACTTAGAGAGAAGAGAGCCCTGCTGGCTTTCCTAGTCTGTAGCATACTCGAGTTGGAGTGGGCTTTCATATATAATCATAGATTTGGAAGGTACTCCCAAGGTCATCTAGTCCAACCCTTTGCCTGTAGCAGGATATCTTCCTACTAGAGCAGGGGTGTCCAAACTTTTTGGCAGGAGGGCCACGTCATCCAACTGACACTGTGTCGGGAGCCAGGAAAAGAAAAATAATTTACATTTCAAATTTGAATAAATTTACATAATGAATATATTAGAGATGGAACTTATATAAATGAATGAAGGTCTCGCAATAGCTCAAGGCTTATTAAAGGCCTTGCATAAAGCAAGGCCAGCCTTTCCTTTGCTGCCGCTGCTGCATCACAGACATGAAACAGCAGTGGAGGGAGCCCTCATTCCACAGCTCACACGAGAGGTCGAACAGTTGGCCGCCACGCTGAGAGCAATTGCATCAGGCTAGAGTGGGCTCCAGCAAGTCTCAGAGGGCCAGAGGCTCATTGGAGACCGGGGGCTTCCTGAGGGCCAGATTGGGAGTCCTCAAGGGCTGCAAGTGGCCCCAGGGCCAGGGTTTGGGCACCCCTGCACTAGAGCATCTCTAGGAGGTATCTATCTAGTCTCCTTCTCCAGTGAAGGAGAATCCACCACCTCCCTTGTCTGTTCAACTGTCAAACTGCCCTTACTGTCAAGTATTTCTGATGTCCAACCAGTATCTCCTCTCTTGTACCCATTTGATCTAGTCCTTTGGAGCTCACCTAGCTCAACCCCCTGCATGATGCAAGGAATCTGAAGCTACGGCATTCCCAGAAGGTGCCTATCCAGCTTTGGGGTGGGAAAGTCTACCCACCCTTTTGGTAGTTGGTCAAACTACTCATCCTGAAAGAGTTTCTGTTGAATCTTGAACTGAAATCTTTCCTCTGGTCTGAACTCACTTCCCACCGTGCTCTCTATCATTTGATCTAATTCTGCTCCAGAGCAGCAGAAAGCTGCTTGCCTTTTTCAGTCCTTGCCTTTTTCAGTGTGCTGGTCCTTCAGGAATTTTACAACAGATATCCTATCCACAGGCCTCTCATCTCAAAGCTAAACACACCCTGTTCCTTTAGCTTTTGCTCACAGGACTCATTTTCTGGATTCCTTACCCTCCTCATTACCCTGTTCCAAAACTGCTCCAGTTTGGCTGCTTCCTCCTTAAAGTGTGGCACCCAGAACTGGACATGGTACTCTAGATGAGGTTTGACCAGCGTGGAGTAAAGTGAAACCATTTCTCATGATTTTGGAAGCAGTGGTTCTGTCTGCAACCTAAAATTGCATTTGCCTTCTTTGCAGTCACATCACAGTGCTGGTCATATTCTTTTTGATCAACTACGCTGCCAAGATCCTGTTCGAATGTGCAGTCTCTGATGCTCTAGTCTAACTCAACTTCCTTCCATGTTTCCTCTTCCCCTCCATCCTCCTTTTTCTTTTCCAATCCCAGGAGAAAGAGTGACAGAGAAGGAAGCTGGCACAGAGCTAGGTAAGGCGGTGGTGGCAGCGGGGGAGAGATGAATGAATTGAAGGAAAGGAAAACAGTGGCACCCTGGACATGCTCAGTGCTCTTTCCAAAACTCAGAAACCAAAAACAGAACTGAGAGGTCCTTATGCCTCCGTTCCAGTTTGATAACTAGACCAGGTAGCTTTGAATTTTAAACACTGGGAAAGAACGTTTTTGGAAGCACCCTTGATTAAAAATCACAGCAGCCTGGGACAGATTGCTCTCCAGCATCAAATAGGGTTGTTTTCATTTTATAACAGTATCCTGCCTTCCCACCATCCAAGGAAGACAGAAAGTGGTAATGAAAGGGGAACATGTATTAGTGATCCAATGTAGTGGTTAGAGCCTCATGCATAGCTCACTGTTCCACAAAGCTTGGGAGATTCTCACTCTAAGCCTAATTGGATCACACAAGGTTGATTGCGTCGTTGAAGTCACAACAAAGATGGTTGTGAGGATAACATGGAATGGGAGCACCATGTATGCTTTCCTCAGCTCGAAGGAAAGTCAAGTACAGGTGGTGCCTCGGTATCCGCTGATTTGGTATCCACTGATTTGACTCAACACTAATACTGGGGTCCACATTTAAATACCTTGTAACAAGGGGGAAAAAGCACCAAAATTTCCCACCTTCTTGCTGTTAAATTGCACCAGTTGCAAACTTCTCAGGGTTAAAAATAACTTTAAAGACCCACTTCCAGGTTTCTTGCTCCTCCATTGTCACCCAAGAATGCATCGGTATAGACACTCTACTGCAGTGTTTCTCAAACTGTGGGTCGGGACCCACTAGGTTGGTTGCGAGCCAATATCAGGTTGGTCCCCATTCATTTCAATATTTTATTTTTAATATATTAGACTGGTATGTGACTTCATTTGGGGAAATGTTACAGGTCTGTACTTTGAACAGGCTACAATGTATATGCTTTTAACAATGATACTCACTCCTGGGTAATTGTGGGTAGAATTCCAGCCTAGGATTGTTAAAAATTTGCCTGCTTGATAATGTCACTTCTGGTCATGACATCACTTCCGGTGGGTCCTGACAGATTCTCATTCTAAAAAGTTGGTCCTGACGCTAAACTCTTGAGAACCATTGCTCTACTGCATTCAGGCACTAGGATGGGGTGAATAATGGAATAAATTATTCCATTAGGAGCAACGGAGGAGCAAGAAACCTGGTAGTGGGTCTTTAAAGGTATTTTTCCACTGATTTGGTATCCACTTATTTTTTTTAATCCAGATCCCCAGTGAATATCGAGGCACAACCTATATAACTATTAAATGTGGTCAAATCTGCCATTATAAAGGCAGCTCCAATCTCAGTGATGAATCTAGATTACAAACAAAACAGCCATAGTTTTTTGGTTGGCTTCTGAATAGAGAGTAGTGAAACTTCTGAAATTCTTTCTCCTCAGATATTTCTGAAATGGAACCATAGTATTAGGAGTTTTTCATTACTCCATCCGCCCCGCCCCCCATTTTTGTAGCTATAACTATATTTGTAGTTTGAAACAGTCTTCGGTTCATTCATTTCTTTCCTCCCTCTATGTCAGCAATGTATACGTGCATTAGTAAAATACTGCATATAAGCTTTCTTGATGCAATCGTACATCAAGATGTATGTGCTTCCCTCATGATTCTTTTGAACGGTAGAACATTTTACTGCTGCACGTGATAAAAACTATCATCAACAATGCAGAGCCACAACGACAGCAAATAAAACATTGCAGAAAAGCAGGTTTGAAGTGATTGTACTCAATAAGAACCAAGATTTTGTTGTGGTGTTTTATGGAAATAGGTTTCAGCACCTCTGTAACACATGGCACAAACAAACTTTTTACAATAGTTATAGAAACAATTATATGAAGACTGCACACTCTTTTTTTGTATGATCAACGATCGCATCTACACCGTACATTGGGACATAAATGCTCCCATTCTGAAGAGCTCCTGTCATTCAGTGTAAACAGTTACAAATGTGATGGACCAGTGTGTATCTATTCACAGAAGGTGACTGCACATATTCATATACAATAGTAAACCAAATGCAATCAAAAACCTCTGTGGAAAATGTCAAACTGACACCATAGTTTGAACGTGTGCAAAAACAGACTGATGTTCATTCCAAGTTATTAGCAGATATAATAAGAGCTTCTCTGTCAGTCTGCAATAGCAAAAAAGATCAAGTGTGAGACAAAGCCAGCCAATATATATATATTTGCAGGCTGGGGCAAAATATTAAATTGCGCACCACATACAAATGCTCTGGGGTTGGCAGCCACAGAGATGCCTTCCTCACTGCCACAGCAAAAGACCTCCTGCTGCGTGATCCGCTGTGCCATGATCTCTCCCTCAGTCCTTTCCAGGCCGTCTCTCAGTGGCCGGTCATGGACAAAGAGCTTCAGAATCATATTACTGCTGCTCAAGACACTTCTGCCATAATCTTCATCCCAATTTATTTTCGTGTGCTGGAGTTTCACATTTCCTGGGATTTACAAAGTGGAATCAACGTGTGAGGCACTTTCTTCGCTGTTCCTTTTTTTTACTTCCACAGTTTGTACAGAGAGTGCATGCGCCCTGTGGCGGAGCTCTCAGTCCTCTCAAATCTTTGCTATGCCATTTAAAGTGTCTGTGCATAAAACATTGCAAAAAAAAAAAAGTGATAATTAATGTTTTGTGCATAAAACACTGCAAAAAAGTGAGCATTAATGTAGATGTGATTAAACACTGCAAAAAAGTGACCATACAGTCCAGTCCTAACTACAAGTTATGACAGGGGAACACAGGTTGGTAGCCCACTGCCACTAGCAGCAACCTACAGGGGCAATCAGGCAGCCTACTGCGGAGAAAAAAGGAAAAAAAAAACATTTTTACTTTACCTCCTACAGGCTCTTCAATCCCTCCCCATTACAGCATGCAGTGTATCTGTTGTTGGTGTGGCTGCAAACTACAGTATGGTGGTGGGATAGGGTTGGACAGTAACTGAAGCTTCCAAGCAGTGCTCTTCTCCCTCTCACACTACACCAGAACCAGGGGACATCCACTAAAATTGAGTGTTGGGAGAGTTAGGACAGACAAAATATTTCTTTACTCAGCGTGTAGTTGGTCTGTGGAACTCCTTGCCACAGGATGTGGTGAAGGCATCTGGCCTGAACGCCTTTAAAAGGGGATTGGACAAATTTCTGGAGGAAAAGACCATCACAGGTTACAAGCCATGATGTGTATGTGTAACCTCCTGATTTTAGAAATGGGCTATGTCAGATGCAAAGGAGGGCACCAGGATGCAGGTCTCTTGTTGTCTTGTGTGCTCCCTGAGGCATCTTGTGGGCCACTGAGAGATACAGGAAGCTGAACTAGATAGGCCTATGGCCTGATCCAGTGGGGCTGTTCTTATGTTCAAAGGAAGTCAAATGTGTAAGTCAGAGGTTCCCAGAGTAAGTTGTTGCAGGGGAGGGGCAAAGGCAGCAACACAGTCTCCAAGATCATGCTGCTGCCGGGGTGATCAGGGTTTTTCTACCTGACAAATTGCCACACTGGCCTCTTGGGGGTGTGAGGAGCCCTGTGGAGCCCTTGGCAGGGCTCCCCAGTCTATGTTACAATAAAAAAAAAAGTGATTGGAAACCACTTCAGATGTCATGATCGAAAACCGGAAGTGGTTTCTGATCATTTTTTTTACTGTAACAGCGGCTTAGGGAGCCCTGCAGAGGGCTTCGTGGGACTCCCTGCACCTCCCTGGAGGCCAGTGCAGCAATTTTTCAGGTAAGAAACCCCCGATCAGCCCTGGCAGCAGTGCAATCCTGGGGATTGTGTTGCTGCTTTCCCCCTTCTCCTGCCCCTTAAGGGGTCAGAGGCAGGCTGGAGCATCATGACACTCCAGTTTGAGAACCTCAGGAATAAGTCATTGCTATAAGAATTAGATCTGGAAGTGACCTGGTTGACAATAGCAGTAGTCAGGCTCTCTGTCCAAGGGGTTGCCAACCTCAAAGGGGAAAAGTTGCTGTGTGCACAGAGCTAATGTTGATCTACATGGACAAAGCAACCCCACCTAGGACTGGTTGAGCACAATCCCTGTGGTCAGATGATGAACTCATAACCAGGGCTTCTCACTGCTCAGGAATCAGCTTCATTTTGTCAGCTTTATCACCAAACCCAGACTTTGATTCAGTATTTCCACAGCCCCAATAGACTGAAGATGAGAGAGCAGACAGAATCACAATAGTGTCACAAGGGGGTGTGTGGCTGGTGCAGGCTGCACTCAGAAGGGGATAATGCCTCCTTTGGTGACCTTCAGCCTCCTCTAGGCCTGGCTGCCATCGCATGATTGTGTTTCTGCTGCTTACTGGCAAGAACACAAAGAACATGATCCTAGGCATGTCTACTTAGAAGTAAGTTCCATTGTGCTCAATGGGGCTTATTCACAGGCAAGCATGTATAGGATTGCAGCCAAAGTGACTGGGCCCAGACTGAGCCAAAGATCGCCAAATGGAGGCAGTCCGGGGGTGGACGTATCATATTGAAAGCAGTGCAAAAGCCTGGAAGGTCAGGGGAGATGTGATTACGCCATCATGTCACCCCTGAGCTTCTGGAGTGCCCAGCTGCTGAAGGTAGCGCTGCACCAGGTGAAAGCAGCCCTCAGGATGCCTCTGCAAAGTCAGGTAGGTATTGTCTGCATACTCATGCCATACTCATCTCTTGAGGACCTCATTATATGAGAAGTGAGGTCCTGCATGGCTTTTTCAAGTTAAATACCAGACACGGAGGGCCTGAACTTGGACCTCTGCCATGGTCCAAATCTGGATTACGGCCTCCATGGCTGATTCAGGACAAACCCTGGGTCAAGGCTGGAAAGGCAGGCTCTTCCAACAAGCAAAAGCAAAGCGATGAGATTGGTGTGGATACAGAGCCATTCTCACCATTGTTTCCAAAGGGCAGTGCTGGTGTTTGTATGTTTGCAGATGAAAATGCTTGCAGGTCTCTTCTTCTCCTCAAGTGATGGGTATCAGGCAGTTGTCAGGGTAACCACAGGTATTCATTTCAAGAATAGCTCAGCAGATAGAAGGGTGACATTCTGAGTCACAGCTCTTGCCGGCAGAGGTGGGGAAACAGCGGCAAAGAGCATCTAGCTTGCTATGCTGTGGGGCTGGTTGAGCAGCATGAAATGGAACGTGGCGGCAAGGGAGGGGCTGGGGGGGATTGGTGACCTTTCCACCAATCTGCATTCAAGACCCTTGAATCTGTGTAATCAGCATTCCATGATTGTACAGGCTTGGAAAGGCTCACTGTGAGTGTCTCCCAGCCACGGGGCAGGGAGGGGTGTGCGATGCAAGCCGTCTGTCACATTGGGGCGCGGCGGTGCTGGTTCACCACCTCACAGCAGCCCCAGCCATAAGGCGCACCAGATCAATCTAGATGTGGCAGTTGATGACCCAGCACACAATGCATAACAGTCAGCAACTGGTTTGCTCAGTCTCCAAAACCTGAGAGCCGGGATGGTGTTGAGGTTCTGGAGTTGAACTTAGATCCAGGTTCATCTCCCCTCTCAGCCACGAAGCTTCCTGGGTGACCTTGGGCCAGCCACTGTCTCTTGGCCTCACCTACCTCACAGGGTTGTTGTGAGGACAAAAGAAGGGAAGAAACCATGTATGCCACCCTGAGCTGAAATGGTCTAAAAATGGGGGGGAATGAATAAATCAACCTTCAGTTGAATGAAAAGTCACTCACAAACTTTTTGTGATTCATTCACAAAAAAATAAATAAATACACAAACCAGATGTATTAACATGATGGAATTCTTACAACCTTGTAATGTGTTACATTGTAGCTGGGAAGCTGAGGCTGAGAGGGAGCGGTGCGCCAAAGGTCACCTAATAGTTGAGATACAACAGGCAGCCTTCTCTGAGCTGGGCTAGCAATAGGTGCTGGCCAGGTCAGATGCACGCTGAGGCTGCACAAGCCTTGGGGAGCAGCTGGCCAAACCCTGAGGTTCACCAATGAAGCGGCAGCAAGCCTGAGCGATTTGCACTGTTCTCTCCTCCACCCTCTATCTGCAGTTCTGTTTCTCTGATGAAGCCTGATTGCTGGAAGGTGGGAGAAGAGAGATGATGTTACCAGCTGTGCTTTAAAGCACACTTGCACATGGGGGGGGGGGGAACCAGCATGTGAAGGGACCCTGTGTATTTGGCCAAGGGCATGCCCAAGCAATCTGGCAGTGGAAGAATGACTGAGGCCAGAGTTTACGGAAAGTGCTGAAGAACCAATGGGGATTTTGAATTGAGGCTCACTATACCATCACATTTCAGCGATGTGGGGGTAGAATTCTAACACACACACACACACACACACACACACACAATGGAACTTGCAAACCCACTTTGTGTGCCCAGCAGGGAGAGAAAGCAGGATAAAAGTAAATAAAATAAACCTGGGCCCTGGACTGCAGAATGTCGCTCCCCCCCATCACATCTGGAAGGTGGACTTCAGAGGCCCTCCAAAGACCTTTTGAGGCCTCTGGAAGGTCTAACATCCCACTTCCTGCTTTTAGGTGAAAACCAGAAGTGGCATTTTAGGACCTTAGAAGGCTTTTGGAGGTGTGGGAGAGTGGATGGTGGTACCCCCTCTCCTGTGCTGCCTGGAGCATTTGCAACCCTTGCCCCCCCAAAGGTATGTCAGTGCATAATGAAGCCCAAAGGTGAAGAATTTGTAGAGGATCTCCTTAGAAGGAGAAGGGGCTGAAGAAAGAAGGGGGAAATGTGGTGGGGAAGGAGAAGGGTCATAGGTAGATAAGTTGGGCTTTCCACAGGAACCCAGGAGAAGGGGTTCAGAGAAGAAAGAGGGGAGATGGTCAGGGAGAAAGGGACATTCTGATGAGACAACAGCAGAGATGGCAAAGCATCTTGCTCCCTTCCTGATTCTGGAGTATTGCTTGGACCAAATGGACTCAGTGGCGCAGTGGTGCAGCAGGTACAGGTTCAATTCCTGGCAGAACAGGGAATGACAGGGGCCTAAATCCCTCGTCACGATGGAACGATGGTCTGACTCAGTGTAAAGCTGTTTTCTGGGTACCAACTGGAAGGGACCAAATGAGACTATCAGCCCACTTCTCTTGGGCCTAGCCGACAGGGAAACATGCATGCCA
Organism: Tiliqua scincoides; assembly: GCF_035046505.1. NCBI lineage: Eukaryota > Metazoa > Chordata > Lepidosauria > Squamata > Scincidae > Tiliqua > Tiliqua scincoides. The sequence continues at coordinate 9,517,961 of NC_089829.1, forward strand.
CCGGCAGTGATTACTGTATGGCAGTCCTAAAAGATGCGCCAACAGTGAGCAGTGTAGCTCACTGCAGGAGTGCTGGTGGGAATGCCAGAGCCTTCCCATGTGCATCAGTGTATCACCAGAATATCTAAAACTTAGCATTGGAACATGCTCAATATACCACAGTTTTCAGTTCCTTTGCATCTTCGTTCCCCCTCTATGACTGATGCACAGATGTGCACTGATAAAACATTGAGGGGGAGCAATTTTGATGTGATTGTAGGCAGGACTGCAGCAGGATTCTTTTTGTGTAGTGTTTTTATCAATATGCCTTTTTATAGTCACAGGAGCAGGAAGATTAGGAGGCTCTGGTGCAACGCAGGATCAGCCTATGCAAGGCAGATTGATGATAGCTAGGAAGGGTGGCACACAGGTCCTCCATAATCTGCTAGCTTCCTCCAATCTGCTGCCTAAAGAGGTTTGTAGACCTTAGAAATGAGGTTGCTCAGCCTAGCAAAGAAAGCTGGCTATAGCCTGGCTGCTAAGTGGATGTGAATGTGGGCGTGTTCCTTGAGGTGGCCAAGAGAGTGAGGTGAGCATTGGGACACCATCCTAGGCACACTTGCCACTGAAAGCAGCCACTCACCCCCAAGCAGACTAGCCCTTGGAGACCACCCAAGAACCTTTCACAAGTTACTTTCCACAGCAAAGCAGCATGGTAGCATAGTTAGTTAGTTGGCAACCTTCAGTCTTGAAAGACTCTGGTATCGCGCTCTGAATGGTGGTTCTTGAACAGCGTCTAGTGTGACTGAAAAGGCCAATTCGGGAGTGACAATCCCTTCCACACCGGGAGTAAGTGCAGTCTGTCCCTGGTTTATCTCCCTGGCTATGGGCCTTCCTTCTTTGCCTCTTTGCCTCAGTCTGTTGGCCAAGTGTCTCTTCAAACTGCATAAGAGCATAAGAGATAAGGCAAATAAATAATATAATTTTCATAACTGATTAGAGACACAAACCAGAATCAAAAAGGGCTGACAAATATAAGCCCTTCAGTATTAGCTGCACCTATGAATTGCTTTTCCTATTTAAGCAAAAGAGATTGCAATCCTATGCAAACTGATGGATGCAGGCCCCACTGACTAAACTGGCACTGATATCTATGTAAAGATGATGAGGATCAGGTTTTAAACCAGCTATTTTCAACCATTGTGTTGTGGCACACTGGTGTGCCACCAATGGTCTGCAGGTGTGCTGTAGGAGTTTGGGGGAAGGTCATTTATTAGTAGGGCTATTGGGAAATGTGAGCTCACCCCCTCCCCCCACCAACAGCATAGTGTGCCTTGTCAAATGTCAAAAAACCGATGGTGTGCCTTGACAATTTTAGTACCTTGTCAGTGTGCCACAAGATGAAACAGGTTGAAAATCACTGTTTTAAACCTTGAATTCACACTGGAATGATAAGACCTACAAAAGGTCTTATCATTGATAAAGCTTGGACTCGCTATACAATTTATCTAAATGTAATCAATGAGCTACCGGGCAGTAAATCAAGTAAAGTGACTTAGAGCCCAATCCTCTGCATGTCTACTCAGAAGTCAGTCCCATTATAGTCAAGGGGCTTGCTCCCAGGAAAGTGCGGGTAGGATTGCAGCCTTAATCAATTGCCAAACCTGCGCAAAGAATTATCACATGTACTTTTTATAAACGGCAAACCCAAAATTTGCTTTGCCTTAAACGGTGCAGCTGTTACCTTTTGGATTTTTACGCATCAGAGGAAAACTTAATAATATGAAAAAATTTCCCCTAAAGCGCTGAATGGTAAGTTATGAAGCCATTAACATTTGTGAAATAAACATAATAGGCTTGTACAAGCCATGAGGCACATGGTACTGAGCAAAAATGAGGTGCATTTGAGGGGCATTAACATTTTAAAGAGTTGCTTAGCAAAAACTCATTTGTATTTCGGCTGCCAGAAAACGGGAGAGTGGAGATCATCACCATCAGCTATAGCAGCTAATCTGACAGAAAGACTCTGCTTCATCTCTCTGTGACACCGATGGTGGGTTTTGTAGCCCGTGTCACCTTCAAGTTTTTCAGTGCTCAACACTTCTGAACTGAGGCACACTGCACTGCAGATCTTTTGGGGGTCTATTATAGGAAAAGCCATCACTGGAACCAAAACAAAACCTTTTAGAGCAGAGCCACGCAAACCACAGCCCAGCGGCCGGATCCAGTGTTCATGCAGATCTGTCCACCCGGTGTGCGAACCTTTCAGTTTCACTAGAGTGCCATACAAAGTTCCTCTCGATCAGGGGAAAGGGATGCTCTGGGCAGTCGTGTCTGCTTGGACGTCCTGTTGCGTGGCCTTCTGGGACAAATTCTGGACAAAGTGACTGCCCAGACTGTCCCTGTCTTCCAAACAAGGTGGACTTCATGCAGCGCCCAAGCAGAATGCTTGGATGCGGTCCGGATGGCGACCGCATTCCAGGCGCACAGCAGCTGTAACTTTGAGCGCCGCTGTTTTAGAGCACCATCCTATGCTTGTCTGCTCAAAAGTAAGTTCCACTGTCTTCAGTGGGGCTTACCCTTAGGAAAGTGTGCATAGGCTTGCAGCATTAGTTAACTGCTCACCTACTGCTGTGATACCCAGATTCACACCTAGTTGAGATGATGTGGGCTGGCTGAAGATCTTACATGATCCAGCTGACCCACTGAGGAAGCCAACTCAATCCTTGGAGATGTGATGATGTGGCAGTAATGACTACATTGATACTGAATTTGCCCTTTGGGGCAGGCCAAATCTGAAGTTGGTTTTTTGTGCAGGCCACAGGGCTGTGCAAGCCAAATTCTTGACAACCTGATGCCTCAGTGCGCAACACAAAGGTGAGAGAGCTCTGTTGTCTTCCTGAGCTTCATAGGCAAGCACAGGGTGACCAGATCCAATGGAGGACAGAGTGCCTACACCTTTAACCACTGTATAGAAGAGGGAATTTTGACAGGTGAAGCTTTTTAAACCCTTCCATGCTGAGCTGCACCTGCCAAAATTCCCTCTTCTATACAGCGGTTAAAGGTACAGGCACTCTGTCCTCCATTGGATCTGGTCACCCTGGGCAAGGTCAATGCTGTGATAAAAGATTTCCCTCTAGTTTAAGGCCACACACTCATGCCATGTCCCAGCCTGCAGGAACAGATTACCAAGCCATCCGGTCATGATGACGGGTTCACTGGTGATGACTATGCAGGGAAGAGATCTTAGGGACATGACGCTTTGGCAAATGCATCCATTTGGTGTTTAGCAAAGAGAAGACTGAGCAGGTCTAGGATAGCACTTGTCAAATAACTGAGGGGCTGTCGCATGGAAGAAGGGACAAATTTGTTCTTGACTGCCTCTGAGATTAGAACTGGATTAAATGGGTGCAGACTGCAAGAGAGGGGAGTCCAGCTGAACCTCAGGAAGAAATTCTGCATGGTAAGGGTGGTTCAGCAGTGGAACAGGTTGCTGAAGAAGGTGGTGGGTTCACTGGAGATCTTCAAGCAGAGGCTCGACAGGTTCCTGCTGGAGATGCTGTAGGAGGATTTCTTGCTACAGGCAAGGGGTTGGACTAGATGACCTTGTGGGCCCCTTCCATTTCTTATGATTTTCTGAGCTGGAGGCAGGATGTTAAGAGCCCAGGATCTTTGCAGTTAAATAATGCCAAGTGCTCACTTACTGAAACTGCAGATTATTTTTCCATCAGTTTGTCTAAGGAATCAATCATTTTCCTTTAGATGTAGCAACTCACAGCAGGACTGCTTTATCCCCCACAAGTGCAGAAGGCCTGATGCAACCACCAGTTCATTAATTGTAAAGGCAGTAGTGTTTTGAGTATGTACAAGAGGAAAGGGTCTACATCTGGCACCTCAAGTTTAAATTCATATTAAGGGGAAATTCCCATAAGGCTAAATTATGTGCTTGGCAGGAGATCCAGGTCTAGGTCACTGCAGCATCTTTCCTAGCATTTTGACCTGCTCCATTTCACTCGAGATAGTACTGTATTTGAAACTTGTGACCTCCTGTATGCAGGAACCTGTACTCTGCCACTGAACTATAGCTCTGTTCATACCCAGCTGGCCAAAGATTTCCTGGCACCTGAGGTGGCAAGCCAAATGTTGCCCTTCCCCAGCAGATGATGGGTTGACTCTCTGGGTTGGAAAAGGAAGAAGGGCATGGAGGAGAAGAGAAAGTGGGAAAGAGAGGCAAATCTATGACACTCTAGCCCATCACTCTTCTCTCTCCACACTTCCTCTTCTCCTCCAGCCTTCCTTTTCCAATCCAGCAAGTGGGTGGAAGAGGAGCTGTGGAGATGAGTGGATGGGTATACGTGGGCACACAGCCCCACACCATTGCCAGTGTGCTGCCTGAGGTGAACGCATTGGTTGACCTCATGGATGGACCAGCCTTGACTCCATAGACATTCAGCTTGGCCTGGCTTAAAATGGGTAAGTAGAAAAAGAAAAATCTGGTATAGATGAAGGGCCTGTTAGCCCCCTCCCTGGGTGTCTCATTGCCTCTCGTTCGATCGCTGCTCAACTGTCAAGACTTCCAACGAGAGCCTCACCAAAGAGCTCTGGAGGCTGCTAAACTGCTTCTTATTGATTTTTCTACTAAGATACTTTATCACTCCTTGTTACCTTTAAAAAGCAATGTAATCTGTGCTCTCAACTAAATAGGGTTTATTAGACAAAGCATACCATACATGGGATGTGTATCAATGTTAAAGGCAAAGAACAGGCAACACTGTCTTGAGCCTTCCTTTCTCTTAAGAGGAGAGCTTTAGCACAACCCTAGTGCAGAGCCAGCCAATACTGCGGAAGTGTGTCACCTGGACCTAGAAAGACCACCTCTCTAGACACACCCAAAAGGGTCTGCCTGCTGATGAGGCAGGACTAGCCCAACCAGCAAACTGACTGAGGCCATCAAGTCCAGCAGCAGGCTGGCAGAGGATGCCTGTCTGCCAACTCACCTTCTCTGCGCCGCCTCCTCCTTGAATTGGAAAAGGAGGAAGGGTGCAGAGCAGAAGAGGAAGTGAGGAGGGGAGTGGTGGGCTAGAGCCTTGGCTCCCCACTCTCCTCTTCCTCCCCCCTTTTTTAAATCCAGGAGTGAGAGGATCACAGGTGGGGGGGGGAGGTAGTAAAGATGAGCAGGCAGCATTTCAGCAGGAATTCTTTTGGCTAGATCTGAAATGAAGCCAAATGAGGCAGTGGGCACCTGCCTATTCCTGCCCGCCACCTCCATTACACCCGTTCCTTGGATTCAGAATGGAAGACTAGAGTGAAAGAGGAAGTGTGGAGGAAGGGAGGGAGAGTGGCTGATGCTCATCAAAGAGTAGGACATTTTTGCAGGAGAGATTGTTAAAAAAAAAAATCATGTGTGAATACACTAGCAATCCAAGGGGAATGATCATGGCTAAAGGTGTAAGGGCCCAATCCTATCCAACTTTCCAGCACTGGTGCAACCGAAATGCAGCTCCGAGGTAAGGGAACAAATGTTCCCATACTTTGAGGAGGCTTTGTGACTCCCTACCCACCACAGGATGCAGTGCATGGCCCATGGGCATGGCTGCACTGGCACTGGAAAATTGGATAGGATTGGAACCAAACTCAGCCATGATTTAGGAAGATCTTTAGTGATGGATGACCCCTCTCCCCCACTCCACAGAAATGATGTGGCTGTCATCAAAAATGTTTTTGCTTTTTTTCAGAATTCCACTAATGTTTACCTGAACCTCCCCCAGATGGTCTCAAACATCACTGTAGTCAACGCTTTTGTGACAACTTCCTTCCATCCCTCCTGGGCTTTTTGTCTCATATTGTTCAGTGATGTGTTTGAGCTGGTCAAGATCAGCCCATCACTTCCTGTCCCTAAAGCCTTGCCATGCTAAATGCGACTCTCCCCTTATTCGTTGCTCCTCTTTCCATGCCCTGAATATGGAGAACCCTTCTTCTTCCCCTCCAGTCTCCTCTTCCCTTTGGAGGAAGAGGAAGGAGTGATGAAAGTAGTAGATGGGTAGGCATCCTGGAGTGACAACCTCAGTTGCCTGCATGAACTGATCTGATCCTGGTAAAATAATTGTAGCGCTTCTTCCCAAGTCCTTCGTTGCACTTGAACCAGAACCAGGGGACACCAGAACCAGGGAACATCTCCAAGCAAAGATGGGAGAACTGGAATGTCTGGTGACTAAGGAAAACATTTACATAGTGGGCATAACGGAAACCTGGTGGAATGCGGAGAATCAGTGGGATACCGCAATCGTGGGCTATAAACTCTACAGGAGGAACAGGCAGGGGTGTGTTGGAGGTAGGGTGGCCGTTTATGTTAAGGAAGGGATAGAATCCAGCAAAGTAGAGATTGAAGGTGGGTCCGACTCCACCATAGAATCTCTGTGGGTTAAATTACCAGGCTTGTGCAGCGATGTAATACTGGGGGCGTGCTATCGTCCTCCAGACCAGAAATTGGAAGGGGACCTTGAACTGAGGAAACAGATCAGGGAGGTGACAAGGAGGGACAGAGTTGTAATCATGGGGGACTTCAATTATCCTCATATAGACTGGGTCAATTTGTGTTCTGGTCACGATAAGGAGACCGGATTTCTTGACCTGCTAAATGACTGTGGCTTAGAGCAGCTAGTCACGGAGCGCACCAGAGGGCAGGTGTCTCTGGATGTAATATTGTGCGGTACACAGGACCTGGTTAGAGATGTAAATGTAACTGAGCCATTGGGGAACAGTGATCATGCTGCGATCCATTTTGACATGCACGTTGGGGGAAGAATACCAGGCAAATCTCTAACAAAAACCCTTGACTTCCGACGGGCGGACTTCCCTCAAATGAGGAGGCTGGTTAGAAGGCGGTTGAAAGGGAGGGTAAAAAGAATCCAGTCTCTCCAGAGTGCATGGAGGCTGCTTAAAACAACAGTAATAGAGGCCCAACAGACGTGTATACCACAAAGAAAGAAGGGTTCCACCAAATCCAGGAGGGTGCCCACATGGCTAACGAGCCAAGTTAGAGAGGCTGTGAAGGGCAAGGAAGCTTCCTTCCGTAAATGGAAGTCTTGCCCTAATGAGGAGAATAAAAAGGAACATAAACTGTGGCAAAAGAAATGTAAGAAGGTGATATGGGAGGCCAAGCGAGACTATGAGGAACGCATGGCCAGCAACATTAAGGGGAATAATAAAAGCTTCTTCAAATATGTTAGAAGCAGGAAACCCACCAGAAAAGCGGTTGGCCCTCTGGATGGTGAGAGAGGGAAAGGGGAGATAAAAGGAGACTTAGAGATGCAGAGAAATTGAATGAATTCTTTGCATCTGTCTTCACGGCAGAAGACCTCAGGCAGATACCGCTGCCTGAACGGCCCCTCCTGACCGAGGAAAGTCAGATAGAGGTTAAAAGAAAAGATGTTTCAGACCTCATTGTTAAATTAAAGATCAATAAGTCACCGGGCCCTGATGGCATCCACCCTAGAGTTATTAAAGAATTGAAGAATGAAGTTGCTGATCTCTTGACTAAAATATGCAACCTGTCCCTCAAAACGGCCACAGTGCCAGAAGATTGGAGGATAGCAAATGTCATACCGATCTTTAAAAAGGGAAAGAAGGGGGACCCGGGAAACTATAGGCCGGTCAGCCTAACATCTATACCGGGTAAGATGGTGGAATGCCTCATCAAAGATAAAATCTCAAAACACATAGATGAACAGGCCTCGCTGAGGGAGAATCAGCATGGCTTCTGTAAGGGTAAGTCTTGCCTCACGAACCTTATAGAATTCTTTGAAAAGATCAACAGGCATGTGGATGCGGGAGAACCCGTGGACATTATATATCTGGACTTTCAGAAGCGTTCAACACGGTCCCTCACCAAAGGCTACTGAAAAAACTCCACAGTCAGGGAATTAGAGGGCAGGTCCTCTCATGGATTGAGAACTGGTTGAAGGCCAGGAAACAGAGAGTGGGTGTCAATGGGCAATTTTCACAATGGAGAGAAGTGAAAAGCAGTGTGCCCCAAGGATCTGTCCTGGAACCGGTGCTTTTCAACCTCTTCATAAATGACCTGGAGACAAGGTTGAGCAGTGAGGTTGCAAAGTTTGCGGACGACACCAAACTTTTCCAAGTGGTGAAGACCAGAAGTGATTGTGAGGAGCTCCAGAAGGATCTCTCCAGACTGGCAGAATGGGCAACAAAATGGCAGATGCGCTTTAATGTCAGTAAGTGTAAAGTCATGCACATTGGGGCAAAAAATCAAAACTTTAGATATAGGCTGATGGGTTCTGAGCTGTCTGTGACAGATCAGGAGAGAGATCTTGGGGTGGTGGTAGACAGGTCGATGAAAGTGTTGACCCAATGTGCGGTGGCAGTAAAGAAGGCCAATTCTATGCTTGGGATAATTAGGAAAGGTATTGAGAACAAAACGGCTAATATTATAATGCCGTTGTACAAATCGATAGTAAGGCCACACCTGGAGTATTGTGTCCAGTTCTGGTCGCTGCATCTCAAAAAAGACATAGTGGAAATGGAAAAGGTGCAAAAGAGAGTGACTAAGATGATTTCGGGGCTGGGGCACCTTCCTTATGAGGGAAGGCTACGGTGTTTGGGCCTCTTCAGCCTAAAAAAGAGGCGCCTGAGGGGGGACATGATTGAGACATACAAAATTATACAGGGAATGGACAGAGTGGATAGGGAGATGCTCTTTACACTCTCACATAACACCAGAACCAGGGGACATCCACTAAATTTGAGTGTTGGGAGAGTTAGAACAGACAAAAGAAAATATTTCTTTACCCGGCGTGTAATTAGTTTGTGGAACTCTTTGCCACAGAATGTAGTGATGGCATCTTGCCTCAATGCCTTTAAGAGGGAATTGGACAAATTTTTAGAGGAAAAGTTCATTACTGTTTACAAGTCATAGTAGGTATGTGCAAGCTCTTGGTTTTAGTGGCAGACTGCCTCTGATTGCCAGATACAGGGGAGGGCACCGGGACGCAGGTTGTGTCTCTTGTCTTGTGTGCTGCCTGGGGCATTTGGTGAGCCACAGTGAGATACAGGAAGCTGGACTAGATGGGTCTTTGGCCTGATCCAACAGGGCTCTTCATATGTTCTTATGTTCTTATTAACCCCTTAGAAGTCCTAAACATTTCTTCAGAACAGAACTCTGTACGAGGGAGTATATAAGCATGAACTGCTGTCTATATAGGAACAGGTGGAGAGTCTGGCCCAAGCACTAACTGGCTGGTCTCATAATGAAAAGGAGGAGTTGTTGTTTTTCTAGCAGAGTTCACTCCTTGCAGTAGCTTGGAGGGTTTAAATAGGATTTGGGCAACTAATTCTCTTTAATCCCTTTTGAGAAACCTCAGGCTGTAGCTGAGACAGTATGCAGATTAGAGAATCTGGACAATACAAATCAATGATAGCATTGCTTATTTGTGGTGGAAGAGCCAAGACAGTGGAGGCCAAGCCTCCACCCCAGGTCTATATAATGGGAAGAAGATGCCCACTTGCCACTTGCCATTATACCATTATGCCACTTCTTATAATGGTAAGAAGATGGGATTCATTCTATGCCCTGCAACAAAGTACATTTCAACACAGCAACATGGGAGTCAAAACTGTGTGACTGCAAGCACAAGTTTTGCAATGAAAAGATATTTTGCACATCAATGACATGACCAGATTATGTATTGGTGCATGGGAGGGGAGGCAAGGACAATACCAGGGAAATCCCAATTACGGTGAGATGGTTGGGAAGACTCATTTATCTGTACATACGTATCCCAGCATCCCTGGGATTCTGGAACAAACTTTTCAAATCACACACAGCACAGCCTCTTGGGCAAGCCCTAGCAGCTGAATGGACACCCTGGGATGGTCTCAAATGGCACTGAATGGGGGCTCATGGGAACCAACACTTCCCTTCAGTTATTCATTTACACCTCTCAAAAAGAGAAACAATGATTGTCTTCCTCATCAGCACATATCTTCCCCTCCTGAGCCGATATTTCCAACTTCAGCAATTTCACCTCTATAGTACCACAAGAGGATCACAAGATGAACATGAGTCAGCAGTTCACCAAATGCAGTAATAGTCGTAACACAGCACCATAAAATTGATAGTGCTTTATAGGACAACTTAAACAAGAACGGAAGTATTTTTCTACCCAGTGAGTAATTAATCTGTGGAACTTCTTGCCACAGGATGTGGTGATGGCACTTTATAGGGCAACTTAAACAAGGATAACCAGTGAGTAATTAATCTGTGGAACTCCTTGCCACAGGATGTGGTGAAGGCACCTGAAGGCCTAGATGCCTCTAAAAAGGGATTGGACAGATTTATGCAGGAAAAGTCCATCACAGGTGACAAACCATGATTGACTATATGCATCCTCCAGATGTCAGAGGTAGCTTAGCTCTGAATGCCAGTTGCAAGGGAGTGGCAACAGGATACAGGGATCATGTGGTCTTGTGTGCTCCCAGAAGCATCCTGTGGGCCGCTGTGAGATCCAGGAAGATGGACTAGATGGGCCCTTTGCCTGATCCAGCAAGGCTCTTCTGATGTTCTTAAGACAACCTCTGATCCAATGAAGTTACAATCTACTATAGGGGAGTAGATTGAGGCTAGATATGAGGAAGACTCTCCTAAAGCTATCAGGCAGTAGCTTCATCTTCATTAGAGGTTTCCATGCAGAGGCTGGGTCAGGGATGCTGAAACAGCTGCCTGCGGTGAGCAGGTTGAACTACAGTAGATGAACTCCAAGGTCGCTTTCAACTCCAACATGTTAGGATTCTACTTTTGAGTCAGTAGGGGAAACAGCAAGCGAGAGCAGGGGAGAGTAAGGCAAGTGGGAACAAATAGAAAATAGCTAAAACATATAAATAAAATAGAGGTAAAGAAATGGATCATTTCTACTATGTGCTTTTAGTAGCTGCCCTGAGCTTTTGGGAGGAGCTGGGTTAAAATTCTAACGAGACAGATGATAAACACACAGCAGAGGTTACTTTGCTCCTACAGCTACACAGCCCTGCAAAGCTAAATTAACCTCCAACGTTGTTCACTAACCAGGCAAATGTCCAATAATGAATGAGCCTTCAAGGGATACTTCATTCCTGATGAGGTGGTGACATTTGGTAATGTGGACACCTGCGTCCCAGGATGTGGGCCCCCAGCCTCCCCAATTTTTTCTTGCTGGTAAATGGATAGCCAGCAAACAGTCCTGGCGTGGCATCAAGCTGGCTTCTCAAAGCAAAACGCAAAGGCGACTGTGAGCCCAGTCCTGAATGGTGCGCACCAGCTCACCACCACCATGCACTGTCGCAAACATGCTGTAAGGCACGCTTGCGGCGGTTAGTGCCGGCCCAGCACCAGAGCAGGCTCAGGGTGAGCCCGCGCTGAGCCAGTGCCAGTCAGGGGTTGTTGGACTGCCACCTGGCACCCCATGAAAAGTGCCAGGCGGTGGAGAAGTAAGTGAGGGTGAGGAGAGGTGTTCTGGGGCGGGAGAGGGCATGGCAGGGGGAGGGAGCATGGTGGGGGGGCAGAGAAGGTGGCAGGCTCTGCCTTCCTATCCTCCACCCCCTCAAACCTGGAAGACCCAACATGGATCTCCTCAAATCTGTGCCAACTCAATAGCAGGCGCAGATCCAAGGAGACCTATTGGGGCTGCCTAGGGTTTACACAGGGTAAGGGAACATAAGCTCCCTTACTCCAGGTAGCCCTGGCAGTACTTCTCAACCCCTTGGGATGCCACTGTAGCTATTTGGGCGCCACTGCAGCCCTGGGTGCCAGGAAGTTCAGGATTGGGCTGCCCAAGAGAGAGTCATGGTCTTGGGGATCACTTAAAGGAGACAGGGAAGGAATAAAGCAAATTTCTTGCTTTGTGGAACTCTTTGAAAGAGAGCATGTCCCCCTGTCTGCGCATACGTAATTGTGGGGACAGAGAGCAATGCTTAGTTCTGTTCCTTGTTTCCCCCCATCGATATTTGTCTTAAGCCAGGGACTGCAGAACTGAAGCACTGACTAACAAGCCAAGACATTTCAGTGGCTGAGACAGCACACCAGAGGCCACCCTGCTTAGCCAGCAGTGCACTCACCACCACTGCCGCTTCTCTGCCTCTGTCTCCCGCTCCCTGATTTCAGAAAGAAAGATGGGGATAGAGCAGAATTGCAAAGGAGGAGAGTGGTTGGTACTTTTCCTCCCGATGTGAATGTTGAAAGAGCATGGTCGAGAGAGACACTTAGCCCCACACTTGTTGTTCATGTGTTTGCTAAGACAGAATTGCAATTCTGTGGGTGCATCACCCATTTGGCGGCCTGACAGTATCCCTGCCTGACCTGATGGTGGCATTTTAAATCCTTGTGTCTTCACCTCCAGATTTGTGCTCAAGGATGTCCACATTCATTGTGAAACCCCCACAGCTGCACTGGCTCAGAAATCCATGACAAGGTACCAACTTGAACAGATTCATTCTTAAGGAAGCCTTCCTTAAAACCTTATCTTGCATCATTATTGGCCTGTTTTAAACCTCCCCTGTTTGGGCAAGGTGCCCAAGGGGTTTCGACAGGAGTGGCAGCTTAGCTCCAGATGATTTTTCAATGATACGGATTTGTTACAGTCTGATTTCTGGCCTGGCTTTGGCACTGAGATTGCTTTAGTAGGCTTGGTAGATGACCTACATGGAGAACTGAGTAGGGGAAAGGCATCCTTCACAGTTGATTCTGCTGTGCCTCCTAGTGGCTTTTGATACTATTAACCAAGTGGCTCATTTTGAACTGGGAGATGTGGCTTTTGTGAAGAATTGACTTTCCTAGAGGCTGGTTCTGAGGGTCTACTGGTCAGCCCCAACTCTGAGGTGATATGCCTCATACCATCTCCCCCTGACCTGGCATTGCTCCTCCTCCTTGGATTTGAAAAGGGGGTAGTGTGGAGGGAGGAGAGTGGTGGGACACAGAGGAGGAGAATGGTGGAGTGCCCTGCTAATCAGACTGCCTCAATTGGTCATGAGAACAGGCTGGATCTCAGAACACCCCCCCACTAACCTGCCTACCTTAACTGCCTAGTTCAGTGGTTCCCAAACTCTTTTGACTGGCAGCTGCCTCGACCTACTGGGCCCTTGACCATGGCTCCCCGTTAGCGCTACAATCCTATACAACAGTGGTTCTCACATTTATTACCAGGACCCACTTTTTAGAATGAGAATCTGCCAGGACCCTTCGGAAGAGATGTCATGACTGCAAGTGACACCATCAAGCAGGAAAATGTTGAGCAATCCTAAGTTGCAATCCTATCCACACTTACCCAGGGATAAATCACATTTACTATCATTGTTAAAAGAATGTACATAGTAGCTTGTTAAAAGTACAGGTCTGAAACGTTTCTCCAAATATAGTCACATACCATGGGAACATCAAGTCTAATCTATTAAAAATAAAATAGTGAAATGAATGGGGACCCACCTGAAATTGGCACCTAGTGGGTCCCAACCCACAGTTTGAGAAACACTGCTATACAATGTATAGGGTGGCAGGTTTTTCCCAAGGATTCCGTGGCTCCCCTAGCCACAGGTTTCTGCAGCTCCCCGGGGAGCCACGACTCACAGTTTGGGAACCACTGTCCTAGTTGGTTAAAATCTTATAGGAATGAGGAGGGCTTGATTTAAAAAGTTGATTTATTGTGCAACTGCTGCTCTCAAAGAGATATCAACTATCAAACCATTTAACAGTTACCAGTAAAACAATACAGAAAGCAAAAGGCATAATTAACAAAGTTTGGCAATACAAAGTCATTGAGGTCACAATGTAGGCCTTGGGTATGATGATGTAATCCCATGAAAATCCCACAACTCTGCCCCATACTGCTGGCTTTCCACTTATTATCCAGATGATCATTAGCTCAGTAAAGACATAGAATGACAGTGTCCCCCACTTTAGTGGCAAACGGGTTTTGTACTTTAAAACATTGCTGAGGGTACAGGTCAGGATGCTACTGTAGCCGGCAACCCATTAAAAGAATACCCTGTGACTCTTGTCTATTCCACTTGTTTGGCTAGAACAAATTAGCCTGGTTTGGTGCACAGATCCCTTTGGGATCCAACTGCCCTTTTGCAATGTGCAAGCTGACTTTAGAACATGGAGACTCTCTACTGGATGAAGGTGTAGGGGTATACAGTAGAAAGAAAGAAAGAAAGAAAGAAAGAAAGAAAGAAAGAAAGAAAGAAAGAAAGAAAGAAAGAGGAAATCCAGGTCCTTCAGCATGTCCAGGGCAGGTCCACAGTCAGGATTGTAGAGGTGGTTGGGCAACTATTTTTTCAGGGTGGACAGTTATGTTGGGTGTTTATGCTGGTGTGCAAAATTAAAGGCTAAATATGGAAAAACATCAAAGACCTGTAACTCACCCAAATTTCATTAACAGAAAATCAATCTTGGGGGGGGGGGGATTTGAATGAAGCATTTGTCATCTGTAAAGCAATATAACAATAATTTGCATAAAATAAATCAGGGATAGATCCAGTGTTTGTTTTGGGGGGGGGGGGCCATAAGCACTACATTAACTCCAGAGCCCAGGTCAATCAGGTGGGCAGACCTGGGTTCCTGGTTGAACTTTGGCCTCTGTGACTGAGGTTTCCTGGGCAGGTAGACCTGGCCTCCCACCTGGCCTGGAGCCCAGATTTACCGGCTTTTGTGGCCAAGGTTTGCTAGGTGGGTAGACCTGGGCTACCGCCCAGATTTGAAGCCCAGATCTGCCTACTGGTGGAGCTGCCTCTTCCAGGTGGATAGACTTAGGCCCAAATCCTAACCAACTTTCCAGCTTTGACACAGCTGTGCCAATGGGGCATGTGCTGCATCCTGCAGTTGGGGGACAGTCATGGTGGCCTCCTCAAGGTTTGGCAATGTTTGTTTCCTTACCTCGGAGTTGCATTGCCCTTACCTCGGTGCTGGAAAGTTGGTTAGGATTGAGCCCATCCTTGACCCATCCACCTCCCCAACCTGGAAGGCGGCCTTCCCTGCTGGCATGACAGTTTGGGGAGGGGCATGCACCCATGGCCCTCCCTTGGATCCACCCCTGGAATAAGTGCATCTCGGTAAGCAATGTAAAATGTATTTGTCTACGTAGAAATAACATGCAGTTTATCCTTTCATTTTGCACACCAATGTAATACACAAGCTTCTATCACTGCAAAAGTAACACGTATCACTGTGACGCTGGTTGCATTAACTTTTATTGAAAGCCTTTCATTGCCATGACACATTTCCCCCTGGCTTTCAGAACTCCTTTTTGTCACCTATATGGTCCAAGGTATTGAGTGAACGCTGCAACACATGTAGAGACACCAAGAAGGTCTATTGGACTCTGGTCCACGAACGAGCTTTGATGTGCATCCGTACCATAGAGGAGGGAAAGAAATGATGGGGTTGAAAGCTGCACCACTCTGGATACATCCAGTGATCTGTGGGAAATCCAGAAAAAAACCAAACCAAACCATGGGGTTTCGTAATGCATGGGTTCCACTTTGGAAATAAGAGCTCATTCAGAACTCCACAATCTAGGGAGAAATTTGGAGGAGAAGGAATTTAACTCCCCTCTGACTGCTGTCAACTCTGACCCCCGTCTTACTGGTGCCGAAGGCTGCTGCAGTTGGAGCACAGTGGAAATTCATTTGCACAGGCAGACCCAGCAAGAAGAGGGTTTAATTGGATGGTGCCTGCTGACTGTGGCCTGTGTTGCTCTTCCTTCCCACTGATGCCTTCAGGTTAGGCAGGAGCCTGTGCTTTGAGTCCTGACACCTTAAGTATTCAAGCATGCGCTGCTCCACTGCACCAGAGCTTGGCTGATGTGGAGATGAGCATCCAGCTGTTTTGGACTTGAGAAAACTTTTAGGAGATCACAAGGGCATGTCTGCAAGATTTTAGGCTGTGGAGAAAAGTTCCCAGTTTAGCCACCTTCATTTCTGCATCCACTGACGGATAATTTTTGCAGTGTTACCAGCCTGGCCTCTGGCCTTGCAAGGAGGACATGAATGTCACAGTGGCAGCACTGAGCACTGCCATTTGAGAAAGTTTCTCAGCTGGACTAGTGCAAGCGCAACCCCACGACCTTGGGCCCTGTCACTGGTAGCCTCCTCGCCTACCTGACAGGGCTGTTGTGCAGAGAAAGGGAGAGGGAACCAAGCACCACACCCTGAGAGAAAGGCAAGGATGGCATTTCCTAAGGAAACAGAGAGGATTATTGCAGTCATCCAAAGCCAACTCCTGCCCCTGGGGGTCTTTGGGGAGGCAAGGTCTTTGTGTGCAGAGTTGTAGGGACACTCAATGGGCACACAGTATATACATGGTGCCCCCCCTCCGCACACTAATGGTGTAGCGGGGGAGAGAAAGCACTAAGTTTTGCAGGGAGCTGCATCACAGCATGCAAGTGGCCCATCCCTTCAGAGCCAGGAATTCACCTCCATTTTGCTCCCCCCTCCAGAACCACTCCAAAGGAGATCAGCCACTTGCATGCTGCGATGCAATTCCCTGCAAAACTTAGTGCTTCACCCCCCTCTAGCTATGCCACTGGTGTGCGGCATGCAGCATGTATACACTCTGTGCCCATTGTGTGTCCCTACAAGTCTGGGCATAGCCGTACTTGCCCCCCCAAGACCCACAGGGGCAAGAGTCAGCTTTGGGTAACTGCAACTGCCCCCTTTAGCTACGCCACTGCCCCACTGAGTGCTTTGCCTCCCCTCTAGCTACGCCACTGCCCCGCTGGGTGCTTTGCCAATGAGTGCTTTGCCTCCCCTCTAGCTATGCCACTGTCCCACTGTGTGCTTTGCCGCCCCTAGCTACGCCACTGCCCCACTGAGTGCTTTGCCTCCCCCTAGCCATGCCACTGCCCCAATGAGTGCTTTGCCAATGAGTGCTTTGCCTCCCCTCTAGCTATGCCACTGTCCCACTGTGTGCTTTGCCTCCACCTAGCTACGCCACCGACCCAATGAGTGCTTTGCCTCCCCCTAGCTACGCCACTGCCCCACTGAGTGCTTTGCCCCCCTCTAGCTATGCCACCATGTATGTTTCCCCGCAGGGAAGCCCCACCGGCTGCGGGGGGGTGGGTGGTTTTCACTCCTCAGCCAGGGTGCCCAGGATCCTTCCCTGCCCCGCTTCCTCGGGAGTAAACCCCCTGCGTCCGGCACCGGCAGAGCCCGATCCTAGGCACGCCTGCTCAGAAGTAAGTCCCGTTCTGGTCTGTAGGGCTTCCTCGCAGGTAAGTGCGGCTGGGACCGCAGCCCGGTTCCCTTGCAGGGCTGCCCGGGACCTGGGCTGGGGACGCTCCGGGGCGAGTGCGGGCGAGCCAGGGGGCATCCCGGGCTGGTGCGCAGCTCCTCCCTCCAGCAGACTGTTGCATCGGGCTCTGGTGCGGGGGGCCGGGCCGTCCGTGGGGCGGGCCTCCAGACCCCTCTCCCCCGCCTGCTGGCAGATGGTAGGCTCCGCTTAAAGAGCCAGCCCCGTTGGGGGGGGGGCTGCTGTCCTTCGCCCAGCGGCTGCCGCTGCCCGCCCCGTGGAGAGGGAGGGGGAGAGGGAGGGGGCGGCCGGGGTCCAACAGGTAGAGGCGCCCCCCCGCCGGCGCAGGATGCGGCTGGGGCGGGCGCAGCGGCTGTGGCTGCGGCTGAGCCCCCCCCCGCCTTGTGCCTCCTCCCTCCGCAGGCCAAGATCCTGAGCATGATGGAGGGCAACCAGCAGCTGGCCCTGCGCATCGACGGAGCCCTGCAGGCGGCCGGCCAGGAGGTGAGCGCGCTGCGGGCCGAGCTGACCGCCACCAGCCGCAGGCTGCTCGAGCTGGGCGCCTGCCCCGGCAGCAGCAGCCCCGGCGCCGCCGAGATGGCCGCGGCCGGCGCCCCGGAGGGCGGGCAGCCCACCCTGCAAGGTAAGGGGGCCTGCGGGCGCGGGGAGCGGGGACGGGGCCGCTCGCGAGGAAGACCCTCGGAGCCCAGTGGGGGCTCACCCGCAAACAGCCCCCCCGCTGCCAGTCCGGCGGGGCTCGTTACTTCCGAGGAAGCGGGCGCGAGACGGGGTGCCAGCCTTTGCCCCGCGGAAGTGAGACTGAGATCCTGGCCACGCTGACCTGGGAGTAAGCCCCATTGACTGGCGTGGGACTGATTTCTGAGTAGGCATGACTCGAGTTGGACTGTCTGGCGGCGATCCTATCCGCACTTACCTGGGAGTAAGCCCCATTGATTAGAATGGGACTTACTTCTGAGTAGGCATGCCTAGAGTTGGACTGTCTGGCTGCAATCGTATCCACACTTACCTGGGAGCAAGCCCCATTGACTTACTTCTAAGTAGGTATGCATAGGATTGGGCTCTGAGGCTGCAATCCTAGCCGCACTTACTTGGGAGCAAGCCCCATTGACTATAATGGGACTTACTTCTAAGTAGGCGTGCATAGGATTGGGTCTTGAGTCCCAGGAATCGCAAGGGCGCTGGCTTGCCGGTGCAGAGGTTCGCAGCCCACCCCTTGCGTGCTTCCTCGGATGTAAACCCAACTGCTTTCCTCGGTATGACTTCCAAGGAAGCCTGCTGAGCATTCCTGTGTCCCTGGATCTCCTTCCTCCGAAGTGATCTCCAGGGGGCTCACTCCCAGCTCAAGGCACACAGGGTGGCAGCCACTGTGCAAACTTAGGGGGGGGGCTCTTAATTTGTTCTCCCCCCTCCCAATGTCCTGTGCAGTGCAGTGGGCTCCTCTGTCTTCCAGATTCCCCTCTTGCATGGCTGGAGGGTTGCAAAGGGTTTTTTCTTGCTTTCAATATTTCAAATGGAAAACCAGTTCAATTGCAAGGCGCCCTTGTCAGTTTCACTGGCCCTTTGGAAGGAAGCTGTGATTCATTGTTGTTACTTTGCATCTCCAGTGTTTTTTTGTTGCCTTCTTGTCTAAGTTGGCTTTTCCTTTTCCCTAGTATGTGCCCCCCCCCCTTTGGCTTTCTTCCAGAGAGTCAAACAAGCTGAAAGAGGAGGAGATTCCTCCCTTGGCAGGGCAAAAGGTGGTGTTTGACTTCGAAGTGGCTGCTTTTGTAAACCTGCTTTGTGACTTCTGGAGTCCTGGGTGTTTGGTTATGCTTAGTGCATGGAGGTAGCTGGGAGAGGTGACACACACACACACACACACACACACACACACACACACACTATGGAAAGGCCATAAATTGCAGGCCCATTCCTTTATGGTTTTGACAGTGAGGTCTGACTGATAGGCCACACTCAGCATTGGCCTTAATAACTGGCACGTTTGAGGGGCTGGTCCTTGGCTCTGGTCTGGTGTGAGCGTTTGCTGGATGATGTCAGCGCACTGAGAGATGTGGCTGTGTTGATGCTGTTTGGCATTCCCCGGAACGGTGCACAGATGGATACATGAATCTAAAAAAAATGCTTTGTTTGCGCCTTTGCAATCCATACTTGTGAAAGGATGTTTTGGATGTTTTTGAAAGGTTTTGAGGTTGTGATGGAAACTCTCTCCACCCCTCCTCCCCACATACGAGGAGTTACATGTTACAGAAATACATTGTTGAAGTGATGATGTCATAATAGCATCTCTGGTGAATGAGGCTCATTGCAGAATCTTCTTGCTTCCTTCTCTTCCCCCCCCCTTGGGAATTATTAAACCTACTCCCCCTCCCCTTATGAAATTACCAATGTATCTTTCTGGTATCTGTGTTTCAGTGAAGAAATTTGAATCTGCTCCATCAAGTGTTTGCAATTCGGTGCATGCTGGGGGAGGGGGAGAAAGAGAAGGAGGGAGGGAGAAGAGCTCAGGAAAAGGCATCACTGTGAAAACAGCAGTTATTAGTGATTCTGTAAAAAAAATGTGCAATGGGGATAACGTGTGTGGAATGTGACAGTTGCGCATGTATTCTAATGAGGACATGGCAGAGAAAAAGAATGGTGTCTTAAACTGAGCTCCTAGCTTAAACAGGTGCTCAACACCCTGGATTTCCATGCAGCAATGAAATATTCAGGCTTGAAGCCCTGTGTCTTAGAAGCGATGTGGCAAGAACCGGGAGATGTGGTGTGGGGCTATTGAGCATATGCTGTGAGTGTTTTGCTGCCTTAATTTTTTGCATCCAGGATAGCAAACAAGGGCTGGATTGTTTTTGTACATCCTTTCAGTGTGGCAGGAGCTTTCAGTTATTTTGGCAGGTGGGAGAGGTGCAAACCCCCTGCTACGTAATAGCAATGGGAAACCCTGGTGAGCTGGCTAATTGACTCCTGGACTCTTTCAATCATGCCATATAGCCCGAGTTCCCAGTTCAGGTAGCAGCAAGCATGTTCCCCATTTCTCACAACCCACCACAGACTCATCTCTTGATGTCAGGAGCTTGAATTTGAATGCGTCTCTATGAGCTTGAAGGAGCAGCAAAATGTAGGATGAATTTCAGCCTGACCAGCAAGCTGAGAGTGATCTGTTTGGGGCAAAAGCACGTGGTGTAGATGCTGAACCTATGCAGGCAAGAACATACCCTCTGTTCAAAACTAGACTTTTGTTGGTCCATGTGCAACTCTTCTATGGGGCAAGAAATGGATCGAAAGCAGATTGGCTTGAACTTTCATATCACTGTGAGCCCTGTGTTTTTCCCATTGAAACATTTTGCATGTTCTCTTACTCATCAGATTGAGCCAACTCACATGTGCAAAGGTTTTCACTGCTGAATTTCTTGTGTATCTCTTGCTTGAGCATTCTCTGTTGAATGTGTGAACTTCCTCCACTGAAAAGTACTGCATTCAAGCTGTTGGGAAACTGACCAGAAAATTCATCCTCTGATGTTTTGCATGAAAGTTGTCCATTTGTACTTTCAGGTTACTGTTGACGCTGTCATCCTTTTCAGATGTGTGTGTACCATCTTGTAGCGGAGCTGAGTGTTCTAGCTGAAACTCTTTGGATGGTTTTGCATGTGAAGGGCACAAAACAGGAGCTCTCCGTTCTCTGTTATGGGTGCTTTAGCTGTGAACCAAGTGGAAGAAATGTTTGTGGGAATGCAGAGAATATCTGGAGGAAAAGAAATTTACACCCAGAGAGTTCCTTTAGGGGTACCAATTCCTAGAGGTGTTTGTTTCCAGTGAGTAAGGTAGGATTACAGCCTAAGATTTAAGAACATAAGAAGAGCCCCACTGAATCAGGCCAAAAACCCAGCTTCTTGAATCTCACAGTGGCCCATCAGATACCTCAGGGAGCACACAAGTCTACAAGAGACCTACATCCTGGGGCCCTCTCTTGCAATTGGCATTCTGAGGTAGCCTAACTTCTAAAATCCAGAGGTTGCACATACCCATCACGGCTTGTAACCTGTGATGAACTTTTCCTCCAGAAACTTGTCCAATCCCCTTTTAAAGGCATCCAGGCCAGATGCCATCACCACATCCTATGGCAAGGAGTTCCACGGACTAATTACACTCTGGTTAAAGAATTCTTTTATCTTCCCTAACTCTCCCAACACTAAATTTACTGGACACAGTGGGCTTACTTCTGAGTAAAATAACATCGTTTTCAAACACTTTACCAGTTCCACATCTTGGAGTGAGTGGAGCAGAAAGAGTGGAACATAAGTAGGAAAGAAGAGAACTTTACACAGTTCAGCTTGCCTAGAACGTTGAATGTTCTACCTTTGCCTCTACTTTGTATCTAGGAGAGACATGGGAGAACTCCTGTGTGTTGAGACAATCCCGTCTCTCCCAGCCAGGTTAAGCTTGGGTATGCATAACTCATTTGGAGTGATATTGCCCAGAATAACCCAAAAGGGGAGCTGGATTGCTTGCTGGTCAAACAAAGTACCCCAAAGATGATGATGATTCAGAATGTCTTTATACTACTTTTCCATTTAAAAAAAATCACAAATTGATTGATTTATTTAAAATGGTTCCTTGTCCCCAAT
This sequence comes from Tiliqua scincoides, assembly GCF_035046505.1. Classification (NCBI taxonomy): domain Eukaryota; kingdom Metazoa; phylum Chordata; class Lepidosauria; order Squamata; family Scincidae; genus Tiliqua; species Tiliqua scincoides. Next base: position 9,539,852 of record NC_089829.1, read on the forward strand.
GAGCTCACAGTCTAGAAAAAGGAACAAAGGGAGATGATGGCAACAGCCACCAGAGAAGGTGCTCTGCCAAGATGAACAAGAACAGTTTTGGGCTGAGTGGATGAGATATGTTATATTTTAACATTTAATAAAAATGTTTTATTGTGCGTATTGTAATAATGTTACAAGTCAATAGCATCTACTTCCATTATATTAAATTTTGAAGGAAAAAAAAGAGGCATTCAAAATAATTAACCAACAGGTAGCCTAATCCTACTGGGCACTTATGATGGCAGATGTCCTGATACAGCACCATAAGTGCTGGTTCAGTGCCACAAAAAAGATGTGCTGCTGTCATGTGCCGCAGGGCAGCCACAGCAAATGGCCAGAGGTCAACATCCCACCCAGGCCTTGCCAGAGCAAGTAAGTTGGTGGTGGAGGTGGGTTGTAGGCAACTCAGGGTGGAAAGAGGGCAGGAGGGGGTATATTTTGGTGGCAGTAGCACATGCTAGGATCCTAACCCCCTGTCCCTGCCAGGAGCCACCCCTGAGGCTCCTTGGACTTGTGCTAGCTAAATAGCTAGCATAGGTCTAAGGAGGTCCTCTGGTGGCCAGATGGCCTATGAGGGGGTAAAAACATTTACCCTCTTGTCACCCCCCCCCCCATCATAGCTAGTACTCTGGCAGTGCACCTGTATCATGTAAACTGGTGGGGAATAGGGTTGGGCATAATTTCAGTATGCTGAAAAAGAAGTACATAATCCCTGCCCTCAAGAAAAGGTACATACACTTTCTAGTGTCAAATTCATCATGCTTTAATTCACACATATGCTCCAATACTATAATTTCACGCATACACTGCATGTGGTGTACGCAGAAGCAGTTGCTGGACCCAGTTAATTAATCAATTACTTAGTTAATGATTTGGACCAAGGGCTTGAGATGATCCCCATTGCCGTCTACGCACCTCTGACATCATTGGCTCAGAGACCTGCAGGCCTTCACATCCCTTTGGTGGCTTCCCTTGGCGAAGCTCTAGTGTTGCAGATTTTCTGCAGGGAAGAATGTGTGAAGTAGAGCTCATTTAAGGTGTGTGTGTGTGTGTGTGTATTTTTTTTGACACCCTGTGTGTTTGCACAGAATCACACAAACTTCCAAGGAATAATCACCTGACAAAAAAAGTTAATTACTACTTTGAAACTTCCAGTTTGATTGATGAACCAGCATTATACTGCTAGTTAATTTTATGAAATGATGCGTTTTTAGCAATGGACATTTTTCTGCGTATTATACATGTAATAACAGGAGCAAAAAACAAAAAGTTTTGTGGAAAATGTTCCATCTCGCATCACTGGAAGGGGCTGATGTTTGTGCAGTGCTATGTTCTGTGGAATCTCCTGAGCCCTGGGCAAGGGAGAGAGGTCTCTTCCCCCCTCTCCCCATCCAAAATTCCCTGCATACCTGAGGAAGAGGAGGAGGAACTGGTCAGGTTGGGATGAAATCCAATGCTGGATTGGATATGCTTTCTCTTGCTCTAGAGCAGGGGTGTCCTAACATTTTGGCAGGAGGGCCACATCATCTCTCTGACACTGTGTCTGGGGCCAGGAAATAAAAAAAATAAATTTACATTTCAAATTTGAATAAATTTATGTAAATGAATATATTAGAGAAGGAACTTGTATGAACGAACAAAGGTCTTGCAATAGCTCATGGCCTATAAAAGGCCTTGCACAAAGCAAGGCCGGCCTTTCCTTTGCTGCCATTGCTGCATCACAGACGTGAAACAGCAAGCAGTGGTGGGAGCCCTCATCCCACAGCTAATGCAAGAGGTTGACCAGTTGGCTGTCAGGCTGAGAGCAGTTGTGTCAGGCCAGCACAGGCTCCAGCAAGTCTCTGGAGGGCCAGAGGCTTATTGGATACTGGGGGCTCCCCGCGGGCCGGATTAGGAGTCCTCAAGGACCGCAAGTGGACCCCGGGCCGGGGTTTGGACACCCCTGCTCTAGAGCAGTGGTTCTCAGACATTTAGCACTGGGACACACTTTTTGGAATGAGAATACGTCAGAACCCATGGGAAGTGATGTCATGACCGGAAGTGACATCATCAAGCAGGAAAATTTTTAGCAATCCTAGGCTGCAATCCTACCCACACTTACCAAGGAGTAAGTCCCATTTACTATCATTGTTAATAGAATTTACATAGTAGCTTGTTAAAAGTACAGCTCTGTAACAAACCCTCAGTTTGAGACACGCTGCTCTAACATATGACCATTTACCCATAGGCGTGAAGGTCCAGCGGCCTTGCAAGACTATTGGCTTTGCACATGTATGTGTGCATAAGCTTGTGAGAATCTCCTTAGCTGCAGTCTGCTTTGTTCTAACCTCCTCCTCTCCGTCAGCTGTGCTTGCATCGCTAATGCTGTCAGCGCAAATTGATTTAGAGATTAGTTGTAGAGAATTCATTCCGTCACACTTGTAATATTTAGCCATTTCCGGTGCACAGGGAGTTCTAGCCATTTAAACAAACTAATCCAACATCAAATGCATTGAGTGTACCACCGAGATCTCCCTGACAAATATTAGGATTCCACATTGTAAACACGTGGGATGCACCTGCAGGCAGGGCTTTGGGAGGATTTCAGAATGACCAGTGTATAGGAAACGGATGAAGTGTTGTTAAAATGGCAGTGAAGCTTGGTTCTGATCTAGTATACTTCTAGATCAGGGGTCTCCAAACCCCGGCTCCGGGGCCAGATGCGACCCGCCTCTATCTGCGGTTGGCCTCTTGTCCCCTGAAAGCCTGTGGCCCACTTGGCCGAACATGATTGGAGCTGCGCTCTGGCTGCATCTGGAGTGTGTTCTGAGGGCCAGAGAGGTTGAATGAATGAGCCCATTCATTTATTTATTCACTCATCTTAAGTTCCATCTCTAATTTATTTATATAAATTTTATATTTAAATTTTTTTCTGGCCCTCTACACCGTGCCAGATATTTGATGCGGCCCTCTGGGCAAAAAGTTTGGAGACCCCCCGCTCTAGATCAAAATCCCATTAATGGCATTTACATGTATTCTTGTTTTCCTCTATGGCACCAGTCACTGAGCATGGACTAACACTTTCTGAACTCTCTCTCTCTCTCTCTCTCTCTCTGTGTGTGTGTGTGTGTGTGTGTGTGTGTGTGTGTCAGACAGATCAGCTCATCCCATCATAACTTGCATTGCACATACAAAATAGAATTAACCTGCTTGCAGAGGAGGCACACTGAAAACTGAAAGAAACTATGTAAGAATGGTGTGCCTACCAAATCAGAAATTAAGCTTGCCTTCACAGTCAGTGTTTCGAAAACATGTAGGGTTCATGGAGGTGTATTGTTCTTTGTGGATACCGAAACAAGAGGGCCTGTCACAGCTTTAGAGTCCTGAAATGCTCACAGTCATCTGTTGGGCTGCTTGCCTCTCCTTCCTCTCTGCTCTCTTATATCTCATTTAGATGTAAGCTCTTTGCGGCAGGGACTTGATTTTTGCTTATAAAATGCCACATTCATTGAAGTGTATCCAAATAATACTGCAAGCACATTTAAGGCTTCATATGAGGCAGCTCCTCTATGAAGATTTTTCACCCATGTTCTACCCTTTGGAAATAAACTGGTAAGGTAAAGGGAGATGCGCTGGGGGTTTCATCTGTGTGGGAAACATGACCATCAATCTGGGAGCCCTACTTCCTCTTTCTTGGTGTGTGGGGAGAGGGGAGGCTTCAGTAGCTCCTTGGTGAAGGGGAAGTACTCTGCTTATACCCAGAAGCCCTAGACCAGTATGTCATCATTATTTTGGTTGACGAATTCTCTGCAATGGATCTACTGACTGATCACTGGTGGATGCGACTCAGTTTTCCTCATCTGTAAAATGAAACCAATGTCCTCTGAATTATGTAAAGGTGGTCTGGTGCACATACGTGTGTTTCCTGTATTTGCTTTGCCACACAGCTTGCCTTACTAATGTTACCATCTGGAACCATTTGCTTGTGGCACATTTTAAGCTGAACTGATGGTGCGCCTTGATTTTTTATTTATTTATTTATTTATTTATTTGCAGCATTTTAACCTTGTCTTTCTCTCCAAGGCGACTCAATTTTAATGCCTTGTCCGTGGGTCTTGAGGGGAAAGGGGTTGAAAATTACTGGTCTAGGCTCTCAGATTTCTCAGGCGCGTCCCTAGTTTTCATCATGACATTTTAGAGGGTATGGATAATGCTGTGGTTCTCCTACCTTTAAACACTGGTAAATAATTTTGGAATAATCAGTAGACTAATATTCCAAACCTTTACCAACATATTTGCACCGTTCTTGTGATGAAGGCTTTGTGCGCAAGCAGAATGATTTTGTACTTTCGGTGTGCTTGGTCATTGTAAGCAGTTGTGCTTCTTCATTTAAATCATTGCCATGATTTTGATTAGAATTAGCAGCAAATTATATCTACTAACATCAGCTGTCAAGCAATCCTACCCACTTTTCCCTCAGACTTTGAGAAGGATGCTGCAGGCCTGGACTTGGAGTTCCATCAGGGACTGTAAAAAGCCTTGTTACATTTTATTCCTCCAAGGAGCTCAGAGGGGTTCAAGGCTTCCCTCACCATTTTCCTTTCAGAATTGCCCTGTTTGGCTGAGAGAAAGTGCCTGGCTCAGAATCACCCAGTTGCTTCATGACTGAGTGGGAATTTCAACCTGGATCTCCCCACTCCTTGTCCACTGCTCTAACCACTACATCACACTGTTGGCACAATCCTATCCAAATTTCCAGCATCAATGCAGCCCTGATGCAAAGGAACAAACATTCCCTTACCTTGAGGAGGCCTCCCCAACTCCCCTCCCCATTGCAGGATGCAGGACACACCTTGCTGGCATAGCTGCATCAGTGCTGGAAAGTTGGGCCCTGGCTCTAAAGCCCTGTTGTTTTTCCACTACTTGTGTAAAATCAGACTCTTTCTGTTGGAGGCTTCTCTGCAGGTGAAAATGGGACTTGGTCTCTTCAAGAAAAAAGAAAAGGGGAGAAAAATGTGTTTAAAGATAATGCAATTAACCCATTTCTGCCCAGCCCACCGTTGTGCACTTTTGATCCCTGGTGCGTAGATGCAATGTTGGTCAGAAATTTAAAGATTGCTATGTGATCTAAACTAGGGCTGCAATCTTATGCATGCTTACCTGGGAGTAAGCATAATTGATGGCAGAGGGACTTACTTCTGAGTAAACTTGCATAGGATTGGGCCATAAGTCTGCAATCCTGAGCAGCGCTTCCACTTCCAGAACTAATGTTCCATAACATGCTTTACAGGTAGCAAACAGTGATCGGGGGCACACATGGCTTCCTCCAGCAGGTGGTGGATTCGAATGGCACAGAGGCTTCCCTGCCCCTGTACTGACCAAGAGTCTTTCTGGTGTCGCTTCCTGGGTTCAGAAACAGGCCCACAGCTCAATGGTGGAGCAAATGAGAGTGTTATGAGATTCAATCTCTGGTTAAAAGGATTTCCCAGCAGGTTGGACTCTAGTGAGTCCCTCCTAGTCCAAATGGTGTGCCCAAAGGACCAACAGCGCACAGAAGCTGTGACATGTGGCGAGCTGGCTCTTGAATTCTTGAAGATCCGGAAAGTGTCCTTCCAAGTTAGAAAGTTAAGGTGTTGAACATCAATGGCTGAGACTCACAGGCCGACAATGTAGCCACTTGGCCAGACTGCTGCAAAAAAAACCCCTCTTCCATAAACCATTCTTATATTTGCACTACCCTGTCCAGCTCCTTCCTAGTTTAGCCCAAGTGTTCGCAGCCTTGTTGCAGTATCGGATTTCACTTGTTTGGAGCGATGATTCTGTGTTGCGTGGGTGGGCAAATACGGTTTTGCGTTTTCTCCAAGGATCACTTTAAAAGGATCAAGTTTGCTTCTCCAGAGGTGGTAATCTGATGAATGACTAGTCAGATCGGATTTGGTTGGCTGTGTTACTGGTCAGTGCAACCCAAACAACGGATTTACTCAAACTGATCAAGTTATCTGAAGAAGAGATGATAATGTTTACTGTCTTGGGGCAAGGAATAACCCCATCCTGATCTTTATACAGTACAACATTGTAAACAGTGTGGTGCTGGTGTGTGCTGACCTCACAGATGCGAGAGGTTTTTAAAAAAATGGATATTGTCTCAGAAACACATTTGTGCAAAAAACTACTCTTGTATTAGACTCCTGTGGTTTGGGGTTCTGTCTCGTTAGAAAAAGAAAACACGGAGTTTCTAGACTTCTGGGTCCAAAAGCAATGTAGGGGAATACTATAGTTATCCCATCTGTCAAAGGCTCAACAGTAAAGAAGAAAATGAAGCCTAGATGTCATCCTTTGCAATGCTCAGTGATTGCTAAGGGCCAGGCGAGACATCATAATGATTATTTATGTGATACCATCACTGTGGATGATGCTTTGAAAAGTACAAAAAGATGGGTCTCTGCCTTGAGAGGCTTACAAGGTATAAAAATCAGCACAGGGAAGGCAGGGAGGCACTCAAGGAAGGTGAGGGACATGGAGATTGTTGGAAAGAGGGGAGAAGCAGAGAAATCTGCAAAAGCACCCCTTTTCCTTTGGTAAAATATACCACCTGGTTAGTTACTATCAATAAAAATGTACACAGGAGTGGAGACTGGTTAAGATTTCATAAGAAATTCTTTACTCACAGTTTTCATAGTTGTATGTATGTGATACATAGTGATACTCATAGTTGTATGAGTGATCAGTGGTTCCTACTGCTTTGGAACAGAGAACCTTGGAGCTGTTCTTTGTGTGGAAGTGTGAGGGTGATGGCCAGGCAGACAGGGAGCCCAGGCAGAGCGCATTCTTCTCCTGCAATGGTCTTGGAGGAAGACAGAGTGTGTTGGAAAAAGAAGACAGAAATTGAATTGAGGATGACACCTCTTGCAAGGATCACAGAGGGCAGGTAAAGAGGTCTCTTTTGCTTGGACAGTACACTGCCCCCCAAAGTCCTGCAGATGGCATTTCATCCAAATTCCAACAGAGGCCAGGGCATCACTTTCAGTGTCCTTACGCTTAGTTGTGAGAACAAAAGAGGGAGGGCCCTCGGCACACCCCACTGATCTCCTTGGAAGAAGGACTATATAAAAATGATCATTTTAATTAATGATAGTTAATGATTATTGCTACCTCATCTGCAGCTTCCAATAATCAAGAGGCCAGTTCGGATTATGCTCCTCTGCTCAGACCAGTCCCGTGCACGCCTTCTGGCTCCTCTCTTCCAGCAGAGTTTGTGCACCTTCCATTGGTGGTGAATACATGTAGGTTTATGTAGGCTTGTGCAGAGGTTTGTATGATCCAGGGAGCTGGTCACAGTGGTCGGATGCGAAGGGATGGGCCAGGAGGGTGTTCATATACCATCAGCCCCCATGGTTTCTATTTCGTGGAGCTTGTCCAGTTGAAGAACATATTGTCCAAGCTAACCCAGCAATTCTTAGGACTACTAATTATAGCCAGGATTTGCTTAGCTCTTTGAAGTCATCAAATGCCATAAATGGGGAACTGTTATAAAATGACAGAATGCTCTGGCTTAAATTTGGAACCATGTTTGCTTTTTCCGAAGTATGCTTTACTTTCCCGGATGTGAAAGGAATCGTTGGTATGAAATCACATCATGGCCGTGATCCAATCCGGCAGATGGTCAGTTTATTTATTTTACTGATTTATTCACATTTTTATACCGCTGTTCCTCCAAAGAGCTCAGGGTGGTCTACACAGCTGCTCCCCTCCTTTTATCCTCACAGCAACCCTGTGAGGTAGGTGAGGCTGAGAGAAAGTGACTGGCCCAAGGTCACCCAAGAAGCTTCATGGCTGAGGGGGAGTTGGGGGAGGCTTTCTTTTGTACCCCATATCCCCAAAACTGTCGCTCAGCTGTGCTCTTGGGTGACATCACCATCTCTTTCAGCACACCAGCAGATCCCCCGATTGTAATTGGACTTAAGTGTGTGCTTCCCGCTCAGCTTTTTGTTCTGGGATTTCCAAAACCATCTCTCTCCATTCCTCTTCACTTACCTGCCTCACTTATTCAATTGCATCCCATCCTGCTGACTTGTTTGGGGCCTGAAGCTTCTCTCTTTGAAGATGAAGAGAGAGCAGAGAATGGGGAGAAAAGCGTTCTGAGTTGAGATTTTGCTGGATAAAGTTGGAAAGAGGTTCTTGGCCGGCTGGAACAACTTAGGATTTTGTGGAGTTGAACTGATATTACCCGGGCATGAAAACAACTTACAAGTTTGTTTATTTCACTCTTATATTGCCTGTATCGGGGGTGTCAAACATAAGGCCCGTTGGACCAGTTGCGTCCCCCCGGAAGCTCTTTATCCGGCGCTCAGGCTCCTCCAGTTCCATCATCAGCTGCTCTCTGCTGCTGATCTGTGCTGGGGTGTCACTGTTGAAAGGGCAACCTGTGAGATAAAATTGGGCTCTCCCATATCTCCCATATCTTGAAAATATAATCAAGACTTGCATATTTTCTCTTCTGTCATTTGCAGCTAAAGAATTATAAAATGAGAAAAAAGTACTTATTTCTGACCATCATTTGTTTTATGACATCACTACCCGCTTAATGACATCACTTCCTGCTTGATGACATCACTACCATCCTTCAGCAGGCATCACGAATGCTATTCGGCCTGCTGTATAAGAACATAAGAACAGCCCCACTGGATCAGGCCATAGGCCCATCTAGTCCAGCTTCCTGTATCTCACAGCGGCCCACCAAATGCCCCGGGGAGCACACCAGATAACAAGAGACCTCATCCTGGTGCCCTCCCTTGCATCTGGCATTCTGACATAACCCATTTCTAAAATCAGGAGGTTGCGCATACACATCATGGCTTGTACCCCGTAATGGATTTTTCCTCCAGAAACTTGTCCAATCCCCTTTTAAAGGCGCCCAGGCCAGTCACCATCACCACATCCTGTGGCAAAGAGTTCCACAGACCAACCACACGCTGAGTAAAGAAATATTTTCTTTTGTCTGTTCTAACTCTTCCAACACTCAATTTTAGTGGATGTCCCCTGGTTCTGGTGTTATGTGAGAGTGTAAAGAGCATCTCCCTATCCACCCTGTCCACCCCCTGCATAATGTATGAGTTTGATACCCCTTGCTTATATGTTTTGTAAGTTAGCATTTGCAGGGCAGCCATTGGTCTGCTGGGGACACTTCAGTAAGGGCCAAATCCTATCCAGCTTTCCAGTACTGAGGCAGCTGTGCATTGGGGCATGCACTGCATACTGTGGTTGGGGGGCAATCACAGAGGCCTCCTCCAGGTAAAGGAATGTTTGTTCCATTCCCCTGGGGCTGCATTATGGCTGCACCAGCACTGGAAAGGATTGGGCCCTAAGTTGTTGTGCTTGCAGGTATGTAGGCTCTGCTTTTCAGCAAAGAAGTTGGCAATGCAGTTTACAGAGTTGAATAGATTTTATTATTAATGAATATTTAGATACCGCTTTTCAACAGAAAGTAGTTCACAGGGTGGTTTATATAGCCAACCAAATCAATAAATGACGCCTTGTATCCAGCACAGGATAGGGGCCAGAATCGGCTCAGCCAGAGGCAAGGGGAGACTTTCCCCCTTTACCCCTGGTTAAGGCTCCCTGGTCCCTATGGGTCTCCTTGGACTTGGGCCACATCCTGAGGTGGCTCAAGTCCGAGGAGAGAGGAGCGATTTCAAGCCACTCCATATTCCCCAGGAACGGGGCTTGGAATTCAGCAGTTATCCAGCCCCACCTCCTGCCCCTGGGGCCGCCCACGCACCCCCCCCACCCTGGAATACCTCCCTCCTGCCTCCTCCCCACCCACCCCAGTTGGGCCAACACAAAGCTTGGTGCATCCATTGGCATGGAGGCTTGTGTCAGTGAACGTCAAGCAGCAATGCAGTGCTTGCACACAGTGCTTCTTGGGATCCCAGCACATTAAAATTCTGTTCTCCCAGTGGAGTATCATTGCAGCTTGCAAATTCTAGGCCTTTGTGATTTGAGAAACAATGTGTGTTTTTGAGAGAGCCTGCAATTACCTTTTATATTAGATGGCCTGATGGAGCAGCCAATCTGCATCTGCTCTTTGCAGACACCTGACAAAATGCTCTGTCCCGCTGAAGAGGTTGATGGTGGGGGCTTGAGCCAGGATGCTGTCGGAGCACCCTGGTGCTTTAGAGGCAGCCAGAGAAATGCAGAAAAATAATACTGAGGCAGGGCCGCATAGCTGGCTGCCCTTATTAAAAGCATGACTGTTTTTATTATTTAGTGGTGACCACGGATGGCCTGTGAGTTCTCAAGGGGTCATCTGGCCAAACCCTGAAGTCCCCAGCAGCCTCCATGCAGAGGCAGGGCGAGTCACACCACTTAGAGGTTGTTTGGGTGCCTCTACCATCCTTCTGTACCCCGTGGGAAGGGATTGTACCTGTGACTGTCAGGTTTTTCTGGACAGGCCTTGTGCATACAGCAGTGTTTTCCAAACTGTGGGTCGTGAGCCGATTTTTGGTGGGTCGTGAAAAGTTTTTGAAATATTTAAAGAAAGTTTGCAAGCACTCTTACTCAGTTTGCAGAAGGAAACTGTTAGCTGGTAATCTTCATACTGCCAAATTAAAATTTCAGATTTTCTCTAGTCATTGGCATGCCATACATAGATCATGTGTGAACACAGTTTCAGCCTTTTGTTTGGTGTGGAAGTCCCTAACTTCACATTTTCCTCTCTAGTTCTGCCTTTTGGGTGTCCTGGAATGACTCTAAAGCAGTGTTTCTCAAACTGTGGGTGGGGATCCACTAGGTGGGCTGCAAGCAATTTCAGATGGGTCCCCATACATTTCAATATTTTATTTTTAATATATTAGACTTGGTGCTACCCTCATAAGTAACTGCATTTGGGGAAACGTCACAGACCTGTTCATTTAAAAGGCTACTATGAAGATGCTTTTAATGGTAGTTAATGGGACTTACTCCTGGGTAGGATTGCAGCTGAGGATTGTTAAAAATTTTCCTGCTTGATGATGTCACTTCCGGTTATGACATCACTTCTGATGGATCCTGACAGTCTCATTCTAAAATGTGTGTCCTGGTGCTAAAGGGGTGATATCCACTGCTCTAAAGGTTTGGGGGAACAGTCCTTGAACTCCATTTCCAGGGAGAGTTTAGCAAAAGTCTACTCACTCTCTCTCTCTCTCTCTCTCTCTCTGTAAGGTTTCTAGCAGCCTTGGGAGCACAGGACCTTGGTTGTTATTAATTAACAAAGTTAGATCTAGATCTAACTAGATCTCCCTTGATCTTTCTAGATCTCTCTCTCTTTCTAGATCTCTCTATTTTTTGGAGGCTTTTTTTTTTTTTTTTTTTTTTTGGCTAGTGGGTTGCCTGTCATTTTTATAAGTGGGAACCAGTGCTAAAAAGTTTGGGAAGCACTGGCATAGAGATTGCGCATTCTGAACATCAGGTTTGCTACTTGGAGCTAAAAACAAGCACATTCCTTCATCTTTATAGTGCTGTGGTTTGTTCTGTCCTGTGATTCAATTGTTGTCATAAGAGGGTTGCTTTGTTATTACGTGAGCAGAAGAAGGGATTGTTGGTTTAGAATTTAGTGGCAAACAGCCAGTGTCAATCTACTCTCCTGCTGCAGAATTTGTAACAAGGCCCAACACTGTCCTTGATACGATCCACTGTCCTATTTATCGTCCTCTTATGTTTCAGTCCCTTGGAATTCTGGTTGAACTAGGAGAATTTCTAAAATTTGGAACGGGAACATGCTCAATGTACTGCAATTTTCATTTCATTTGCATCTTTGTTTCCTTTCTACCACTGAAGCATAGACATGCACTGATAAAACACTGCAAAAAGGTAACCCTTTTTGATGCAATTATACATGTGACTGCACCGATACCATAGTCTTTCGTGACTGAAGGTTGCCAACTACTAACTACTAGCACCAGGATTCTTTCTGTATGATGTGTTACCAAGATGCCTGAACATGATGTAGCTAAGAAAAATAAGAAACTAACAGCCCAATCCAATGTTTCTCAAACTGTGGGTCCCGACCAATTTCAGGAGAGTCCCTGTTCCTTTCAATATTTTTAATATATTTGACTATATTTTATTTTAATATTTTAAAATTAAAATATTTTAATATATTCCCCAAATGTGACTGCATTTGGGGAAATGTGATAGACCTGTACTTTTAACAAGCTACTGTGTATATTCTTTTAACAATGATAGTT